>NC_134492.1:20253921-20626421 GCF_040206685.1 Ascaphus truei | reverse complement strand
AAATAACCGGGTCACGGAAAAAAAGTTTGGGAAACGCTGGTCCAGACATTGGATCTCTTTGTTGAATAAAAGCTGTGCAGTTCCACGCTTTGCCCACTTGGTGGTGATATTGAAGCACTTTGCTGTTTTCTGAGCAGCAAAGTAAAAAATAAATAAAAATGCATTTAATAAAAACAATATGACGCATTGTGCTGGCCGCCAAACGGGAAAACTAGTTCAGGGGCCTGGTGCCAAGGTGTAAGAGAACTGGGCACAGAGATACAGAACTGGGCATGACTGCGGTGATTTGGCACAGCTGGGTGTAGTGGTGTTAAGACAGGGAGATAATGCTGAGCACTGTGCATAGCACCACAGGGCAGATTAGAAATGCATTACTTGAGCTGTAAACGTGAGGGACATAAAGAAACAATGTTATTTAGCAGCAATTTATTTTTTTTACATTTCCCTTACAGATCAAATTGATCTAACAAAATTAAAAACAATTTATCACGGTGGTTAAAATCATTGAAATGCCACTAACGATTCTCAGTTCTCGGAAACGCAAAGCACACGGCCTCTCGCTGGGGGAATAGATTTGTTTGTTTTTGGTGTGTATTGGGTGGATAGGTGTAAGAATGAGAGGGGCGGGGGGAGCGAGGGAAGCAGCTGCTTTCTATATTACAAGTTATACACATCAGAGAATATTTATAAAAACTTCCCAGCTGCAAAAAAACAGCAATAGATTTATGATGGGGGGAAAAAACCCGGGATTTTTTGTTTCCTTTGAATTTGAAGCTGTCTTTTTTTCTTTCTTGAAAAACAAAACATAGTTTCATAGTAGATGAAGTTGAAAAAAGACATATGTCCATCAAGTTCAACCTATGCTAAATATAGATGACAGAGACTTATCCTATATTTGTATTTACAGTGTTTTGATCCAGACGAAGGCAAACTAAAAACCGCAGTGAAACATCATCCAATGTTATCTCATGAGGGGAAAAAATAAATTCCTTCCTGACTCCAGTATTGACAATCAGATTTCTCCCTGGATCAACATCCTTCCCAGGTTTATTTATTTGGTATATCCCTGTATACATTTCCTTTTTAAAAAGCTGTCCAACTTTTTTTGAACAAATCTATTGAATCTGCCATCACAGTCTCTATGGGTAATGAATTCCACATTGTAACTGCCCTTAATGCAAAGAACCCTTTCCTTTGTTGCTGGTAAAATCTAATTTCCTCCAACCTTAAGGGATGGCCCGCCTGTCATTTGCACGTAGGAATGTGTAGGGTTCATGGTGCCCTCTGCTACTTGCCACAACGGCATCATCTGATGCTCTTTAACCTACAACATTGATGAACACATTGGGGCAGATTCATCAATTGCCATTGACGTCAATGGGAGTTGATGCTAGATTGGGTGCACTAGCTGTACTACCCTCTTCAAAGACCCCCTGGAGTCCATCAGCCCCTCCCCCTCCACGTCTGACTGAAGTATTTTGTGTTGCCATGCTGGTTTTTGTTTTCATTTTCACAAAGAATCTTTGGGTATAACACCTGAGTCGCCCCAAAGGCAGCAGCCAAAGGGTGTCACTGTTTGCTGCCGTTTGGTAATGTTACAGCTGCTCTCTTGCTTCCGATACTCACCAACCTTCTCATCCCCTGTACTCAATGTTAACTTACCCTGCCTATAGATTGTAAGCTTCTTGAGGCAGGGCCTCTTCTAACACATTGAAGGTCTATCCTACCTCTTCTAACTCAATTGTAATCCTGTCTGTAAATGTTACTTATGCCCATAATCATATCCCTGACTGTGTATAACCTTTGTTCATTTAATGCAACTATGTATTATTGTAACTGTTTTTTTCCCTGTCTGTCTCTTGTGTGGAACAAAATAATTGTATTTAATTGTAGAGTAGTTGTTCTAAAACTGACAGTAAAGTTTTGGGTTGCCCCCTTAAGTGGAGGTCTGTAGTTACTTAAAAAAATAAATGATGATTAATAAATGTCCCCCGTTAATGCGCATATCTACACAAAGTCACTAAAATACAGAAAGCCAGAGCTATGCACAGACACAGCGAGATATACAATGGCACACACGCACATACACAGACCCACGCATGCTTACATGCAGTGAAATAGTGCTGAAATAGTGTGCTTTGTTTCTCATTCTTCTAAACACCTGACTCATATATTCATACACCGGAGGACAATACCGCAGCTAACGCACGCTAATCGGAATGCCTCATTCACAGACCCCTGCTGTGTAATTAGAACTGCAGTTCCCTTTTTTTTTAAATAGAAAGCAGAGGGTCACTGGAGCTGAACACCATTCATTTCAGCCCCAGGGGCGCCCTGGTTCCCAAGATCCTAACCTGTAAACGTAGCGTGTTCCAGTCCCCTCCAGGGTAAACAAAATGGAAGTTTACATTTCCAGCTTTACGTGGACGTCATCCTTTGCGGCTTCCCATTGGCCCCAGTGACGTGGAATCTGATGAGATCTCTGCAGTGTTGAAGACGTAGGCACAGGACAATCTTGTACGGTAGTAAAGATACTATTGTACCATTAAAAGGTATCACAGCCTATAAAACAACGCTCTTATTTGAGTGCTACACCCACTATGTATATCATTATATATTGTACAACAAAACATGCAGTCAGACCCTGATAAATGCCCGAAATGATTAACTGTCATGCGCTCTGGCTAGCGCTGAATAGTTGAACACACTTAGGAAGTGTGAAAGGCTGGAGATAGGCACAGAGAGTGTGAGGGGACCACTAGAAAGGTCGGGGCTCAGGGGCAAAAACGGCAATCTTACCCCTGTCAGCTCATCCGTCCTGGGTCCTACAACTCTTCAGTAGCTGATCCCACAGCGTGCATCCGGCAGTGTAGTCATGTAGAAGTGAAGAGGTGAATCCGGTGCAACAGCAAAGAGCCCAATGACGTCAGATCCTAGACGAAGCGCCAGTAGAGCGTGAAACGCATAGGCTGCGGTCCCAGTAACAGCCTGTGCGCACGGCGCGGCGTGCGCTGTGCGTGTATGCACCGCCCCTCAATGGGGCTGGGCCCAGTAATCACCTTCACGCTGAATGTGCAGCCGCGCCGTGCTGCAAGTTTTTTTCCAATCAAATTGAGGTCAAACCTTGCGACGGAGGCGTGGCCACGCCCCCACCGGCGGTTCACCCAATGAGGGCGAACCAGCCGCGTGGCGTAATGGCCACGCCCAGCAAATCCCCGACCACGCCCACTCCCGTTGCAAGCTCCCTCTCTCCCCGCAGATCGTGGTTAGCGCTGAGCACGCGACGCCCCTCCCCCCTTTCGGGCGCGCGTGTCACAGACATGAGTGGGACTGAAGCCATAGAGGAGGAGGCTGTACTGCAGCCTGCTGTTTCATTTGTGTGTGTTCAATAAAGCTACTGTGTTCAAAATTCGGGATCTGACATCATTGGGCTGTTTGCTGTTGCACCGGATTCACCTCTTCACTTCTGATAAATGCCCCCCATTGGTCCTCTGTGAGGCACAATGTTGAAGCTCAAACATGCACATACATAACTTATACAGTGGCTACAATTGTAACCAGAAAACCTTGCAGGTGGTCAATAGTAATGGGCGTAGCACCATCAGTCAATACAGTCATGTGATATGTTCTATCCAATCAGCAAGCAGTCGTGTATACACACACACGTCAAAATCTGTTGTGATTATATATATGTATATATATATATATATATATATATATATATATATATATATATATATATATATAGACCATACGATACCGGTTGCAACACGACATCAAGGGACAGCACGCAGGTAAATAAATCATACATTTTCTATATTTAATAGTTGACACAAAAACCGACGTTTCGGTCCCCCAGTGGGACCTTTCTCAAGGTGGTGCACTTACCTGCGTGCTGTACGTTGATGTTGTGTTGCAACCGGTATTGTATGGTCTGTTATTGCTTTATGGGATAAGCACCAAAACTTATTTACTTGCAATATATATATATATGTACACACACACACACGTCAATATATTATGGCGATACCACTGCTTTTTTCTTTACTTTAAAATATTGTCCAAGTAGTATTCTCCCCCTCCCCCCCCACTCTCCCACTCCCCCATTCTCCCCCCCACTCCCCCATTCTCCCCCTCACTCCCCCACTCTCCCCCTCCCCCCTCTCTCCACTCTCCCCTTTTGTTCTTGCTGCCAGGCAGATGTTTGTGTGTAAAAGCCTTGCTTTGGTTCAGAATGCAGCTAACCTTGTTTGGTAATTCAAAGAAGAAAATCATTAAGCAATATGTAATTATAGCGCCATTATGATGTACAGCCAGAGCTTGGAAAGAGAGGCCATTCACAGGTCCATACCTGCCCTTCTTCTTATTGCAGAAACAATGCATTGCAGGCGCCTCTGCGGGTTAAGGGAGATAGATCAGATCGACTTGTGGAGTCAAATCACACAGTGAAAGAAGTGAGAAGTACAGATGCAGCAGACTGCGCATTGCGCCAACACTGGCACGCAATTGAACGCAGCTCCATTGAAACAAATAATACCGCGCCCATCATTTTACTACCGCACGTGATATTTTGTGCGTTTTTGACACAACGCATCAAATAATGTCTGCCACGTCCGTATAGAAGAGACACTAAAAACTAATTCTCTACTGAATGAGTGTTACGCCGGTGCTGCCCGCAGACCAGACCCGTTCCTTTCACTGAGGTGAGGAACGTATAGAAGCACGCACCCGCAGCAAAGGGAGCGTGTCCGGAGTGTGGTGATTTTGGCGTTGCCAGGCCAGGTGTATTTCGCTAGCAATACTTGCCGGTACCGGTGTAGAAATGCCGTTGTCGTTGCCGTTAGCCAAGGTCTGGGATTGGAGAATACTGGAAGGTCGTTTGTCCAAGCAAGGGTCTAGAGCCAGAGAGAGACGTCCGCCAAGCCAAGTCGTAACCTGAGTGAATGAGAGAGAAAACGCCAGAGTAGTAATCCAAGTGAAAACTATGTCGAGCAATGAATGATAGGAAGGACTGGCATTATAAAGTGTGGCTGACCAATCAGAAGTGAAGGCAGACCTGGAGGACTGCGTGGAGCCATCCTGGATAGGTTCCCTTGATTGGCAGGCAGGTGAGGACTCTTGTCTTGACAGGAGATCATATTCCTGTATTGGGGGCGGGTCTTTACTGCCAGAGCAGTGAATAAATTAACTTCGCCCGGCGCGCGCTATTCAGGCGCGCGCCCGAGCAACATGGCGGCCGCGTGAGGTACTGCAGGAAACCGGGGATGCCGAGGACGACGGGGAACCCCCAGAACCGACGGAGGTGAGTGGCGCTGGCGAGGGGTGCGCGCCACGGCAGCAGGAGGGAATATATCAGCAGAGGAACCAGGGCGCGGGCGCCGCGATCCCTGATTCCTCACAGTACCCCCCCCCTTCAGGATCGGCCTCAGGACGATCCTTCCATGGTTTTGATGGAAACTTCTTACGAAAGCGTTTGAGGAGTCCTGGAGCATGAATATCTTTCAGGGGTACCCATGACCTCTCTTCAGGTCCAAAACCTCTCCAGTGGACCAAGAAGTGGACTTTACCTCTTGAAAGACGGGAATCCAGTAGAGCCTGTATTTCATACTCTTCGTTACCCTGTACCATCACAGGATCTGGTTTCGAAGTGTGATCCGGAAAGAGGCTACTGGAGATAAAAGGTTTGAGAAGTGAGGTGTGAAAGACATTCGGAATTCTCATGCTTTGAGGAAGTTGGAGTCGAAAAGAAACCGGATTAACCTGCTCCAAAATGGAAAAGGGACCCAGGAACCTAGGAGCCAATTTGAGGGAAGGCGTTTTGAGACAGATGTTCTTGGAAGATAGCCAAACCTTGTCCCCGGGTTTGTATTCGGGTGCCGGACGACGGTGACGATCAGCCTGATTTTTAGATGTCAAGGATGCTTTTTGTAATGCAGATTGTATTCTGGACCAAGAGTCTTGTAGGAGAGCAATATGTTCGTCCACGGCTGGTACCCCAGAGGATTCTTTAGTAATAGGTAGGCGAGCCGGATGGAATCCGTAGTTGATAAAGAAGGGAGTCTCGTGGGTGGACTCATTCCTGGAAGAATTGAATGCGTACTCAGCCCAGATAAGTAATTCTGCCCAGTCATCCTGAGAATTAGAGACGAAGCACCTTAAGTATTTCTCGAGGGATTGATTAACCCTCTCGGTCTGTCCGTTGGATTGAGGGTGATATCCAGAAGAAAAGGAAGACGAGATACCTAGTCTCTTGGTGAAATTTCTCCAGAACTTGGAGACGAACTGGGAACCCCGATCGGACACGATGGATGTAGGAATCCCATGAATCCGGAAAATCTCTTTGGCAAAAATATCCGCAAGGGCGGGTGAGGAGGGTAATCCTTTGAGAGGGATAAAGTGTGCCATCTTGGAAAACCGATCTACTACCACAAGAATGGTATTCATGCCATTCGACCTAGGCAACTCCACAATAAAATCCATCGAAATGTGGGACCAGGGACGCTCCGGAATAGGTAAAGGTAAGAGAAGACCCTGAGGTTTCTGACGAGGAATCTTGTTACGCGCACATACCGGACAGGACCGTGTAAATTCCAGAATGGTTTTAGCCATATTGGGCCACCAAAAGGTACGACGGATGAGGTCCAAGGTTTTCTTGAATCCAGGATGCCCTGCCGAACGGACGGCGTGTCCCCAGTCCAGTATTTCAGGGATAAATTTGGGTTCCACATACAAAGAGTCTTTAGGAACCACAAGACCGGACAGGAGGTTCTCTTGAGACTTGATGATCCTCTCCAGATTCTTGAATGCCACAGCTGCTAAGATTCTTTGTTTAGGGAGGATGGACTCAGTGGTTTTCTCTGATCTCTCTTCAGAAGAGTATTGCCGGGAGAGAGCATCCGCCTTGACGTTCTTAGTGCCGGGAATGTATGAGAGAACAAAATTGAATCTAGAGAAAAATAACGACCAGCGAGCTTGGCGAGGACCTAAGCGACGGGCATTCTCAATGTACAATAAGTTCTTATGGTCCGTAAGGATGGTGAATGGCTCTTTTGACCCCTCCAGAAGATGTCTCCATTCTTGAAGAGCCATTTTGACGGCCAAAAGTTCCCTATTGCCCACGTCATAATTCCTCTCTGCCGATGAAAATCTTTTGGAGAAAAACCCGCAAGGATGAAGTTTATCCTGGGAAGAAAATTTCTGCGACAGAACCGCCCCAGCCCCACAATCCGAAGCGTCAACCTCTAAGGTGAAGGGGAAATTCGTGTTAGGGTGTCGAAGGATGGGAGCAGAGACAAAAGTTTGTTTCAGTGTCTCGAATGCCGTGACAGCTTCTGGAGACCAAGATGAAGGGTCTGCACCTTTTTTGGTCAGTGCCGTGATAGGAGCGACAATGGTGGAAAAGTTGCGGATAACTTCCGGTAATAATTAGAAAAACCCAAAAACCGTTGAACAGATTTGAGAGAATTGGGTTGTGGCCAATCCACGACGGCCTTTAGCTTCTCTGGGTCCATGGCCAAACCTTTGTTGGAGATGATGTATCCGAGAAAAGAAGTGGTAGACTGATGAAAAATGCATTTCTCCATTTTAGCAAACAACCGGTTCTCGCGGAGGCGTGAAAGCACAAACTTCGTATGGATGATATGATCCTGTAAGTTTTGAGAAAAAATAAGGATGTCATCCAGGTATACAATGACAAATATATTAAGAACGTCTCGAAAGATGTCATTGATGAAGTCCTGAAAAACTGCCGGTGCGTTGCATAACCCGAAGGGCATCACTAGATATTCGTAGTGTCCGCTACGGGTGTTGAAGGCAGTCTTCCATTCATCGCCCTCCCGGATGCGGATGAGGTTGTATGCCCCACGGAGATCCAGTTTAGTAAAGAGATTGGCCCCCTGAAGTCTATCAAAGAGTTCGGAGATGAGTGGGAGTGGATAACGATTCTTCACCGTGATATGGTTCAGACCCCGGTAATCAATACATGGTCTGAGAGTACCATCTTTCTTTTTGACAAAGAAGAATCCAGCCCCCGCAGGAGAATTGGAATGACGTATGAAGCCCCGCTTAAGATTCTCACGAATATATTCGTCCATAGCTTTGGTCTCGGGCAACGAGAGAGGATAAGACTTGGCTTTCGGCAAGGTATAACCAGGTACCAGATCAATCGGACAATCGTAGGAACGATGAGGAGGCTGAAGTTCAGACTGAGCCTTGCTGAAAACGTCCAAGAATTCGGCGTATGGAGAAGGCAACTCCCTCAGAGAACTTGATGTATTGGCTAATAGAAAGGATGGTTGCTTGATAGAGGAAAAAGGTTTCTCTGACCTTGACCTCCAGTTAATAGGGTTAGGAGACACCCAATCGATGAGTGGATTATGCTTCTGTAACCAGGGCAAGCCAAGCGTGATAGGTGTTCCTGGGGCATGAATAACATCAAAACCCAGAGTCTCTTTGTGAGAATGAGTAGAAAGGGTGATAGGTCCGGTCTCTAAGGAGATATAAGCCGGGGTGAGAGGTCGATTATCAATCCCGACCAAGGCAACGGGAGAGTCCTTCCTGGAAAGCGGAATTTGATTTTGCTCAGAAAAGGTTTGATCTATTTCCTCCTGCGCCGGAATCGATAAATGCAGCAGTGGAGGTGCGGAAAGTCGGTCCTGAAAGGGAGACGGGAATAGTCAATCTTTTGGGAAGTTCCCTTCTTGGAGGGGAACAAGGAGATTCAGTACCCAGAGAGCGCCCCTTTGTACTCACTGGGCTTAGTCGTTTCCCGGAGATGGAGGATGGTTACGGGTACGCTGCTCAGAAGCTCCGCAATGATGGCACGATTCCCCAGTAGAGCGAAGTTGTCGTGACGGTACCCGAGGTTGCTGAACTCCAAGTTGCATCGGCTCTGGAGCCTCCAGCGCCGGTAACGGGGATACGATGGGTCTCTGGTTAGTAGAGAACCTGGAAAAGGAAGCACGGAAAGGCGTAGCCCGGGGAAGCTGACGCTGAGCGCGGCGTACCTGAAGGCGCTGATCCATACGAGTAGCCAGGGTGATGAGATCCTCCAGTAACTCTGGCCTGGTGTGGGAAGCAAGTTCATCCTTCAGAGACTCCGATAGACCTTTCCAGAAGGCGGCGACTAAAGCCTCCTGACCCCAATGAGTCTCAGCTGCTACGGTTCTGAATTCCAAGGCGTATTGACCCACAGGCCGACGTCCCTGTGTAAGCTCTAGCAGGGTATCAGAAGCAGTCTCTTGACGTGCGGGGATATCAAAAACCTGTCAAAAGTCCCGTCTGAAGGCCGCGTAATCGCGGGTAATATCAGGGCGTAGTTCCCAGATCGGAGAGGCCCATGCCAGTGCATTACCTGTGAGCAGACTATATACGTAGGCTACCTTTTTCCGGCCAGTAGCATACAGCTGGGGAGCCATCTCGAACTGGATCTCGCACTGGTTGAGAAAGCCACGACAGGTGTGTGGATCCCCTGCGTAGGGCCTTGGAGCCGGAATCTTCGGAACTGAAAATGAAGTGGAAGATAAGTCAGGCTGCGCCGGGGGTGCAGCTGCAGGCGGAGCCTGTAAAGAGCGGTCCGATACCTGTTGGGAGAGGAGAGCCACTTGATCCGTTATGGCCTGTATTTGTTGGTACATGGCCGTCATCATAGAGTCCACAGTCTGGTCTGCGTCTTGTGGGCTCGACATAATGTTACGCCGGTGCTGCCCGCAGACCAGACCCGTTCCTTTCACTGAGGTGAGGAACGTATAGAAGCACGCACCCGCAGCAAAGGGAGCGTGTCCGGAGTGTGGTGATTTTGGCGTTGCCAGGCCAGGTGTATTTCGCTAGCAATACTTGCCGGTACCGGTGTAGAAATGCCGTTGTCGTTGCCGTTAGCCAAGGTCTGGGATTGGAGAATACTGGAAGGTCGTTTGTCCAAGCAGGGGTCTAGAGCCAGAGAGAGACGTCCGCCAAGCCAAGTCGTAACCTGAGTGAATGAGAGAGAAAACGCCAGAGTAGTAATCCAAGTGAAAACTATGTCGAGCAATGAATGATAGGAAGGACTGGCATTATAAAGTGTGGCTGACCAATCAGAAGTGAAGGCAGACCTGGAGGACTGCGTGGAGCCATCCTGGATAGGTTCACTTGATTGGCAGGCAGGTGAGGACTCTTGTCTTGACAGGAGATCATATTCCTGTGTTGGGGGCGGGTCTTTACTGCCAGAGCAGTGAATAAATTAACTTCGCCCGGCGCGCGCTGTTCAGGCGCGCGCCCGAGCAACATGGCGGTCGAGTGAGGTACTGCAGGAAACCGGGGACGCCGAGGACGACGGGGAACCCCCAGAACCGACGGAGGTGAGTGGCGCTGGCGAGGGGTGCGCGCCACGGCAGCAGGAGGGAATATATCAGCAGAGGAACCAGGGCGCGGGCGCCGCGATCCCTGATTCCTCACAATGAGACGCTTGTGACTAGTGATGTATCGGGTACCCGGTAATTACTCGGTACCCGGCATACCCGGACATATTTTCCCTACCTAGAAATTACCCGGACCCGGCCCAGGGCGCTGGAACCCGGTGCCGGATACTTCAGCTGAAGAGGAGGACAGCAGCCGACGGCGGAAGGAGAGAAGGAGGACATCAGCCGGCAGAGGACGACCGCGGGTGGTGGAGGGAGAGAAGGACGGCAGCCTCCAGCAAGCCTTGTCTTTACAATGCCACCGAGTGTCATTTCATATGCAAACATGCGTCGGTATATGTATGTACTTCTTATTCATTTTGCTTACATTTTATCTATCATTGCATCAGTGAGCGCGATAGATAGTGGGTATAGGGATCAATATGTGCGGAGTCACTGAGATCAGCTTCCTTTCCCAAAGCCATTAAACAAACACCCGGCTGGGATCATTACAAATATAACAAGTTGTATCTGATTGGATCTGTATTTTTTCCCCACTAAACTATCAGCTCTAATTGATCTATCAAACCATTGTGTGTTCACACAGCAATCTACATAATGAACTTCCTGCACGGAAACCTACATAAGCTGAGGTCTGCGGGGGTGGGGAGGGGGGGGTGGGGAGGGGGGTCTCCTATTAGCAGAACACCATATCATTCTGGAAGAATTAGCATTGATTGTTAAAGTTAGATCCATTGGAACAGCCAAGCACTTAGATCTCTCAAGTTCATTGACTAACCCCATACCATTGAGTGCAGAGACCAATTCATGATCCTTATACACTGTGAGTTGTTCCCAGAAATCCATACCGATGGCAAATATCATGTAGCTGGCAGTTCTTAGTTATATCTTCGTGGGAGTCACTTCCTTAAGACATCTTTCACTGCAGAGCAGCAGTAGATACTGTATAACTCGAGAAGAGCATTCGGTTTATTATTTTTTTGCAGGCTGCAATAACATATGATAGGGTTTCCACCTTGCTTAAGATTACAGAGTTACCTTGGCATTGGAGACGTAACAATGAATAGATTCAAGCAATCAAACATAGAATTGGACGGCGGATAAGAACCTCCTGAGCCACCATGTCGGCCCATTTCCCTATCTGCTGTAAAACCTCAGGTCCTATGTAATCCTCGATTTTCTTTCATACTTACAATGTAGCCTTATGTCTAATCCCACGCATGTTTGCATTCCCTTGCTCGCTGTATGAGCCCGACACCTCTGTTTGGAGGCTAGTCAACGAATTCATATAAAAAATAAATACTGTGGCACTTCAGTCTTGATTCGATCTTTGGGTTTTATTGTAGCATAAATCAATGTTTCGGTGTCACAATGACCTATTTTTGTCCTCATCAAGGTGTCCATGTGACACCGAAACGTTGATGTATGACACAATAAAACACAAAGATCAAATCAAGACGGGAGTGCCACAGTATTTATTTTTATATGGATATGGCACAGCATATGTGTGGCAGTGTAATACATACAGTGGTGAACACATACAGAATATGAAACATACCATTATATTTGTGTAGTGAGGCAAAAAATAAAAGCATAGGGGTAGATATTCAAAGCTCCATTAATTCTGGGCTACTAACGTGACATCACCGAACTAGCTAACAGGCGTTAGTTTCGCTGCATTTAATGGGTAACTGTTAGATCTCTACAGATCAGGTCCTTCTAGGGCAAGCAAAACCTTTTCTCCCGGGAGCTACTGAAACGCAACAGATATGGGATGCTTTCAATTAGCGTAGCATATACGAGCTCGGAGCTGTGAAAATTCAAGGAAGCTAGTGGTTGAATTGTCACAACTAAATTTTAATGATTCTCAAGCAGGTTTATATACACAAAGCAGGGACAAAAATACAGTTGTCATCTGTTACAAATATGGGTACACATCTAAATTTACATGTATCCTTCACATAATGCCTTTTCTGTAGAGCTTAAAACATTTAACTGCTGAGCAAGAGACATATACAATGGTGACTTATAAGGCAGCCCTATCCTCTGTTTTAACAATATTTTGACAAGCATTGAACAGTTGGTCTCAAGCTATTTACGATAGCCTCCCGTGAAAATAGCAAGGCCAGCGTATTCTTTTTAACCTTATCAATTCCAGAAGACAGTTTTAACCTTACATCCCCTCCTTTTGTTCTGAAAGAACAAACCAATTGACCAATCCCATTTATTCTTCTGCAAACCACTCAGGAGAGCAAAAACTCCAAGGAAGAAACCTCCAAGAGACCATGTGCCTGCAGAAACCTATCTCTTTTAGGTATCTCGTTTGAGATGAACATATGGGTGGTTGACGAGTACCAAGACTATTGGTATTTCTCGCTCTCTTTGTGGGAGGTATATACATAATGGTCAAGCTAGAAGCAGAAACATCTTTCTTTGGCAAAAAATAGAGCTGATTACACTTTTAGGCATCTAGATTAATTCATACACACAGAGTAATAAACCTGCGATTATCCTAATTCCGTAAAGAATTTAATTCCCAATACATCGAGCCAATTTTCAAGGCCAAATGTAAAATCAAACTCTTTTGTTTCCTCTCGCATTCTAGATTAAATTTCTGCTAGAGTATCCATATCATGGTGTAAACTTTTTGATTGGGTGTTAATATAAGAACGGCATTCTTTACCCACTAATTTACAAACCCCTCCTTGTGCTGCCATCAGATAACCCAATGCCATACAATTTTGCAAAACTACTGTCCTTATCTATTGCTGAACCTTAAAAATAGCGTCTTTTAGTATCATGAAAAACAACATTTATATTGACTACTGAAAAATCCCCTTTTGCATATAAATCATACATTCCTAAAAGGGTATTAGACCTCCCACTACTCTCTTAACTGAGCTATTTTTAATAATTAATGCCTTTCAATTTCGTATTCTTTGCTTAGGTATGATGAACATTATTTAAATTCTATTTCTGATCATAAGTGGGGGTTGGTGTGGGTTAATATTTCCTAGGAGCGACTGCCCAACACATACATCTTACATACTACATTTACTCAGAATATCGGAACAGACAAAATGGCTGCCATAGGCAAATTGGTTGACTTGTGATCCTTTCCTTGTGGTTGACACACGCCCTTGGGTGACCTCCCCACCTTCCTCTTTTCCAATCTTCTCAGCCCCCTCTTCCTTTAGAGACAGTCTTTTTAAAGAACAGTTAACCATATCATAGTCCTGCCGGACCAAAAAAATAGTCCCATAGTACATAACTTGATTCCTTTCTGGCCACTGTATCGGCCCAGTTGATTTCTTTTTTTTCGGTCTCTTCTTCTGGGGGACTGCTGATATCTTCATCACCAAAAAGAGACATAGCATCGGTGGGGGGGTTGCAACGCCCTTCAGGACCAAAGTTTTGCTGTTCATAACACAGAGAGTAATGAGTAGGACAGACACACATACAAAAACATCCACTAGCTTCGCTCCCAGCGAAATAATCTAACCACCAAGTCCCAACAAATCCCAACCCTCATCTCTACCTTCAAACACTGGAACCACTTTCCCAAATATCCTAACCTGGTCTAGTTGCAGGATAATAATTTATCTATCCTTCTATCACAGAGTCAATAATTTCCCTAGGGTAAACTTGTATTTCTACTCCCTTCATAACCAATTTCTTATATATATAGTTCTACAAATATCTTATAGCATCTTGTCTTTTTCCAAGGGGTTAAATATAACTCTCGTGTTCCTGGGGTGCAATTTATTGGGTATGTATAGTACATTGGTATAGATTGCACCTAAGATGTGGGCTTTGTTTACCAGGATTCCATTATATAACAAAATATTCTTGTTACTACCTTATCGTCTTCATGTGGACACCACTTACAGTATATAAACCTAATAGAATAAACATTGTAATTAAAATAATAAAACCTGTAAAAAGAAAGGTTATTAAAAAGTTCAAAGTTCATATGTTGAGGTCTGATTTTTCTTCCTATGAACTTTTCTCCTTTTTTTTTGGTTAGTGCCGGGTTTTCTTATGAACCAAAACACCAACTGAGAACGGCTGTGTCTTTAGGCCATCCCTCCTTTGTTGAGGTTTAATTTTGAAGCGACTGTGGGTGCACTTGTGTAACATGGATCCAGGAAAAATACTCTGATTGGGTAGAATCTGGAATGGGCCTCTCCACTTTAGATGAAAAGCGCTTTTGCGTCACCTTTATCTTCATCTAATTGGAAGGACTGCACCTGGACATGAGACACTCAGACAATTGCATTAGTTTCACACAATAGATGCTGATTAAAATCGTCTGTTTAGAGCATAATCATACAACATTAAATCTACAAGGTACCTAGGGTGACCATTGGTCTTCCCATGAGAGAAAATTATATCTGATTGTCACATTAGGCTAGGCCAAATACACCTTTATATTTAAGGGATCAATCACAAGGCAAAACAGGCAGAAAAATAAACGGTGGTTCATTCGGATAAGACCTTGAAAACACAAGAAACAGAGAATATACTTTGGGGGACCTTATACTTATTAGGAAAATAACTTGGGGAGATTTGGACTCGAAATCCAGGAGTCTGGGGGGCACAGGGAGGCCCTGGTGTAATTCACACTGCGTTCCGTCAAATCATGCCTGCTTTCTGGGGAAAATTAAGTGACTAACAGCACTTTGGCCCCACAACTCCTGCAACCAAAATAATTATATTTCCACCCAAATATCCTCCTAAAACTGACACACAAGAAATTTCACAGTTCCGCTAAGGGAATATGACATAGAAAATAACAGGGTCAGTTCACTTTCAGGCACTCCATATCTGAGCTGGGGCATTGGAATGCTTATTCACATGTAATTCACATGCCAATTCACATGCTAATTCACCAACCTGGGTTTAAATCACAGGACAAACACAATGCATTGCAGGCTTAGAACACATAAAACCAACATGTAGACACAAGAGCTTGCACTCCACTATTTGCACCTATCATGTGGGGTTCTAAAATCTTCTCTTCTCTAAGATACCAGCTAAGAATACTTTGCTTGGCAGACAAGACAGGCCAAAATATCACCTCCCTTTCCCCTCATGTGACAGGAGACTCTGTTCTCATAAGCATATTCTGTGCAGCTATTTCTCATAAGGGGCCACCCATACAAGGCAATCCACTTATAAGCTTGCACAGACAGCTGCAGGCCCATGAGGCAAAGGGAATACACAGAGAATGCATTAACTAGCCCACTGGCAGTTAACCCTACATACACAGTTCCTAGTTTATACCCATGTGGGGGTATAAAAAGGAAAAATTACAGGCAACCTAGTAAGGTACAATATTATGTAACCATGCTGTAAAATGGCTACAGTCATCTCTCCTGCTGACAGTAAGGCCTGGTAAGTTATGGGCATGCCAGCAGTAATTATGGAGGTTTGCCCTCACACCCTGGTGAGGTGCCCTATGTATGGATGGGAGTGATTGCACCGAGGGGTGCACCACAGAGGAGTTCCTCACCAGGACCATCCACAAGCGGACGCTGGGATCCTGATGAGATGGAGGCGCTGCACTGGATATAGGTACGACTCAAGTACAGTACCTCAGCTGCCTGTCTGGGTTGGCAATCCCCACACACCATCATGCGGGAGACTCAGGAGTCCTGTTGCCAACAGGTGCACCACCAGACACTACACTAATGGGGACTGCTTAGACCACAGGGGCCAATATGAGATTGGGTGGGTCAGGCCAGAAAATCCGTTACAATTACACCCAAGAGCCAAGAGCTGACACTCTCAGCCCTTGCCATATGGTTTCAGGGGTAGCCAGCAATAATAACAGCAATAACACCCTCCTTTTGTTCACTTGTATTACATGTGAACAATATCATATAAAGGATAACAGCATTTAAAGCATAACCTTAATGGAATTGCTTGATGTATAGCAAAAGTAACCTAAAACCTTTGGGTATAAAATTTTCATTAAAAAATCTCAAAAGAACCCTACTGAATATAAATATAATCTGCTATAGTCTTCTGACAGAAACTTTTAGAACACAAAATAGCATCTGATTTGCTGAAAGAACAACCTGTAGCATAAAAACTTATAGACACAGATTTAAAGGTGGGACACATTTGAGAGAAAAAGATGGTTAAAAATGATAAAATATTAAATATTTGATCAACTTTGCAGAAAAATAATTCCATAGAGAACCCTCTAGTATATGAGAAGGAGTGGCTCAGTGAGCAACGACACCGACCGGCACTGAGAGCTTGAAGCAGGGGAGCCTGGTTCAATTCCCAGTGTCGGCTCCCCGAGACTCCGGGCAAGTCACTCCATCTCCCTGTGCCTCAGGCACCAAAAACGCAGACTGCAAGCTCCACGGGGCAGGGACCTGTGCCTGCAAAAATGTCTCTGCAAAGCGCTGCGCACAACTAGCAGCACTATAGAAGAACATGCTATTATTATTATTATTATTAGTATACTGGCAGACCTGGTCAGGGGCCGTTTTCCTTGTCCGTTGCTTTACTGCTATTTCGGGGTCTGCACACTTATACATGGCTCAGCACTAGAGTTTCTGTGCTGATTACATTGGACTAGTGGTTACTTTATCCACTTCACTGTTCGCACTGCAAGACACTAGTTTAGTGATTCTATGCAGTTCATCAGTGATCCAGAACATTACATTGTGTTCATACTATAGGGTCTGAGCGTTTAATGTTTGTTTTAATCCCCATTTTACACGGATATTAAAGATTTAAGTTTTAACCACTTCGTTACCCACCCACCAGGTGTTTAGAGTGCTCATTTTGGGTTACTGTCCTCTGTTTATTTGAACTCTATATTAATCAATTTACACCTTTTTCCATTTCAAGCCATATAACAAGCTCAAATAACTCTCTGGGCTTCCTGCCAAAACCTTGTAACAGAAAAAAATGGTTAATTACTGGTTACTGCAATACAATTTGGGACAGCTTGAAATATGCAGCTCTTCACACAGCCCGACAATGTTTCTGGTATTCAAAAATTAAAACTGGATCTTTGTTAAACAGAAAATTGTAGGCTTTAACGTATACTTTTAGATAGTTTAGTTACTGGTTATACACAAAAAGAGCACAGAGCGCAGATACAAAACAAACAGAATTTTATGCTTCTTTCACACATTCAACCAGTTTTTACAAAAAAATAACAGACACATATTTTCTTACCTATTTTAATAAATAGGAAAACAAAACAGTTTGATCCTGCAGAATAAATTAATAAAGATATCCCTTTTTTTTTTTTTCTTCATATCATAATTAACTTATTTTTTATTTTTTTTAAACTAATTTTTAAAATGCTGAGCTTCTAGTTAGCTTTGTGTCTAGAATATATTTCCCCTGTTATTCTATATAAGATATTCACCTGATTTTATCTGTGGAGATTTAGAGGAAAAGAATTATAATTCTGGTTAAGGAAATAAATCGCCTGGCCAGTACGATAAACATCCTTATTATTCCAGTGACTGGACTGTTTACAAAAATAATTCATCCTTTCTTTATTCTTTTTCTCCACAGATACCCAAAACTTTAAATTAGTTTATATTATTGTGGTGGTGTACACCTTTTAAAAATTAAATTTCAATCATGAGCAATTAATTATATTCTTATTTTAGAATCATTTGCAAGTACTGAATAGTGATTTTGTATACATACAATAAACCAGTATTCTTATTATTCAATGCAAATAACACTTTCACATAGATAGAATTCACCCAGATTCTTACAAGCACACATACAGGGATTACTCAATCAATCAACCTTTTTTTTTTACCATATCCATACTTAAAAATAAAACATTCTGAGGGAAAAAGAAACCTATACCTGTTATACTCTTGTTTTCCACTTTTCAATTCAGACAGGAAAATATTATAAATTTAAACTTAATATATACTCATACTCAGTTAATGTTGCACAAATAATTTGAGTTTGCATGTTCGTTTTTCCTAAGAGGCATGCACGATTTTTAGTACATTCCTATGCCAGTGTAAAAATAGCTGGAGGAAAAAAGGTGGGGGCTACTTGCAGCTGCTTATTACAATACATACAGGCGAGAGAGAGAGACAGCTGATTTTGCCACTAACAGCAAGGGAGAGGGCTGACAGGTTAGTGTAAGTTCATTAGATGACAAAATGTTAGTGCCCATAATGAGTTTATACAGGAAAGAAATCTTAACACTTTATGCGCACGTATTAATAAATCATTATTAACTTAACTTTAAACAATACTTACCTTCACTTAACTTTAAACAATACCTTGACTTAACATTAAACAATCCTTATGTTAACTTAACTTTAAACAATACCTTGACTTAACATTAAACAATCCTTATGTTAACTTAACTTTAAACAATACCTTGACTTAACATTAAACAATCCTTATGTTAACTTAACTTTAAACAATTTTAACTTAACTTAACTTAAATTGCCACGCTATTTGAAATCATATACTGTCCGTTTTACTTATCAGGGACTTACTGTACACTTGATTAAACAATAGGGACCCACCCTTTGTTACATTAATCACAGACTTACCCTCGATAAAACCAAAGGGACTCTCACCCTTTGTTACATAAATCGGGGACTTACCCTTGATTAAAGGGACTTACCCACGATTAAACAATAAGGACTCTCACCTTATGTTCTTTTGCCCTTATAAATTTAGGTTGTTTAGTTTCGCAGAGGAAAAGGTGAGAAACAAATAAAAAGAATCTTTACTCACCCTTTTTCCTGTGCGAAATTCCACTTCTGTCACCAAAACTGTTAGATCTCTACAGATCAGGTCCTTCTAGGGCAAGCAAAACCTTTTCTCCCGGGAGCTACTGAAACGCAACAGATATGGGATGCTTTCAATTAGCGTAGCATATACGAGCTCGGAGCTGTGAAAATTCAAGGAAGCTAGTGGTTGAATTGTCACAACTAAATTTTAATGATTCTCAAGCAGGTTTATATACACAAAGCAGGGACAAAAATACAGTTGTCATCTGTTACAAATATGGGTACACATCTAAATTTACATGTATCCTTCACATAATGCCTTTTCTGTAGAGCTTAAAACATTTAACTGCTGAGCAAGAGACATATACAATGGTGACTTATAAGGCAGCCCTATCCTCTGTTTTAACAATATTTTGACAAGCATTGAACAGTTGGTCTCAAGCTATTTACGATAGCCTCCCGTGAAAATAGCAAGGCCAGCGTATTCTTTTTAACCTTATCAATTCCAGAAGACAGTTTTAACCTTACAGTAACCATCAAAGCTAATTTTATGGAAAACAAACTGCCGTTAGGCCACTCATTTGCATATGGCTAATGCAGCGTTATCCGGCTAACGCCGGGATAAGCACTAACTTGGCTGCAATGCTGGCTCTCGTATTACCCATATGCTAAGGAAGATGCCAAGTATATATTGCAATATCAGACATCTTCCTTCCCAATAAAAATACATAAATTAACTCCATGGAAGCCATAGTTGCCATGAAGGCATGCATTATGTATGCCTTCACGGACACTAAGGGTGTTTGTATTAAGCCCTTGGTTACCTAACTAACCACTACCTATTGTATGTGATTGCAATACAACCGCTGTGGTATGCAAGGAGTTACACCCCCTGGGTGGCCTAAACTCCCTCCCTGGGGCACCTCTGCGCCCCCCCCCCCCGATAACACAATGTGGCTAATAGAGCTTTTACCCTTTGAAAAGCATTAAATAAATACATGTAACTAAATATACATTAGAATAAATAATTAGAACACAACTAAAACATTTAAATCCATTGATTGTGACTGTGGTCCTCAATAAAACCCACCAACAATAGAATAGCATGTGTTTTTCACATTTGGATGACATCATCACAAAAAAAGGCAAGGAATCACATGGTACATCAACCAATCAGAAGGCGTTCTCAGGCAAAAGTGAGGGGACCATATGATACATCAACCAATAGGATAAGTTACATAGTAGATTGAACTTGAAAAAGGACATATGTCCATCAAGTTCAACCTATGCTAAATTTTGATCCGGGGGAAGGCAAACAAATAACCCCAGTGAAATATCATGTAATGCTGACTCATAAGGGAAAAACATACATATCTTCCCGACTTCAAATATTGGCAATCAGATTTCTCCCTGGATGAACATCCTTCCCATGGTTACTTATGTGGTATATCCCTGTATACCTTTCCTTTCTGAAAAGAGGTCCAGCCTTTTTTTGAACAAATCTATTGTATCTGCCATCACAGTCTCCACGGGTAATGAATCCCACTTTGTAACTGCCCTTACTGTGAAGAACCATTTCCTTTGTTGCTGGTGAAATCGCCTTTCCTCCAACCTTAAGGGATGCCCCCGAGTCCTTTGTACTGTCCTTGGGATGGTAATACACAGGTCATGACTACATTCGGTGCCCTAGTCCAGTGTATACCACTTTTGCTTTCCTATTATGCTAAGGCAATATACAGTACAGGAGGAAGCCAAAGTGGCTCACTTCAGAACCCTGGACAAGCCCAAATCCTTTTCTGCCATGGGCTTTAGCCATGACCTAAATAAAAAGCGCTAATTCCCACGTTGACTTTAACGGACTGCTAATGCGTCGTCCAGGGTGGGTAGAGGCGCTCCAGCGCTGCGTCCTGCTTGGCCGTGCTTTTCCTGGCCGGGAGTGCGCGCGCGGCTGGGGGCGCGGCCTCTACATCACGGAGCTGGTTGGCCCTCATTGGGCGAACCGCTCACGTGACACGCTTGCGAGAGGCAAATTCAAATTTGCTCGCTCGGCAAGCTGCTGAGCGCCGAGAAGGCGCGCCCGCCCGGTCACGCAGAACACGTGCTTTGTCGCAACGTGTCTACCGTGAGCGTGCGCGCCCGTTCAGCGCCACCCTGGACGAGTCCTAAGGATGTGCGCTGGGGTGGTCCCCACCTCATTAGCCCAAACGGCCATTAAAGTTAACGTGAGTCCGTCACTACTTTAAGACTGCACGTAACACCTCGTTACCGAGCTTTGGAGATACCCCTTAGCCCTTAACGTCTCATTAAATAGTAGCCACAATGCATTGCAGACGCCACTGGTACTTTAACGGCTAAAAGGGAAGTTTCAGCCAAATTCAGAATGAATATATACGAAAGCAAATGTAAAGCAGCAATCCCCCCAGAAGCTTATACGAGTTTATCTTTCTAGTGTTCAAAAAAAACCCCTACATGATTTTATTTCTAGCTTTTGGGGTTATCATGTTAACCTACAGACTGCACTGGGCTCTGGAGAGAGCTTCATTTTATTCTCCCGGACACATTTAATTTCACACGCTTATATCTCCTGAACACATTTTCAAGATTGAAAAAAAAAAACAGTATTGGAAAAGACAAGAGGAGATAATCTTAAATAATTATGAAACATGGCGATCAGCTTGGACTCCTTCGCTGTCATAAATGCCAGAGAAGCAATAGTTGGGCTGGACAAGGTGGGACATTTCTCAGCTGAGTGACAAACCCACCAATGTTAAAGTCTCTCAGAATTGCCTGGTAGAATATTAATAATGATTTTATTTCATATAGAGCTTTTCTCCCAACGGGTCTCAAAGCGCGTCACGATGACAGCATAGCGCGCGGGACGCAGCACACAGGATTGTTACAGACACAGCCCCTGCCCAGGTGAGCTTACAATCTATGATTTTGGTGCCTGGTGCACAGGGAGAATAAAGAAACGTGTCAAGGTCACCAGGAGCCGACACCAGGTTCCCCTGATCCAAACTCAGTGTTGATGGTTTAACCCTGAGTCAGTGTCTTTACTCACTGAGCTGCTCCTGCTCCCCAGATCACACGAGCCTTGTCTTCTCTCCTTATCACGGCAGTTTAAGAAGGTGACTAGGACAGGCGATGCAGCACGTCACAGGCCCATCTGGAAGTAAAGGGTTAAAAACATCCTTCTCTTCTAAAGGTGGTTGCTTCAAGGACGTTGCCTCTTATTGGTTTCATCAGATAATTGTGTGTTGCTGGGCTGGCCTTGATTTGCTCAATAACCTTATCAGAAAATATTGATTTTGTTGGCCAGTTAAACTGTCGGCTATTTGCGGACGGTTGATGGAGACCTCTTGAGGAATAGCAGCGAACGCCAGAGTTTAATGTTATCCTCATCATCAACATATATTCCGATCCAAAGCTCTCCCCATTAATCTCCTTTCCAGCTGTCCCGTCTCCTGCCTTCGATCTCATTATCCTTGATTTGTTTCACTCTATTTCAGCCAAGGAGCAGGCATGCGGAAAGGCCCAATGGACTCAGTGACTCACCCAGGCATTCGATGGTCTAAGAATAGTAAATGTGAGTGGGCGTAGAGAACCAGTACTTGTCCATTCACAAATTACATTCACTTCTCTTTCAAATTTTAATTATAAAAATGTTTTACCAGGAAGTAATACATTGAGAGTTACCTCTCGTTTTCAAGCATGTCCTGGGCACAGAGATATACAAAATACATGGTTACATTAAAAGAACAGGGTTATACAGTGAATTCACAGATATCTCATGGACAGATAGAGTTGGAAAATTGGGTACAGGGGATAAAGGGCTTATGAGTTTCAGATAGAAATAGAGCAGCTTTAACATCACTTTAACATCAACCAACATCAGCGAACGGCAGCAAACGGCTCACACCCTTTGGCTGCCCTTCGGCTGCGCCAAAGGTGGTGCGCCTTTGGGGCAACGCAGATGTACACTGGGGTGGGTGAGATTGAATCTGAACTAGATTCATACACTATACAACTATAGACCATTCAACAAATAGAACTGCTTTAAAAATGGCCACGGTTTCTGTCCCGTTTAGCACAAATATAAGACGCACCATTACAAATCCAATATCTGCAGCAAGTCCATTATTTATCAAGTGACTAATCACACAGAACAGAGAAAAAGAAAAACCCAAGAGGATTATGTATCATTGCAAAAGCAGTGCAGTTGTGGGGCAAAAGAATTCATCCAAGAAAAAAATCGTATTGATTTTAATCAGATTCTTTTATACATCTAGTGAGGTTTTTTGACCCAGTCTGTGCCATTTAATATCATTCAGCGCCAGCAGATGCTGCCCAGTTAAGTGAAAAGACCATACAGTGTTGTAAGAAATCGTGCCGCTTTGTAAATATCATCTCCCATCCCATATTCCATTTTCCTCATGTCACTGACACCTGTGTTGGTTTTAGGATTTTCATATCAGTCCTCAGTTTCATTTCTTTGTTCTCTGTCATTAATTCTTCCTACAGTACCTGTACCTCCCTATCAGGTTTGCTTTTTCCATATTCTCTGTCTATCCCCCCCCCCCCCTTCTCTCATCTCACCTTCTCTTCATCACGATTTCTCTATAGCTTTCTCTGCCCAAGTCCCCTTGTCAACCCCCCTTCCCTCATCTGTTCCTTTGGAGCAACCTGTTTCTAAAGATAAAAAGAGCAGCTACACTTTCTAGCTGAACATATTATGCTCTGTGTTATACTAATGAGAACCTGTGCGCTCTGGCATTGCAATAACTTAGTAACTACAACAAAAGGTTCTCAGAACCCTCAACAAACAGTGTTCTAACATAACATGAGATTCCTTTGGGCATCAGGCAACCTAAGTTACTCATGTCTTTGTGTCCCTATTATTATTACTGTTTGTTTCTAGTTCTCAACAATATGGTAAGACAAAAAGGACAGATATTGGTCTAGAGCAGTGTTTCCCAATTCCAGTCCTCAGGGAACCCCAACAGGTCAGGTCTTAAGGATATCCCTGCTCCAGCACAGGTGTTTCAGTCAAAATGACTGAGCTGCTGATTGACCTACCTGTGCTGGAGCAGGGGTATCCTTAAGACCTGACCTGTTGGGGTTCCCTGAGGACTGGAGTTGGGAAACACTGGCCTAGAGGTAGCAAAGTCTGATAATGGAGAAAATGTGGTATTATAGGAAAATAAAATATATATTTTTTAAATGGTGGACATCATCAACGCTGTGCACTAAATATAACGCATTGTTTACCGTGGCCGATAGAAATATCACGGCTAGCACCAAAATGAGTAAATACTCGTCATTTTGGTGCTGGTCATCAAGGCCCAATATTTATTGGAACCAGGCTAATGCCAGAAAGGACAGCATTTTTTAAAATCACCTTCTCCAGCCCAGCGCCCTATCTTGCCTATGTATATAATGGCCATTATATACATAGGCAAGATAAGCTAAACCAACATGGAATAGGTGAGAAAATATTAACATACAACACATTTAAGTATATATTAACGCCTTAGTAGCCCAAATGGTCAGCTAGTCATGGGTTTCCCCATAAAGGGGTTAATACACAAATAAAAAGACTACCTACCCTTTGGCTACCAGGCCATGCACTGCCTTACTAACTGCTAAGGCAAACAGGAGGTTAACCCTTACCACCACCAACCGGGCAACCACCCGCAAACACCCTCTCCCCTACTCCATCCCCTCCCCCAAACAAACAATTTGTAATGGCCATAATTGAGTAATGGCTAATAGCCCTATTAGCCAAATGTGGCTAATAGGGCTTGTGGCCTGTAAAACCACAAACATATTAATAAAATCACATTACCATTACAAATACATTTTTTTTAAATGAATTAAAAATACATTATAAATATAAAACCCATTGATTGTCACTGTGGCTAGCTAGGCCCACCCAATGGCAGCCTAATGGATATCAATGGGAAGCTGTATAAAATGTTATAACTTGCCCCATCCTGGATGAAGGCTGTCCTCATCTTTAGGATGATGGCCTGCTAGAGCCAATACCAAAAAAGGGCCGATGCCCAACCATAAAAAAAAAAAGAAAAAAAAGAAACAGTGAAATGAATCCGAGGCCCGATGGCACCAACAACCAAAAGGAAAAAAAACTCCATAAAAATCAATCCAAGGCCCAATGGCCATGGACCTATTTGTAATCTAGGCATGATGGTCAATTTGTAATCCATGCCCATCCATGGGCCTGCGACGGGGGGATTCTCAATTTGCAGAAGAGGTGTCATATTGTTTTACCATGTGCTTCCCTACATTTCATCCATGACATCACAGATTTTGCCAACCCGGTGCTATTATTTTGCACACAGGGGACTACGCTTCATGATTCCTATTGATTTGGTCTTTGTGGGGTATTTATTTAAAAGTTTCCTAGAAAGTTGTGCTAAAATCGCACTCCTGACCTATAGGGTCTATATATTGTAGCAAATACATTTTTGTGTATTAAACTTTTTTCTACAAGGGTGTCTGTTTCAAGTTTCTCTGAAGTGATCTTCCAGTTGCCTGAGTGTCACTGTAGCACTTTAGCAACTTAGGGAACCTCATGAATCTCCAACAATCCAACATACTCATCCACAAGTGCATGGGGGAAACTAAAGGGGGCTTCATCATTTTGCTGCCACAGGGACCAGCAAGTCATGATTGGAGGAGCAATGCGTTCCTGGCCCTAACATGGGGAGCTAAAGGGTTAAAATAAGGTGTTCACTTTTGGAGGCTTGAATGCAGATTTTGTAGTGAGGAAATGACCATCAACTACATTTGATTGTGAATTGGGCTGAAGAAAGAAAATAATCAGAGGAAGCGGAACGGACGACGGCAATTTTAGGTCTGAATGTGCAGCCCGTTTCAGAAAATAGGATGCAGGTGCGAAGGGAAATCATAAGGGAGAACATGAAGAGAAAAGTATTTGTTGATAAGCAAGACTGTGAGCAATAAGCAATAAGTAAGTGGTCGGATCGGCGAGTTCTTATCAGTAAATGTTCTCCAGTCTTCTGAAAAGTATAAATACTTTGTGAGGCTCCAAGGGAAGCAACGTTTTTTTGGAAGAAGTTAAACATTTCTGTAATGCTTCTACAAAGTGAACTAACACTCAGGAGTTGGGTTATCATTTGAAAAGATGACATACATAGTATAGAGGGGGAGGGGTTGTGTATATATATATATATATATATACAGTATATATAAAAGTATACATTACCGCATAGCAGCAAAAAGGAGACAGCACTCAGGTGAATGAAAATGAATGTATTAAATACAGCACATAACTCCAACGTTTCGATCCCACAGGGGGATCGAAACGTTGGAGTTATGTGCTGTATTTAATACATTTATTTTCATTCACCTGAGTGCTCTCTCCTTTTTTCTACTATGCGGTAATGTATACTTTTATTATTTATATGGGACATGAACCTATTCATTATTGAATTTCTATTGGAGTGCCAGTGATTTTTTATCACATATATATATATATATATACAGTGTTCGACAAACCTATACATTTGCTCGCCCCGGGCGAGTGGATTTAACCCCCGGGCGAGTAAATATTGGCCCAAGCAGCACACGTTTGGTACTAGGTGGCGAGTAGATTTTTTTGTGTGGCGAGTAGATTTTTTGGTGATTTGTCAACCACTGTATATATATATATATATATATATATATATATATATATATATATATATATATATATATATATATAAAATCAGCGCTACAGTGATCACTAATTGGTGAAACGCGTGTCAACCAATTATTATATATCTGATTAAATATTAATATTCTTACTGATGTATGATGTGTTCACTAAAAAATAGTTTATAGAGCAAATTAAACAATTATAATAAACTATAAATTATAATAAAGGTGGTGCAAACGTGAAATAAGAATAAAAACTGAAATCAAGATAAACAATATATAAACACACACACACTATAGAAATATATACTACAGTGAAGAAGCCTACACTGATTCTACCATGTTCTGTACCTCTGCGTTCAATGAGGCTTTCATCTTTTCTTCTCACTAAATATCACATTTCATCTTTTCACGATCATCTCTTCCAGTTCTTGCCGTGCTGCTTCAATCCGGCAGTTGTAGGTAGTCAGATTGAGCCTTGAATGACAGCTGATGTTTAACCTCAGGAGAATTCCTCTCTCCCTCTGCCTTCATGCTTTCTTCCTAAATGCCATCATTTTTTCTAGTTATTTATGCAGAACTTTTTTCTTTGATACATCTGAAGCAATATTTTTTGCCACATAATTGCTCCACTTTTGCCTTGATACATATTTTATGCATACATACATACATACATACATACATACCTCCCTGTGTCTGCTATCAGCACAGGACATGGCCCCTTTAAGAATTACATTCCACTGGGCCATGTGACTGCTTAGCCAGTGGAATGACAGTTGGTAGGGGAGCTGAGGGTGTGCAGGCCCATCCTGCACAGAGAGTCCATGCAGGACCCCTAAGAGAGAGGAACAGCAGAGAGAGAGTGAGTTGCCCCACTGGACCAGTGCATGCAGCAGAGACCAGGACTTGACTGTGCAGAGGGAAGCAGGCAGGCAGAGGCTACTACAGAGAGAGATTAGGGAGCCCAGCTGTGCAGGAATTACACCAGGTTGGAGTGGGTGAGCTAACTCACAAAGGATATAAACTGCAGTTATATTGCCATCACAGTTTGGTCTTTGTGAAGCACCAGGCCTGCAACACACATATAGTTAATGAGTTCCAACGATTGTGCTAGCACACCACGATCTACAGGCCAGTATCCCTGATTGGGAGGCCGGACAGAGATAAAAGTTATTATTTGTTTGCGCAGCGATCGCACAGTTGGTATAATTTGTTTAAGTATATATGTGTATGGAGTGATTCTGAGATTAAGAGTCACCGTACTGATTCATATGAGATATGTAACACCACAAATTATAGCTATATAAGTATATAAAGCTTGTTATAATTCATTACCACTGTGTTGTGTCTAGTCACTACAGTCTCACACAACATGTACCACACACTATATAATTCAATGGTAACCCATAGGACTCAGGCTCCCACCTCAGTGATAGGCCATATAATCTGAGGTAAAATAAAGAGGGGTTTCATATATATATATTTTTCTTTTTTCTCTTTTATATATATATATATATATATATATATATATATAAAAGAGAAAAAAGAAAAATAAAGTAGCGCCTAAGTGATTGTGCTATCAAGATATAAATTAAAATATTATATCAAGGGAGAAAGCAAACGTATAAATGCGATGTGCAAGTGTCTGATATATAAATAAATAATTTGAACTAGTGAAATAGTCCTATTGGTGCTAAAACAAATGTGTACAACAATATATAAAAGGAAGAAATATAGAACCAGTCCTTTCAAAATGTCCAACAGATGACGGAAATGTGATACTGGTTTGGGGGTCTCCGGCTGCTCTCAAAAGGGATGACCCACATCCGATGGGAATCTAGAGGAAAAAGAGAGGAGAGAACGCACGCCCCATAGTGTAAAACCGTACATTTATTCCCAACAATAAATGTACGGTTTTACACTATGGGGCGTGCGCTCTCTCCTCTCTTTTTCCTACATATATATATAATCAATGAAAAAGGGAAGTAACCTCGCATCTACTCTAACAAAATCAGTGTCACCTAAAGCCAATAGATAATCAAACATAAATTAGAATTGGCGGTGCTCACGGGTTGGTAACAGTATGAGTGAAGAGAGAAAAAAAAGAACCCGCTTAAGAGCACTCAGGTATACCATATAACAAATAGCATTTTATTGATTGACACATTGAAAAATAGAAAACAGTACAGAATTAAAACACTAATAAAGGCTAGGACCCCTATCACGAATACTACCCAAAAAGACACTGTGACAGAGCTAGGGGATTGTGACACAATATACACCCTAATATCATGAGATAGGACAATGATTGAAACAGCTCTTAAGTAGACAATGGCTATCTGAAACAGGTTAAACTGTTCACTTATACCTATACAATGCCTATAGTATGTTGCATCCTACCCAACAAAAAAGTGACAAGTCAAAATATATGACTACCACAAACCAATATGAAATCTGCTACAGCATGCAGATATATAAACCAAAACCAACAGCAAAAATTACTATCTGAAGGAAATTGGTGACACGGCTTGAGAGGGTCACTAAGTGTATAGGGCGGATGAATTTGTGAAAAGCATGTATAGGATATAGTTATCCAATGAACTCATGATGAAATAACCTGTATGTATTGTGTTTGTCTAGAATAGAAAAGAGAGTATCAAAGTCCATAACAAATCATTTCAGCAGTGTAGGGTGGCATAGTTACGTGTTGCCATCATCCAGGGGTCCTGCCTAGCACCCCCACTCCTTAGAGAGTGAGGTTTAATGGCTCATGTAACAACTCCTACTATATTTCTTATGTTACTGCTGTCTTTTGCTGCTAGCCATTATATCCAGGCATATTGATGCACATTCCTCATGCACGTGCACACGCTCACAAATCGCAGCAAAAAGCACTAATCCCAATGTTTCTATTTACCTGGTGGCTTCAGCCCTCAGTTCCTTTATAATTCTGAGAACCACTTTATCATCTTAGGCACAGAGAGCTCTTCACTGTATTCTTTTTTTTTTTAACCTACGGGCTGCACTAACCACAAGTGGTGCTGATAGTATTCAGCAATATGCTAAGTGCTCATATATTTCTGCAGGACACTGTGAAGCTGATGTGACTTTGAAAGTAAATGCTGCTGAGTGTAATATTGGCTCTGACTTCCAAGCGCCTCATAGCCATATTAATTATGCTTGTTTTTCTCAGAGCTTTGCCAGTGCAGAAAGCGCTATGTACAGCAGGCTAATGCAGGGACAAGAGGGGTTACTGATTACCAACTGCAAAACAGGGACAACAATACAGCAAGGACATTGCACTTGACTAGATGTTATCAAAGGAAATAATCTCACTAAAAGTATTACGGGTTTCTCTCTGATAAATCTGGTTCTGTATGTTTGTCCCAATATTGGATTTATTTTAAAAATAACCCATGGGGTCTCTGTTGGTCAAAGGGTTTACAATCTATTGTTTTGGTACCCATTTCATAAAGGTAATATGACCAATATAAGGGTAGCCCTCTTTCCCTGTGCCTAAGGGAAACTTTGCGGGCGACTATGAGTGCTGCTGTACCTGTTGCTCACAGGAGGCCTAAGGCTAAGGCCCCGCTCTCTCAGTCAGCGCGCCCGCACTGCAGACAGGCGGCGCGCTGAGAGGCAATTGACAGCTACTTGCGGTCTGTAGGGAGCTGGAGGGGGCGTGGTTTGAGCGGAGGGTCCGTCCGTTCGTGTGTCCCCCCCCTCCCCTGTGTGCAGTAGCCTGGAGATACGAAACCCACGACACACACACAACTGCTTCCCTCCCGCAGCTCCCCTCCACTCACAGACGCTCACACACAGGCACTCATACACACGGGGGGAAATCGGAACGAGGGGGGGGGGGGGAATCGGAACGAGGGGGGGGGGAAATCGGAATGGGGGGAGGAGGGAATGTAGGCAGAAATATTTAGCCAACGATTTGGTTTCCTCTGCAGAGAAAGTCAGGATATGTGATTTAAACTGATAAGTGTATTAGAATACATTTCTACCACGCTTATCAAAGGAGCCAGGCATGGTGAGCCGATGATATTCCCTGTGTATGTTTACACGCAGCCTGCTCAGCACCTGCTGCAGTGCAAGGGCAGGCATATACATACACACTTTCCCCCCAAAGATCCTTTCCTGCTGCCCTCCCAAGCCACCTCCTTCCCTCCCCTCCTTCTCTCATTGGCTGACTGCCGCACCACGTGACGTGTTAGAGCTGCAAATCACTAGGAGCTTGTAGCATCGGCCAGCTGACGCGTCACAGCACGCAGTCAGCCAAGTCGGAAGGAGCCAGCGGGGACCTCCACACTAGGGGAAAGGGGCTGGTGGTCCGCGGCCGCACACACCACCGGACGCAGCGGGACCAAAGCCTTAGCCTCCGCCACTGGGAGCCTGGGGTGAGCTCTTTCTCCTTTAGTGCAGCGCCTCCACCTATGAGGGATCCCAGCGTTAGCAGGATAACCCCTCACAGGAACCAATACAGTAATGAACGATAAACACACAGGTATATAACAGATCTTTACTGTACACACAATAACATATACTAAACACATGCAACAATAGTACTCCTGTACCCACAGTGTACACCCAATGTCCCAAAACTTGGTGGGTCTCCCAAAGTTCTGAGAGTGCAGTGGCACCAATAACCTTTGTGTCCTTCTCAATGTCAGTCCCATCCAAGTGTGAGGTAGCGCTACCCCTGTGAATTGTTGGTGCACTTTATACCTGCCTGGGCACTCCTGTACCCAGGTGCAGCTTGATGAAGCAAAGGGATCAGTCAGGTCACAGGAAATGGGGCCTCCAACAATCCCCTCTCTCCTTATGCATCCGTTGTGTGAGGCGAGCTCCAGCAGGAGTATCTCACCTAATGTGCCGGTGGCCTGGTCCCAGACTGCAGGACACTGCGTGGCCGTCTGGTCACTGACACTGACACTAACACCTCTGTGTAAAGGGAGAAGCGTCCCTATCTGGGGCCATCCCTGCACACTCAGCTGGTGGTGACTCAGGGCCTAAGGGGCAAGACTAGACCTAGTCCAGGGAAGTACTGCTCCCTGGACACTACCTGCTCCGTTGCTCCCTTTCTCTCGACTGGGTCGTGGTCTGTTTGCGCACCAAAGCCTACCTCTCTCCTCCTGCTCTTTTAGCCCTATTGGTTGGCTGGCCCCACATGATGTTCCCTCCCCTAGAGGATCCTGGGTCTTGTAGTCCCACGTGACATATTGCGGAGGCTCCTAAGATGGCCACCTCACTACTAGCTATCTGCGCATGCGCACCGTATTACACTGTGCATGAGCACATCTAAAATGGCTGCCAGCACCTCCCGGGTCCATCGCGGAGCTCCGGCAGCTCATATCGCCCCAACAACTTCCCTCTCCGCACTGGAGGTAAGAGGGGGCTCGGCTGCATAAGGGGCTTTGTACCAGAGGTGATTTTTATACCCAATGGTTCTTTTTGCTATAAACTCTCTCTGCTTGTGGGAGACCCTCTAAAAGTTTTTACAATTGTTCTACTTTCTCCCTTAAACAAATGCAACGACCCGATCTCCCACATTTCCCTACAAACCTCACTGAAAAAAGTTGTCACATGTTGGTCAAAATTGCTATAACAGAGAGATCTTGTGAAAATTATCTATATCTGTCAATGGACCAAGGCCAATTTTCCCCTTCTGTCCCATGTGTAACACCTAGTAATTGAATAGGGGGTGGTTATAGGAGGAGTTTATTGGTAGTTACCAACATTCATGTTATAATGAGATGTATAAAACATGTGTAAAGTAGTGGTACTCTCCACGTTCAACTACCATCACGTGTGGAAAAAAGCTATCAATGTTACCGGAGCGACAATTCCCTGTTCTCTTCCAATGGTTCTGTGAGAGCCAACATTAATAATCGTAAGAATATTTATTGGGGCAGATAAATATCACTTTGTTACAGGCTTTATTCTACTTTGTCAGGATAAACCTGTAAAATATTTATAACATATTCTTTTGTTTATTTAGCTCTTTGCAGCACCGTGCTATAATGCAGGCACAATGACCCGCGGCTCCAAGGAGCTTGCCGTTGACTTGCAGTTTGTTACCAGAGGTTTACAAGCCAAAAGGGCACACAGTGTTAAAAGCTATTACAATTTAGTAAAGAGGTATAAATGACACAGACAAGAACTGTACCCATAAACTTATGTATTCAAGATCAACACCATAACCACTGCATCATACTTCCCTCCTTAAATGCCTTTTAAGTGAAGACTGCCACAACAGCACCTGTTCTGTTTACAAGGCACAGTCTGGGTAGATACTGTAATGCTGGTGCCAATTTAGGGCCGTAATGACTAAGGGCCTCATGCAGTAAGCGTCGATTAAGTGAAATCGGCAAGTTTACCGATTAGTCATGTTAATGGCGATTTTTCCTCTCCGTATGCAGTAAGTGCCGAATACATTCAAAATCAACCCGAAAACAAATCCGCCCACTCTCACGATGATTATCCGATCACACACAGGTGTATCGGCGTGCGTGGCGGGGTGCTGATAGGTTGCCCAATCACAAATCTTGCTGAATCAGGCGAAACAAGCATGTATTGGATTGCGCGCCATATTTAAAGGCAACGTGTACTGCTAATCATTCTCTGTGTTGTTGGGAGTGAGAGAGAGAGAGAGACGCACAGAGCTGGCTGATTGAACATTTGCATATTGACGGAGAGACTTGTTGTGTATTGGGTGAGCTTTGTCCATTGTTGTTTTGTTTACATCTTTGTCTTGTTTTATATGTGGAAGTGTTTCGTGTGATTGGCTGTACATTAGTTGTCTGTTTTTTGTGAGTGCTGGAAGTATGCCCGCAAAGCGTGGGAAGAGTGATGCTGGTGGGAGTGGGAGTGCTACTCGTGCGAGTACGCGTCGGAGTGAACGTACTGTTCAGGGGAGTGATGTTGCTGGTGCACCGAGTGGTGTTGCTGGGAGTGGGAGTGGTGTTGCTGGGAGTGGGAGTGTTGTTGCTGGGAGTGGGAGTGCTGTTGCTGGGAGTGGGGTTGCTGTGAGTGGGAGTGCTGTTGCTGTGAGTGGGAGTGTTGTTGCTGGGAGTGGGAGTGCTGTTGCTGGGAGTGGGAGTGCTGTTACTAGGAGTGGGAGTGCTGGTGCTAGGAGTGGGAGTGCTGGTGCTAGGAGTGGGAGTGCTGGTGCTGTGAGTGCTGCTGGTGGCGCAGTTGCTGATGGGGTGGATGGTGGTGGCGTGCTTGCTGGTGGGCAGCTTTTGGAGGCTCTTCCATTGGAAGAAGGAGAGTCCAGTCAGCACCAGCCAAGCTCTGACCCTAAACCTGCTCGGAAGAAACGTGTGGAGAAGCCACGTAATCCTCGCTTCAATGACCAGGAAAATACAGCTCTTGTCACTGGCATTCTGGAGCACTATGACAGTATATATGGACATTTACTAGGTAAGTGTACCTTTACATTTATTATTCAAATACATGTGATCCTAGGTCATCTGAGTTTTGTTCATATGCAAATATGGGTTCAGAATATCTTTCTATGTTAATTAGTCTGGAAACACAGCTTTTTATCATGCCTTACAAGGACAACTAAACACAGGCGGTCAATTTGCCATAACTGCATACAATATGAATGCAACCTTGCTTACATGTATAGGTTTAGTAGTGAATGCTCATGTGCTTCACATATTACACATAAAACAGCATGTTTGCTATCTCTTGGAACAGCTAGCAGTGTAGGAAACTGGTGCTTCTATTATTAATCATTTACCTCATATATTTTATATGTTTTTCAAGGGCGGACAAGTTCAGCAAGCAGAAAAGAAATGTGGGACACAATAGTCATTGGTGTCAATGCGTGTGGGAATCATGTGAGGGACAAGCGGAATTGTCACAAGAGATTTGATGATATTAGGTCCAAATTGAAAAAGAAAATACAACACCAACGCGTGCATGCTACTGGCACTGGAGGTGGGCCGACACCACAACGTCTCATATTAAGTCCATTGGAGGAGCTGCTTCGGGCAAAATTACTTCCCGTCGTCGTGGAAGGCTTACCTGGTGACCGTGATATAGGAATTTACCCCTCACAATTTCCACCAGGTGAGAAATATTACTGTACTAGGCGTGTCGTTGCTTACAGTTATTTTGCATAGTTACACTGCTTTTTATACTGTCTTCACAATATAAGCATACCTGCATCTATATATGTATATGTCTGATTCTGTATATATATATATCTCAAAATAGACATATATGTTGTAGTCCTACTAAAAGCAGTAACTAATATAGCACGTGCCATTGTGTGCTCATTTACATGTGAATTCCCAAAATGCATTGCTGCAGTGGAAGCAATTGATGGTGGGCGAAGATGGGGAACAACAGGGTAGTACACATGTGTAACACATGTTAATGAGAAATTATTACTAGCTACAGGTACAGAACAGAAATATGTATAATATTATTGTGTATTTTATTTATTTTACTCCGACAAACATGACATTACTGCCTATTTTAAGCATGCATCAAATATATTGCATGCAACGGCCTACAAACATCACTTGCACTAACACATCTATAGTTGTTTATGAAAAGGTCCATTTTTGCTTTAAGTCATATACAGACAGCATAATGAGGCACACGTATCATATTTTATGTCATTGTTTTCATAACTTAAAAACTGCACACGACTATTTAGCTCATCTACCATTGTGTTAAAGCAGCTGCAATTAATATCTCATCACAGCATACACTTCAACAGAGGGGGTGGGGTTCAGCACACACACTAATTACAGCCTCATTTTAGGGTCAACTTAGTTCACACCATTTTCACCTGTTTCAAGTAATTGAAAGGTGTGGCTGATTAGGCTTTTTGGGGAAGGGAATACCGTTCTTACAACCTGACTAGCACAACTGAAGTTAATCACACTCATTTGAAAGCTTCACTTTAGCTACTAAATGCCCCAACAACTCATTACTTATCAAACCGTACGTCACACATTAGTTCACTCATATCTATAGTTGAACTACTACTATCAACGACACATTATCACACACTGCATGTGTTGTCTTGTTTAGTCACAGCCACATTCATGTGTGCCACATCTTATATTAATGTACCACACATATCCTCTACCAAAAACAACACTTTTTGCAATATGACCACCTTCATGATAACCATTGTGAATGGTCATCTCATGATAGTTATGTACATTATGATACTGATATCACTACACAACATATGATTTTTATGTACAAATTTTATCTATTTATCCTCACGCATTACTGCAGGAACATAGTATGTTTTATGTTAGGGAACTCAAAAGTTCTAAGTACACAGGCATGTACATTCTTATTACAACTATTTATGTTCACTTTCACACACACATTTTGGGTTAAGGAAATGATGCTGTTAGGTACTCATAAATACAGAACATACAATAACTGTTTGTTCAATATTTACACATGTAAATGTAAAACTTATGTTATTGTTATATATAGTTGCCCCTGAAGGACATGTGTCACCTGAGACTGAACAAGTGTCTTCACCTGGGTCAGCCAGCTCAACACACCTAGAAGGTGAGTGTATCAGTTGGTGGCCATATAATATGTGCTCTTCTATATGTTATGTTGTCATGTTCATTATTTGTTTTGCACATCTTCTTTAAATAGGATTACTTAGTGTCAGTGAAAATGAAGTGTAAGGCAACTTGTATTGTGTTAGTGATGTTAACTATCATGTAGGAGTTGTGAGTTTACAGCAAGTTTTCATTCACTCATATTTCATACTGAGTCCAAACATTATTCTTAAGTCAAGGTAGTTTTTAATGTGAGGTTATAAAACGTATGGAAACATGTTAGTTGTTACTTATGACACAGTACAATTACATAGTAACACAGCAGAGATTAACATGCCATTTAATAATGTGTACATTTATTTGTAGAACATGATGAAGAGGATTTTGATGATGATGATGATGATGATGATGATGATGATGATGATGCCGCCGCCGCCGCCATAGACACACAAATACAAGCAAGTGACCATGAAGAGGTTCCAATTGAAACTGTTTTACCGCCAAAACGTCCAGCAAATACCACATATGATGCAATTGTAGCTTCTGAGGGAAAAATTGTGGAAGCAGAAAATCGTCGCCATTCTGACCTGATGACAGTGCTGGAAAGGATGATTGCACTGCAGGAAGAAACAGTTTCACAATTGGCACATCTCCACAGAGTCTTCATTGAAGTGCCTAAACAGTTGCAAAAAATCAACACCTCATTCGAAGCATTAGTTGTTCAGCAAACACAAGCTAATTACTGGAGAATGACTAATGTACCACAATTCAACACCTCACAGGCAGGATCTGTTCATGCAGGTCAGTTTTCACCACATTCATCTGATATTCATTCACCAGGCCCAAATGTTACCGGTCAAGTAGCAGACATTGCTGTGCAGGTTCCTGATGACATCCTACCGCTGCCATCTGTACAAATTCAGCAGCAGACACCTACAAAGGAGGCGACAAAAACAAAACAAGACACACATGAAACAGACCAACCATCACTTGTGCAGTGTCTACCAACTTGCTCACATGTGTCAGTGGGCACAAGCCCTGTCCGTGAACAGTCACTACCCAAAAGCCCTGTAGGTGAGTCACTGCCCAAAAGCCCTGTAGGTGAATCGCTGCCCAAAAGCCCTGTAGGTGAATCGCTGCCCAAAAGCCCTGTAGGTGAATCACTGCCCAAAAGCCCTGTAGGTGAGTCACTGGCCACAAGCCCTGTAGGTGAGTCACTGGCCACAAGCCCCGTAGGTGAACAGTCACTACCCAAAAGCCCTGTAGGTGAGTCACTGCCCAAAAGCCCTGTAGGTGAGTCACTGGCCACAAGCCCTGTAGGTGAGTCACTGGCCACAAGCCCTGTAGGTGAGTCACTGGCCACAAGCCCTGCCCGTGAAGTGCCAGAGGCCACTCAAAGTGGCTCTGTTGTACCTAAAGTTGGTGGCAAAAGAAAAAGGAAAATTCAAGAGACAACAAGCAGGCCTGTTACTCGCTCGCAAAAGGAACAAAAAAAAATAATTTTAAAATTCACAAAATATGTCTTTGGCCTTGTTTTGTTGACTTCAGATTATCTAATTACTATTGTATGTATGCTGAAGACTGTGTTGTTTCCAAACTTTCAAGTATGTTCTTGTACACGTGAAGTTTTGGAAATGTTAACACTCCTAATTAATGAATAGTGTTATAAATATTGATGTATTAATCGTCTGTTCAGTAATGGTCCACCAGGAGCCAGTTGCTAAGTTTAGAGAAGCTGCCATTGACTTTGCAGCAAAACATTGCATTTGGGTGTGTTAATTGATGTAATCATTGCATGTGCATATTATTTTCATGCAATTATAAAAGCACCTATTTAACTGCAAACATCTTTCTTGTACGTGTACAGCAGGATTTTGTGTTAAATATTACTTACCTTTGGTGGCCATTGTAATGTTGTCCTTTAATCATTTATGTGTTCTTGTTTCAAGAACATCTCTGAATTTATACTAAAATATATGTAGTATGTATTGATATATGCACACACACACAGACACACACTGTGTGTGTGTGTGTGTGTGTGTGTATATATATATAGTACTATCTAAACTGGTATAGATGTATTTACAAAAAACATACACTTCATGCTTCCTTGTGAAAACACACTATTTTAATAATACAGGCCTAATGTTTGACAACTATACTAAGTGTGAGCCTCTAACATTATTGGGTGCAAACAAATGTTTATTACTTAATTCACTCATGTTTATCACCATTTAAATAGGTTTCATACAAGGCCTACTTACTGCCATCAATATGTTGTGTGTACTCCTGCAATATAAAAAAAAAAAAAAAAGATACATTATATATATATATATATATATATATATAAACACACAAAAAGGGAATATTGCTCACACTATAAATAAGTGGTTAATCCAGTACCTAAATATAACTGATTAATAGGGTATAACAAAAATAAAACCCAAAAGAAATCAGAAAAGTATAAAAGGTGAACTGTTGGTGCTGGGGGATAAGAATAATATAAAACACACAAAAAAGAACTAAGACAATCCCCTGACAAGCACTCTAAAATATACCACAAATATAATTAAATTAAATTAAACTGATGTGTAAAGAACTGGATGCTCCTCAAGTGCAGAAATTGAACAAGATTTTATTTAGAACAGCAACAAACGTGAACTTGTTTAAAAAACATAAACACACAAATGGCAGCTTCTAAAGAATATGAAACAGGCACTGACTCTGACTCCTAAAAAAATATTATATACCAAAATTAACTAGTAATCAAATAACTAGAATGTGTCCAAATTATAATATTACACAAGTCTAAGTTAATGAAAAGACACCCTTAAAGCAAAAACCCCTAGCTACACTAAAATAGTTAAAGCTACAGGCATTGGAAAAATATAGCATATAATAAACCTTTACACACAAAGGTGTGCATAGGACAAAAACAAATTATACCAAGGGAAAAGCACAGGGGAGAAAAAAAGGGGATGTTATCAAAACTCATACCCTGGCCAGCAAATACCAAAAAATATATATATAATTATAAGGGTCAAAAAATACAGCATGGAAAAAGTGTGTAAAGTCTCTGGGGTCCAGGCACAAAGGTAGACAAGATGCAAAAGTATATATCAAGATATATTAGGGTGCCGACATCCTTAAATTAGCCAAACACACAGGAGCATATGTATCGCAGGAAAACCTGACTCCTAGCCGGAGAGAAAATATTATTATACTCAGCCGCCGTGTCGTAACAGAGGGGTCAGTTCCCGGTTCTTTCAGCTCCTCTGTGTGTTGGTATTAAAGGGTATAAATGCCCACAGAGACTGCATCATGCAGTGAGAGTCCTGCTTGTAAATAATAACGTGAAAGAAGCCGCCAAAAGGAAAGCACTCTACGCGTTTCGCCCGTGGGTGGGCTTCATCCCGGAGTGATACAGACAAGTGGAGGTGAGCTAGTCTTTATACAAATTTCTAAATTGCCAGAGCTGCGGTCCGTTCCTCAAAGCCAATCACAGGCGCCTGGATGGATAGATGACGTCACCCGCACCGGTGTCTGTGATGAATTATTTGCTTCCAACACACCAAGGAGGGAAAATCCCAGCTGTAGAATTTACTCCTGATCCACATACAAATGTGCATGTATTACATCAATGATGTCTTGCTATAAAAGCCAAGAATGATGTCGTCGGGCCATAATAGATTTAAAGGGCAGCATACCAGGATTAGAGGTCTATAAATAGATAGGCAGCAGAAGAGGAAAATAAAGGTTAGACATAAAAAATATATACAAACATGGAAAACTAAGTTCCCAACCATTGAGTATAAAGAAGATGCATATAGAAAAAACTTGCAGTAATTATTTAAAATAAGCAAATTGTTGAAATAATAACCTAAAGATTAAGAATATAAATAGTAAAACAGAATAGTGGGATCATGGGGTAAAGAGGAAGGCAGGAGAGAGGGCAGAATAACACATGAAATGTGAATGAAGGACGGCAAGATTAATAGACAATAAATTTTGTTTTTCCAAAAAGCCTAGCTTATGATTGTATGAGCAAATTATATACATGGGGTCAACAAAAGGGTATTACATTTATAAAAACATGGCAAAACCAAGGGAATCATTCATTCCCCTGGGTTGCATTGTATTTAAAAGGACAATCCAACGGCATTCCTTTTTAAGGAGGGCTTTCTCCAGATCCCCACCTCTAATGCCTAAGATGACTTTATCAAAGGCAAATGCAGAAATACATGTACTGTCTGAGGCATGGCACTGTAAAAAGTGTCTTGCCACAGAGGTAATCTTTTTAAAATTATCCAAATCCCGCTGAGCTGTTTTTATGTTTCTTGAATGCTCTAAAATCCTGAACCGAAGTTCGCGGGTGGTCATTCCTATGTATTTCAATTTGCATTTGGGTGTGTTAATTGATGTAATCATTGCATGTGCATATTATTTTCATGCAATTATAAAAGCACCTATTTAACTGCAAACATCTTTCTTGTACGTGTACAGCAGGATTTTGTGTTAAATATTACTTACCTTTGGTGGCCATTGTAATGTTGTCCTTTAATCATTTATGTGTTCTTGTTTCAAGAACATCTCTGAATTTATACTAAAATATATGTAGTATGTATTGATATATGCACACACACACAGACACACACTGTGTGTGTGTGTGTGTGTATATATATATAGTACTATCTAAACTGGTATAGATGTATTTACAAAAAACATACACTTCATGCTTCCTTGTGAAAACACACTATTTTAATAATACAGGCCTAATGTTTGACAACTATACTAAGTGTGAGCCTCTAACATTATTGGGTGCAAACAAATGTTATTTACTTAATTCACTCATGTTTATCACCATTTAAATAGGTTTCATACAAGGCCTACTTACTGCCATCAATATGTTGTGTGTACTCCTGCAATATAAAAAAAAAAGATACATTATATATATATATATATATACATATACATATACATATATACACACACACACACACACACACACACACTATACATATAGTACAATATACACTTTATATATATATATATATATATTTTTATGAGAGAGATATATTTATATATATATAGATACACACGTATTTAAACTCATGCAGACAGGTAGTTAACCAGAATGTCAAATACACACAGAAATGTATGTGGGAAAAAAACATTTCATTTTGCAGGTGTGTGTATTTACTGATATGGCTGTCTAAGCACTATTTTCACACAGTGCTCTTTGTTATTTTTCTAGAAAACTCAATGTTACTGAAATAAGTGTAGGAATGTTTTCACAAACGAGATAAAAAAATGATACATGTTTTTCCCACATTCGCCTATCACTAACCACAAAACTTAAACCAATTAAAAGGACACATCCAATTGGCGTTTGAAATAAGGAGTAAAAGTAGTTACTTTTGTTGACCTTGAAAACGAAACACAGGAATTTGTTAGCCATTGAGCAGAATCATTTTGATGAGCAAAGAAGACAGAACTGCACACATCTTTTGTGCTACTCTGACATGGCTGATGAATTCGTTAACCATATGAATCCCCTCTTAGGTTATAAGTACATGGTTTCAGAAGCAATTTTAAACAGTCGCGGACACAAAGCAAGCACACGCCAAATCTATGATTTGATTCGAGCTAAATATCCTTATTACCAAGACCGTAGGCATGCGCGGAATTTTAATTCCTCAATAAGATTCACTTTATCAACTAATGACTTTTTTGAACGTGTGCAGGATAAGCTAGAACACACCTATGGTTTCTGGAAGATTGCAAAGGAAAAGCATTTTACCCTGAAAGAGGGCACATATATTGTTGTGAAAGGCATATTTATTCCTAATGCCAATAGCAATGGATCCGCTACTACTGTTCCGTGTGAATCGATACCTGCTGCAATATCTGCACCCTCCATTCCTGAAACCCACATTGTACAACAACAAAAGTACTATGATTATGTACCAAGCCTTTCAGCTGAAAATGCATTGGAATGGGAACCAGAAGAAATGAACCTACCTCCCGACCAATTGTTTGAAGAAAGCAGTGGCGATTCCTATGAGCGCTTCATGGAGGAGATGTGTGTCATACTGGATTCAGCGGGTGGGTCAAGCGTGGATGAAAATGCCTTGCATTTCTGGAGCGACCAGTTGCAGCCAGACGAACAGTTAATTCTAGAAGAATGGTAAATATAACAACCGTTATGCGTTGACTGTGCGTTTAAATGTTTTTTTTTTTTTTGTTTTTTTTTAACCACCATTTTCCCTTTCAATGCGTGGATACAGCGTAACATTGCAGACTGCATAACATGTAGCGATCACAAAGAAATTGTTGCCGAATACAATATAGTATAACCTGAAAGAGTAGTACACATTGCTGACGGAATAAATATACGTACTTTCCTATCCCTTTAACCATATTAGCAACATTTTAACATAACTCTAACACATACCTGTTTTGTTATCATGCAACATTTAAAAGCGGGTCCACCAAGTATGACGTGGGACCCTTGTCATGGCCCAAGGCGTCCTTAAAAAGGATTACGGATGTAAGTCCCGCCCCCAAGCGACGTGCGCGCCTCAAAGCCTATTGGCTGTCATGTTTTGTTATAGTAACGGTAACTGCAGTGTGTCATGTGTGCGGCTCAGTGTTTGTAGGCGTCAACTGGGCGTTAGCTGAATGTTAATTGAGTGGGAGGAGTGTTAGCGTGCGTTTCACGCTGGTTTAACATGACGTCACACGTATTGCATTTGCGCATTGTGTTATCGGCCGTCCTTTCTGTCCAAACACTATTAGACAGAAGAAGAAAAAACATCTTGGCCTATGTATCACCCTTGCAGGTACATTTCCCCTGTTTAAAAAGAATACAGATGTACTCGTTTAGAACGAATGTAGTTTCGTATTCATTGTATTTGAAATAAAGATTTTATGTTTAATGGTATTTTCAAGATGTATTGAATGCACAACGTACGCTTTGTTTTGCGCATGCGCTAACAGTTAGTGCAGCCAAGCGTGAAGTGCGTGCGCACACTAAGATGTGCGCGCACATTTTTCAGTATACAGGCAACGTTCACATCATATACATAGTTATGCCTGCTACAAATTTAAAGAAACATTACATACTGATGTACACTTGTACTTCTAACATATAAGTGAGTGACGTGTGTATGTACACAATCATATAGAGCTGTGTAATGCGTTGTCACGGATACATATATAGTAAGGTGCCATATTTGACCATCATGTGTTTGCTGTATTTCAGAGATGTCGGGGAAGATACAATCGGATCAATGTATGATTTCAGAAGAGTCTACCTTTATATGAGATGATTGTGAGGAGGAGCCACCGACTACTATACTACATATGGAACTAATTTTATATTGCTTGCAGCGCTTATTAACAAACAATTAAAAATGTGATACCCTTATGCCTATATTGCATAAGCACTTAATTAACATAATGATGTTGCAAAATAGTGCCTCATGAATTTTTATTGAGTGTTCTTTAATGACTACTATCATTTTATGGCATGGTGTGTTTTATATATAACAACCATTCCCACTCTGCTAACACATTTGTGAATTCTATTGTGTAATGGAACGTATGACTGTCGAAACTATGTAACAATAATAATAATAATAATAATAATAATAATTATAATATGAGCATGTTCATGTATAGCGCTGCTAGTTGTACACAGCGCTTTACAGACACATTTTTCAGGCTGAGGTCCCTGGCCCGTGGAACTTACAATTTATTTTTTGCCGCCTGAGGCACAGGGAGATAAAGTGACTTGCCCAAGGTCACAAGGAGCCGACACCGGGAATTGAACCAGACTCCCCTGCTTCAAAATCTCACTGAGCCACTCCTTCTCCCAATGTAAAGGACACTTACAACCAACTAGCCATTTATTGTTAAAAATCTCTTGTTACATGGGTATGTTGATAAAATGGTTTGGGACTGTAGCAAATAATGTTATTGGCCAGATGTTGTGGTCCCCTACAATGCATGATGTTCTGATTATGACATCAACATCATGTAATGAAGTACGTTTCTGTGTATATTTCATTAACCTAACTAACTATAGTTTACTGTGTTTATTAAACGTTCTAAAAATACATAGTATAGTCAATATGATGATATAAGCTACCATAATAAAGCTGGTGTTATCATTTGTCGGTGTTATACATGGATCCTACACAAATTGATACAGACACAAACAGTTGTCTTACAAAGTGTGTCTATGCTAATGTGCACGTGATTGACGTTACAATTGTGACAATACTTGATAATTATCATCATGATAATGATGAAGTGACGTGATTTATATTGCAAAAATATTACCAACATTGTCATATTGGTAAATTATAAATGCTAAATGACAGTAACATTAGTGACAAATTTGTCTTCTCTGTTAACAGTTTAACACTTGGTACATGTAGGACACATCCACACACGTGTGACTTATACATACACATGTCACAAATTTAAATTAATGTTGACTATTAATTCCTAGCATTACAAAACACCAACATTGCTAAATATAAGATGTAGTACGCATTGTTGTGATTGCAGGCATTCATACATGGAGTTTTATGATCAGTCAATTTCATCCGTGATGAATGATCTCCCGTAAGTAAAGAAATAACTACAGTTATCCCCTTGTCTCCAAACACCTCTATATTACATTAATGGAATTTATAAGGAAACATACATAAAATGTGATGAAATGGGAGTAATCATTTTCTAATACAATGCACATGAAAGCTCAAGAGTAGCTAAATGCATATACATGATACAGAAAGTACATATATGTAACATTTGTGTTTAAACCAATATGTTGGGTTTTGACTTCAAATAATTATAGGAAGATTGATGTAGGCACATCTTATGAGAGATGTCAGCAAATATACATACCATGATCAGTCATACTGGAGATATACCTATAATGCAAAGGAACAATATATAAATTGCAAACATTGACATGCCATCTTCAGTACCGTAAACAACACAGCAAAGTGTGTATTTGGTGTTAAATGTGCAACACCATGTATATTTCATGACATTCAAAATGTAAATCAGGCTGGTGTACACATCATATGGATGTACATGTTACACTGCACCAATAACATTGTATGTAAGCATACTAGAAGCATGAATGAGTATGGGCATAATATGTGTATTGTGTTAGCATAAGGAACAACACAATTCTAAAATATTAGTGCTTTGTTACCCCAGTTGTATTCACATACACACAACTAAAGTAAAATTGAAGAGGGATTATATAACCTGTGCAACAATAACATACCGGTGCCACATCCCTTTGTGCACACAGCAGAGAGAAGAAAGGTGTGCAACCCATATTCATCTGTGTCCTACCAGAAGGGTATATAAAAAAACATTATTGTTAAGATAACATAATGTAAGTATAAAAGTAGAACTTGGCACATATATGTTTTTACTTACAAGAAAAAAATGAATTGATGAGATTCTGGCGTTTCTGGCCACCACTGGCTGTTTGTTCATTTTCAGCAGCTACATGGGTGGGATGCTCGTCTACCACAGGCTCAGCTAGGTCTGACTGTACATTGTGCCTGAGTGCAACATTGTGCAAAATGCAACAGGCAAGGATAATACACTGGCGACACACTTTATTCGAGCTCGGCTAGTCCCACGAATTCGGGTATACCCGGGTGTATTGAGGTTTGTGACTGTTTTCTGCCCGAGTGCATTGAGGTATTTTCCAAGCAGGGATTGAAGCATTTTATTCCCGCTGGCTGCAATACTGCACAGTATATATATATATACTGCATTACAATTCATGAATTTATGCCATCTGGTAGACACGCGAAGCATTGCAGCCTATTAAATCCTAATCATTATCATTTAACAGATCAGCCGCCCGTCAGCCAGGCATGAACCCAGGCTGGGAAGGCAAACGCAACGGGGCTTGTCAGAGGTGAGGAGCGGCGCATTCCAGGTATCTGCCAGGTACATACTGGGTATTTGCTCGAATAAAGTGTGTCGGTGCAGTATCAGACACTTTTTGAGGCTTGTATAGAAGAGCCCCACCAGTTCTGTCCAGACACCTAAATCTGGTCTTGAGTAGGCCAAATGTCCTCTCTATAACAGATCTTGTAGATATATGGGCTGCATTGTACCTGTCCTCTGCTTCAGTTTGAGGGTTTAGCACCGGAGTCAAGAGCCACGGCCTAATTCCGTATCCTGAGTCACCTATAATGAATGGAGCACACATAAGCTGACATTAGTGATCAAATTGTACAATGCCAACATTCCTAAATAAAAATGTGTTTTGTGTTATAACATGTAAATGTGTACTCACCCAGCAGCCAACCATGTTCAAAATGTCCCTCTTCGAACGCATGGAAGACTGAAGAGTTCCTCAGGATGGAGGAATCGTGACTGGAACCAGGGAATTTGGGTACCACATGCATTATCCTCATCGTCGCATCACATACCACCTGTACATTGAGTGAATGGTAGTGCTTCCGATTGCGGTACACATGCTCACTCTGACTAGGTGCAATCAAAGCAACATGTGTGCAATCGATTGCACCCAGCACACATGGTATCCCTGCTATATTATAAAAGCCAGTCCTGACTTCCAGCCACTCTGTCGCCTCTGTAGGAAAATGAATATAATTCCTAGCGCGTCTATTGAGTGCATAGAGAAACTGGGTCAAGGCCCGCGAGAATGTAGATTGCGAGACCCCGCCCACTATGCCCACAGTTGTCTGGTATGACGCGGAAGCAAGATAATGTAATGAGCACAGCATTTTAACAAGCCCAGGGACTGCACGACCTCTGGCTGTGAAAAAATCTAAATCTCCCCTTATCTCCTGATAAAGAGCTAAGATTGCTGCTGAACTCAAACGATAGCGACTTACAATCTCCTCCTCACTCATCCCATCTAACAGGGTTCTCTCCCTGTACAGACGCGGACGAGGCACAACTTGTCTCCTCTGTCTTCTCCTCTGATCTCCTGTCCCTCTACCTGTCCCTCGGCCTGTCCCTGTCGTATCCGCGTGACTGTCCCTGTCACTGTCCCTCGGTGTGTCCCTCCCTTGCCCTATATGATTCTCTTCATCATCAAGCATGTCATAGAAAAGAATGTTCCTCCGTCTCCTAAACAATCTCAACATTTTGAAATGAGTAGCTGTGAATGAGCAGGTAATGGGCGTCCTTTAAATAGGTATGTGATGATGTCAGGTGACATAGTAAAATGCAAGGTGTTACATTAACATAATAAAGTACTTCTGTGGCAAGCTGTGTGCAGTTCTTGTTATAAGTATTTGTTGTGTGTATTCTGCAGGGAATGATGATATTTGCCAATGATGTGACGTGAAGCTTTGTAGAAACATTGCTTGCAAATAAATAGTTGCATGTGCAATGCATGTAAAACTTCTGAACGCAACAGTCAGTCATGTAATTAGACAAAAAGGCTGAGATTGACGTGGGAAAAGTTTTGTGTAACATGTGTAATTAGCCATGTTATTGTGACATGTTGACAACAATGAATAGTCGTGTGCATATGCATGCATTTCTGTAAGGAGGATAGTTGCTAGAGAATGAGTTTACAAGGTGTCCCAATGATGAATTACTGTACATGTGTGTATAAGTTAGGTTGAAGTGCTTGTAATGCAACGGTTACAATGTAAACATGCAATGTGATTGATCGTCCAATAAGTGACGTCATGAAAATAGGGAGGACCAAACGTAGATGTAAACATGAGAATTTAGATGTACATGTACGTTTAAAGATGCGTGAAACATTACAAGCATTGTGTAATGTAAAGGAACATGAATATACTGTGTATGTGTGACATGTGTGACATGTGTAACATCATGTAAATAATTGTCGCTCAGTTCAATAAAATGTGTGCTATGATGTGAGGTTCTCCTTTAAGAGTTGAGTATAGTATTTTCCCTTGACACATCATCACATGATGAGTAATGTGACACGCGAATGCTGAAAACATGTAAAAGTATAATGTTATGCAAATAATACACGTCAGCTGTGACACAATGCAGGGAATGCCCCCCACACTGTAATGCAAATGACGTTTGTATTGTGAGCAATGAAACGTAAACAGTACTATACTGTTATACGTCCCCGCTCCATTGACTCCATTGATGTACAGAAGTTTTTTTTTTCTAAGTGCCGTTGCGGCAGCCTTAGCGATTGTTCTCCCCTCCAAACTGCCAACTTTAGTTGGCGGGAGAAATCGGCCATAACATCTCAATTTCGTAGTGCCGATCAGCCCCGATAAGCTGATTTTTTTTGTTGAATCCAGCCGATTTAAAAAAGTGGCGATCAGTGGCGAAAACAGGCTTATCGGCAGCAGACTGGCCATAACAAAATAATCGGCTCCGAAACCTGGCGAAATCAAGCACTTATCGGCGCTTACTGAATCTCAAACCCAATTTTGCCTATAAAATGGCGATAATTCCCTTATCAACGCTTACTGCATGAGGCCCTAAGTGCTTTTACTTCCGACAGTGGAAGGTCCCTTACTGTCCATTCAAAGGAGATTTGAGGGTTCTACTTCAAATGCTAATTACCTTGCTTCTACTTGCGGCACTGAAAGAGGTTAAAAATGAATGGAATAATTCTAACTTATTGAATATTTGGACAATCAGCAATAGACTAGTTTGCTTAAGACTAATTTATGTGGCATAAATTGCCCAGAGAAAACAATTTCACCATTTGGCTAAATAATCCACCTGTGCCTTACGCACCATAACATAGTGTGTAATATCATCAGGGCAGGGACTGTAAAATCCTATGTACTGTACACCGCTGCGTACCGCCTGCTACATTGTAAGTGCAAAACTCTTTCACTCAAATTAGGAGAAAAGTGCTATATAAATGTAACAGTGTTTCCCCCACCCTCTGGGCGATTCTGCCATTACTGGTCGTGTGGTGCATGATACCTGCTGGTAACAGGAGGGCTGAGCTGTCCACCGATGGTAGTGGGGACACAGGATCAGGTTTCTGGGGTACATTATGCACATGGTTCTCTAGCAGTGCAGCGCCTCCATCTGCTGTAGGCTCCAGGTCGGTGAAGATGATCTCCTACAGTAGAACTATCACCTCTCCCCCCAGTAAGATCACACACTAGGCGGGAGTATAACAACAGGAATGGTTTATTCTCTTTCTCTGTGCAGCACAGTACACGGCAGGGTTCTGCCCAATGCAGAACTGTCAGCTACTCACTGAAGGATGGTCCCCGGACCTTCACTACAGGCCAAGGGCACCCACAGCAATCCCACACTCACTCTCCCCCAAGGGGAAGAGGACCAGAGAAGGCCCAATAGTCAGGCTCTTGGCTGTGTGACCTGTCTCTCTCAAGTAGGTAGAGGCACTGCCAAATTTAGGGCGGCAGCACTGCCCTTAAGTATAGCTAGGAGGAGGGCACCAGGTCCATTCCATGATTGGACATTGTAACAGGGGACTTACCCTGTTCAGAAAACTTGCCTCTAATCCAGCAGTGTACTGGTTAATTGACCAGCACCTGGCTGATTAGAGGTGTTAGAAAAAGCCTGCTTCTGAGACAGGAAGTGAGACTCCTTAGCTCACATGTGACCTGAACTAGGAAACAGAGCAGAGGTTCCTGAGTCTCCCAGGTGAGACTGACCGAGAGAACACAAATGTCTGGAGCTGACAAATAAGACTTCTAAACCTGGATGCTGATTATCCGGAGAAAAGGCAGCAACCCAGCAAACAGATAAGACTTTATTTTCCAATGACTGATATATATATATATATATATATATATATATATATATATATACATATATACATATATATATATACATATATATATATATATATATATACATATATATATATATATATATACATATATATATATATATATACATATATACATACATATATATATATATATATATATATACACATATATACATATATATATATATATATATATATATATATATATATATATATATGAGAGAGAGAGGGAGAGAGAGAAGAAATGACCTAGGCGCAAATTGCAGGGAAAGGAAGATAAAAAGAAAAAGGAGAAAAATATCATAGGGTAGTATGTCAGAACAATCAGGACTTAGGAGGTAAGATATGCAATTACCGTTGGTCAGCAATTTTAAAGCCTTTAATCCACAATGGGACTCAGTGACTGATATATATATATATATATATATATATATGACATATATATATAGACATATATATATATATACATCTATATGACTTGGGCTGATGAATAGCTTGGGTAGCCACCCAGTTAAAAAGGGCTGGAATATAAGGATACATATATGCCAAAGTGGAGCAGGTTTTGTTTGGCTCACTATTTCTCTTATGTTGCTTTTTGCTGTGTTTAAAGTGACAGGCACAATAAAAGCCTTATTTAATTTCACCTTAACAAGTCTCCCTTGCATACCTCTGCGCACGTCCTGCTACAGACATGCTCAGGCCGGATGTCACCACCTCCCACTGTCACTCAAGTGCAGCTCCAGTGAGTGGGGAAAACCCATATTGACTACTGGCAGCCCGATTGTACCAGGACTTACTGCCAGGAGTAGGGCAGGTTAGTAGCCAAAGGTGGCATGGCTACATAAAATAAAGGTTTTATTATTAAAGTTCTTATTACTGCAGCCAAAGTTTTTTCCTGCACTGTACACAACGGAGTTATCCAGGAGCTGTCCCCCAGACAATGTGTAATGAGTTGTAATGAGTCATCTCTCTGCTCCTCTACTCTTGGGCACTTTTACCTCGATGGAAGTCTCATTAGTCTTATAAAAATTCCTGCTAGGCATAAGGAAGCAGCTCTCTGCTGGTCTTTAGTGTCACAGGTCTGCACAGTTACTAGTAACTAATGGAACACACAAGTAATTTGCATGCTTTTAAAGGTCTCCCCTGGAAATGGTATAAGTGCCTTACTAGTATGTATTCTCCCCTCTGTGCTCTCTAACCCTCACCCTTTCTTATGAAGTATTCTAAGTATTAAACGTCATTCTGCATATTACAGAATAGATGGTCCATTAGATGGGGTTGTGCGGACCACGGGGAAATAATGGGTTTAACGAGGGAGGGAATGAAAGAAAAAGACAGTGAGAAGAAGTGAGGCAGGTAATTAATAGAGGAGATGAAACCATAAGGAAATGTGTGAAAAATAACACAAAATATGTAGCAAACCTTCCAATATATAGAAACATGCAAACTGTTTCAAGGAAGGAAGGCAAAATGTCCCATCACGTTCAATAGGATGCCTTCCTGGCTGCAAATTCATAACAACTTTACAAATTGATGACATACTAATCATGCGTTTTTGATGACATGCACTGTGCTGTATGAATCACGGGGACACATAATGTGTAACTGCATTATCAGACTGGATTTATCACCCCATGTAGTCTCATTTCTGTTAAATTTGCTCATTGCCCATCTTGAATTCTCAGTAAAAATTCAATCAACTCCAAGTGGAAAATCGGCCCTGGTTGGTAATCAAACTCCAGGGTTGTATTATTATTAAGGTTAGAGCCCAATTTAACAGCTTGGAGGCTAGTACACCTGTAAATCATGTGCATATCATTCTAGATCAGTGATAACATGTTTAACCCCCTCACTCCCACAGAAGCCTGTAGCATATGATAATATGAATGCCAGTGGAAAATATCAAAGCAACCATTCTCATAAATGTTATTCAATGGCCAGCTCGAGCAGGGGTGCTCAACTCCAATTCTCAAGACCCCCCCAACATTTCAGATTTTAAGGATATCCCAGCTTCAGCACAGGTAGTTCAATCATTGGCTCAGTTGAAGAAGCAGGGATATCCTGAAAACCTAACCTGTTGGGCTGTCGTGAGGACTGGAGTTGAGCACCCCTGCTCTAGAGATAAGACAGAAGGGTGAGTGATTACCAGGAGAGAGGTGGCAGAGAGAAGACGGCAACGAACGTAAGGAAATAATGGCAAAATAAGTAGGAGATCTGACAAGAAAAATAAGAGATGAAGGTGAGAGAAAAAGAACAAAATAGAGGGTGTTGCAAAGTAGAGGGAGAGAGGGACATACAATAAGGGCAGGAGGAGAGGAAAGAGGAAGCAAAGGAGAGAAAGGGAGAAGTCTCACGGCTTTATCCATTACATACATTAACCCTTTTAGTGTTGGAAGTGCTTGCAACACATTGCTTAGGGCCCTCTGAAACAGGTGTTCATTTTTATGGGCACCTATGCCCATATTATCCCTCTGTCATCCCGGTGATCCACATCCCTCCAGGTTACAGTTATGATTCGGAGCTCCTGAGTCCCACACACAGAAACGTCTCAGGTCCAGTAACTTTGTGCTCGGGCAGTTTAATTAACTCTCCCAGTAAAGCATGAAATCAGGCATTCTGCTGGTAAAAGGATCTAGTTGGAGCCAGACAAACGTGGGAGAGACTGAAACAAGGAATTATTTTTACACTGAAGACTGTACATAACATTACTGTTTGTATTCATATTTTGCTGTTATATTGTCCTACTACTTCCGTTACCTCCACTTTACTCTCTGACTTTTAATCGGACAGTCCTTCTTTCTCACGTCTGACTCGCCCACCCCCTTACGAGACGTTAATTGTCATATTGATGACTCCACTGTCTCCTGGGCTTCTCGTTTTTTCTCTTTTTAGTTACTCCTATGGTCTTCACCAATGGACTACTTCCAACAAACATGATTATGGCCACTACTTAGACCTTGTCTTCACTAAAAACTATTTCCCCTTTACCACACTCCGACACATCACCATCCTTTGCTTATTTTCCACTACACCTCCTGTTCCCACTCACTATACCAGAGACATGCAATTGATGATAATATTGTCACCACCCACAACTCTATGCTTTCCAACTGCCTGGACCGGCATGCAGCCCTTGTATTATGCTCCTCTTGCCCTCAACCCTGGCACAATACACAGATATGCCTTCTACACTCATATACTCGCTGCTCTATCTGTGGATATAGACTCACACTGTTACCAATTTCCTCCACTACAAATTCCTTCTGTCCTGAACTCAGCACTATTTCTAGCCAAGCAAAGTTATTTCTCTACACTTACCAACATTCACAATTCAAATCCACAATACCTTTTTAATTTGTTCTTCAAACCTTCTACTAACTGTCTCTCGCCATACATTTCCCCTCTAACTTGGAAGGACTACTTCAAAGACAAGGCGGACTCTATCAGACAAGAGATCCCCTCTGTGCATTGATATATATCTATCCTCCTGAATCCTCCTTCATCTACTCCTAGATGTTTTCTCCACTGTAACAGGAGGAAGTATCTCAGTTACTCTTCTCCTCTCCTCTGACCTCTCACTCCCACTCTGATCCCTGTAGTCATTTTCTTCCTCTCCTCTAGTATCTTTGCCCCCTCTAAGCATGCAGCTATGACACCTATTCTCAAGAACAACACCGATGATCCCACTAATGGTACCCATCCACCCATCGCTCTGTCTCACTTCTGCCTTTTGACTCTCCTAGACACTCTCAATCAGCTTTTTGCACGGCTTATTCAACTGAAACGGCACTCGCCAAAATATATTAACACAATGTAATTTGGTGCTTGTCTTTAGACCAGCCTGGCCAAAAAATTGCAAGAGACAGCACTCTCAATAGGACGGTCTGACATCTCCTTACAAGGAATCAAATCCTTGTTGGCGCCTAGAAAAAGGGATAATAGAAAGCTTTGGGGTAATTCATAAGGAATTTAATGCAACGTCAATGTTGACTATGTATTAAATATTGGGATTTCTCTATAAGGGATAAACTGGGGCTCAAAAGGAATGGGATACACTCACAGTATGAAGAAAAAAACTGTATGCAATAATAGAATTCCTACAATAGTATTGATGATTGTCTTCAATGACCTAACCCTTTAGCAAGTGTGCAGAATGATGACTTTATATCTTGTGGATGTTAGTACCAGATTGGACTCCCACTCTATATAGAAAGGTAGGAGTCCTGTATATCCTAGTACAAATGTGATACCTCCAAATGTATTCGAGACTGTTCTATGAACATAACAAAGTTGTCAGTGGGATTGCCATCAGTGATTAAATCGTTTTAATTCACCCTCTTTAGCTGATTACTTCTGCGGTGCAGTGTTTTTTTTCTGGCTGGGTGCCAAGTTGTGTTCCAATGTATTAAATATTGCCCAAAGATGGCCTATTTGTAATGCCACGTCCTACAGTACTTACTGCCAGCATCATGAATTCGACCATGCGTCCATAATCTAGTGTAACACCTACTCCCAGATAGCCAAGGTGCCCTGTCTGACTTTTATAGTTACCTGAACTAATAGTGCAGACATGTAACTGTTTAGTGGTCTAGTCAATACAAACAATGAGACTTTGAAACGCATTTTATGGTATAATTGACTAAATTAGGATAAAAACCAGTGCCAAAGGATTCCACCAGATTTATAAAAGGAAAAACTCCCCTTGATTTCATGCAATTCATTTTCTTTGATAAATATGGTTTGGTTTTTGCACCGATTTTGTCAAAATTTTGCAGCTGGGCCTGTCACGGGAGACCAGAACCCTTTCACGGGATTAAGGCACCAGACAGGATAAAGCAGTTCAATAAAGAGTATTTATTCTTGCCGGAGCCAGCAACCACAACCCAAAACAGGTAATACAAGGGGGAATCCTAGGTGCCAGTTGCCACGTTAACGGCTTACCCGGGGTTTGCTTCCACTCCTGCGGAGGTAGCGACTGCCCAGACCTCTCTGGTGCAATTCGTGGTTGAGCATTTTCAAATTCCCTGTTCAAAAGTCCTGCTCTCTGCTTCTCTGGCAACTCACAGTTCCAAGCCCCAAAAGCACGTTTAAATCCTTTTTAGGTGTATACAGCACAACCTTGGAGCACACCGCTTAGTCCACCTCCCCATCAGGATCAGAATGAGACCTGGAACTCTGATCGGGTTCCCCTTGCATAAGTTCCCTGCTGCCATAGGAAATCATGCACAACGGGGCTGCGACCAATCACAACGTGGATGCTGCACGGGAGCCAATCAGGACGTGAGGGCTCATCTGTATTGGCCAATCAGAGATGGAGGTGGGGCAGAGGCAAGTTAAAGGGCAGGGAGGGAAATACGAATGGGCCAATGGGAGCAGCGCCGACCAGCAGAAGCTCGTTAACGGCTTTCCCAGCCGGCAGAATATCCCCAACTAGGCTCGTTGCCAGGATGTCTGGGGAAACAGCCAAATGCTCCGCTTTTCTGGTGGATGGCCCCCTGGGCCGATATCCGCCCCCGACCACTCTCCCTTTGTTCCTTGCACCTCTCCTCCCGTACCAGCATTAGCCAGTTCTCCGGACATGCGGGCTGCACAAAGGGTCTGTCAGCCCCGCAAGTCCAGAGACCTTGGCCATGCTTTATAGGGTGCACAATTATATTTTTATGCTTAGGTACAGTACATCACACAAGAAATAATGGATTCAGAGTTCCAGGGTATGCAGGGGGCTACCGGGTACATTACAGCTTGGTATCTACAGGGTCTGATGGCCAGATGAGCCCCAGGAAATCACAGGCAAGGGCCAGGGATCGGGCTGAGGCCGCGTCCATGCTGCCTGCTAGCGAGCACAAGACGGAGCGCCGTGATGTCACGCTTGCTTGCAGTAGGTGCATTCCCTGAGCTGTTGCGTGTGGGGGGCGTGGCCTTGACATCACGGAGCAGGTTCGCCCTCGTGCGAACAGCTCACGTGAGCCGGCCGTCGCGCCGCAAATACAAAATGATTTTTCTCGGCAAGCAGCTCTCTGGCCAACGCTCACGTACTCGCGCGCACCATACACGATCGCATTACCCCAATGTGATTCATCGCGCAGCTCTCTCGCGCAAGCAAGCAAGCAGCATGGACGCGGCCTTAACCTTTATTATTCTAGTCTCTGGGCCCATTTCCATCACAGGGACATCTTAAAATAGACCGCTTCAGCACTGCCTACCTCATGAGCTTAACTCATATTTTGCTGCTGCGCCCAGCGCTCCGTCTTCTTATCGCTGTTCACAATGCTAAGTGAGGAATACAAAAGATTTAGTGGAACAGGGAGGATAAGGATGAAAGCCTGAATATGATTTCTCTCCCCCAGCCTGTGGCTGCGAGATAAGAAGCCTGAAAGTGCTGCCATTAATTAGAAACATGTTAACCATGTGAGAGAGGCTCTGACCTTGAGCAAAATAATACGGACGTTTTCCTCCCACAGAGGAGCTGGCGCGGGTCATAAGAGTTGGCTCCACTGCATTGGATGGTATCAGGAAATAATGCACCTGTGAGTAATGGTGCAGTGTGATCACGTGCAATGTTTTAAACATGCTGAATCTCTGCGTGCTGGGGTCGTCGCGTTTGACGTATGCACTTACCTTGTATTTTTTTCAAATAGTATTTTCACTGCAGTGTTGCTATTCGCTAATACATTTCTCTATTCAAACTCAAGGGCAAACAAACAAGCGCAAGAGACTTCAAAATAACCTAAAACGTGTGTCAAACATTAAAAACAATGTGTATACCGCCCAGATAGAGTGCTGCTCTGGGTTTTAAGACCTTCCAAATTGTCTTTGAAGAGCTTTTCCAACATGTACCAGGGCACAAAGCCTCCCAGGCTCCCAGCATTGTGGGGCCCCAAGCAGTTGCCCCGGTTTGCCCTTACCTAAGTCCAGTTTCGGTCCTACTCCCCCGAGCATTTTGTGAGATCTGCTTGTGAAGACACATGGGTCAGATGTAAATGCTTTTTGGGGATACATCTAGCTGGACAGCCTTGAAGTAGGGTTTTACAGTCTTAATGCACAAGGGGTTAAATAGCACAAACAGCATTTTTCTCCTTTTTTTTTCTGGTGATTGGAACGCAACATGTGTTCAAATCCCAGAGTATATTTGCGAGCTCCTTCTCGCACTCCTGTGTGGTTCTGTCCCTGGTTCTCTGCTTTAGGTGTGAGGCGTGTCTGTTGCTGAATGCGCTTTCGGGATGTCACACTTGTGTCTGAAGCTGTGACTGCAAGTGTCAATCTCCTTGCAAATTAAAGTCCCTCTGGCCCAATAACTGCAGGAAATAAGTGACCCTGCCACCTAGACAATTTACAGCCGTCCCCTTCCAAAATATGATTTGCTAACATATAACCATCCATCGTTGTCCTTCTCTGTAGGTTTTGTACTGGGTGTATTTAGATCATCAAATAGAATGGATAAGTGATTGATAATGTGCTGTATTATAACAGACAGCAAACCCATAATATAACTCATATATATGGTATCCCGTCCACACTAATGCCCAGCGGGCTATTGGTGTCACTATATTAACACTGTAGTTAAGGGGTGCTCAACTCCAGTCCTCAAGCCACCCCCAACAGGTCAGGTTTTCAGGATATCCCAGCCTCAGCGCAGGTGGCTCAATCAGAGGCTCAGTCCACGACTGAGCCTCTGATTGAGCCACTTGTGCTGAAGCAGGAGCTGATTGAGCCAACTGTGATGAAGCAGGAATATCCTGAAAACCTGACCTGTTGGAGGGGCTTGAGGCCTGGAGTTGAGCACCCCTGGTGCAAAGCAAGCCCTCTATTTCTAGAACAAGAAGGTGCAGCAGGAGCATTTCCAAGGCAATTTTCAAACGCATTATCATGACAAATTCCTTCGTTAAATGTTATCTTCTTACAGTTTATTATGATGGTTCAATGTGTATATAAATCAGCGACCGGTAAAATGTCATTGTGCACGCTCTGATGGGTGCTATGCACGCCATGTAATTCATTTAACTCCCTTAAGGTTCCTAGAAGCTGCAGGCTATTGAGCCATATCTATTCTCCACTTAACCCCTTCAGTGCAAGAGAGGCGATCAACGCATTGCTCTGCTAACTGCCCATTTGGGTTCCACATTCTCCTCTTGAAGCTGCAATATCCTCATCCTGCCAAGCTTAGCTAATCCTTACACGTATCTCACATTCAAAGATAATAGGCATGCTCTATTGCGTTGTTTATTCATTTTTATGTGGTGCTAGCAGCATGCACCTTGTTACCCGTAAAACAATCATAAGGGATAAAAAAAACCACAAAACCCGTTAACAGCGTGATATGTTTCTTTGATCCAAAACCAGTTCCCATTGGGCAAGCTCTTCACTCTGCCCGGATCTGTTTTACTCTCTAGAGTTATGTTTTTATTTGTCCAAAATGTGACATTTTTTATAGCATTATGGTAAATAATTAAACACACTTTACAATGATTAGAGATGCTGGTACATGGCTGAGTACTTTCACATTGTTAATACGCTGAGTCTTGGCCTGCACCTTCAAGGTTGCTTAATGGTAACCAAACACATGATTGGGGTATTGAAGAGGATTCTTAAACACACCTCAAACTTCTTGAATTTGAGAGTGTCTGAAATCCAGGTCTAATAGCAGCCCTGCTTGTGTTGCTCAAATGAACATTTAATAACAGCTACAAAAGAAGAATTTTCTCAGTCTCTTTTTAGATTATTCTTATCAATTGTAACTCTCCGGGGCAGGAATTTCCTTTCCTATTGCCTGACTTTGTTGCGCTTATTGTATTATAATTGCCTGTACTGTATTGTCTTTGTGAAGCGCTGAGTGCACTGTGGGCGCTATATTAATAATGATATATATGATAGGTAGGTGCATACATACATTTAAATCACAGCGAAATCCAAGATGGAAGATCCCTATATTAGCTGCACTCTGCACCTAGAATCATTTATTAACTTTTCATTTCCTCCTTTTCCAGACTCCATTTTTGACACACTAGATGCAGGGGTGCGCATCTTTCCCCGCTGCGCCCCCCGGCCTGCTTCCCTCTGTGCTCGCGCCCCCCTCCTTACCTTGTCTTCGGCATCAAATGACGCCACGTGGTCACGCGATGTAATTTGATGACGCGTTGCCAAAGCGACATGTCGCCGAAGACACGGTAAGGAGAGTTGCAGAGGCCTCACGCGATCCCCCGGCATTTTAATTTAAATGCGTTGGGGAAGAGCGCAAGGCCTCTGCAACCGCCGCGCCCCCCTTGAAAAATCTTGCGCCCCCCAGTTTGTGCACCTCTGCACTAGAGCGGTGTTTTTCAAGCTAGGTTCCTAGGACCCTTGATCGTTGATTAAATATTCATAAAGACCTAGAGAGAGTGCTGCATTCATTCCTCTATCATGTTAATTCCGAACGCGCGTTTTGTGTCAGCACGCTTGTTCCCAGATGAAGCGTGCCTGTGTGAAACGCGCGTTGGAATTAGTGTGATGTCAGACGCTCTCTAGTGTGTAAAAAATGCAGTGTGGGAAAGGAGGAGACAAAACTTAGCAGTTGATTCCAAAAATCACCGAGCATATCCCTGTCCCTACCTAAAAACATAGATCTTTAGATTTAAATAACGTTTGCGCACTAAACATCAGACAAGGTCTATATACTGTATCACAGCAGGGGAGGGAGAACGCAATGCCAGACTGTGACAGCATGCAGTCAGAGCGTCCATAGGATGTGGTGATTGTTTGCACTTAGGGGTTATTGGAGATAAGAGATTACTCTTGGTCTTTTACATACCTTTTACACAGCTGAAGGCAGGCGCTGCAGAAGTAGAACTGCCAGCCAGGCATTGCAGCCCTGCAGCCTCCCTCTGATCACAGTGATTTGGATTGCAGAACACAGCATAGAGTTTGCTACTTGTTAGTTCATTAGCCCTTTAAATGAGCACTAGTTTTATTATATAAAAGTATTATATTAGATACAGTTTTACTATATTTTCAAACACTTGTTTGGGCTTCTATTCTCAATAATGACACTCGTATTTTTGAGCAACACACTTTGGTTTTGGACACAATTAGGTTTTTATTTAGTAGGTAGAAGATCAATCTCAAGAAACATTTTGCATAACAGAATTACACGTTAAAGGAGCAAACCAAGCAATTTCCTACATGTGTGTGCTTTTTTTAAATAAATCAGTTCTGTAATATTAGATAATACTTTCTAACCTTTTTTTATTTTAAAATTCAACTCCTAATGCCATTTTTAATGAGCTTTAAAGCGACAATCCAAGCTGCCATTTCCCCCCTTTAATATGTGCATCAATACAATCCACACAATGTTTACATGCTGACCCAGTAACACAGACAGAATGGGGACAGACAAATAGATTCTGTAGACAATTGAGTAAAGCGTAGAGCAGGAATGACATCCTGGACAATTTGCACTCGCTGTGCCCCCCTGATTTTATCACCTAAATGTTTATCATGTTTAGTTTCATCTTCACTTTTGGTTTTGAGCAACTTTTATAGTTTCTCTCCATCTTGTTCCCTAACTTTCCTCCTCTTGCGAAATCCAGCTCCCGATGGAGGTTTCATTGCCATGTTTGATGGTTGAAATTCTTTGGGGCTTATTCTGGAAAGCTCTGAGATCGCTGTTCCGTGCGATCTGACCCAGAAGCCCCATTGAAGGGAATGGGGCTTCCGGGTCAGATCGCACGGAACGGCGATCTCAGAGCTTTGGGAATAAGCGCCCAAAAACTCGGCAATAAACAAAATTCGGAACCCGCTATCAAGCTGCGCCCGTGAAGCTGCCCTGCACCCCTCCTAGTTCCTCCTCTGGGTCAGTGTAATGAAATGAAACAATATTTACAATTCTTATAATCTAGGCTAATCTAGACTTGAAATATAAATATAGCTATTTGAACGATAGTCGGTTTTTGTTTTAAAGTAAGGTGTATTTTTAGGAGTCCTTCTATGGAAATTAACAGTTAAGTCTTAATTTAGACATTCTAGGTATAGAGTGCATTTACTATAAGGATCTTCCATCCTGGATTTAGCAGTGATTTCGCAATTAATATTTGCTTTGATTCTAAATTCAGTAAATATATCTGAACATCTCCACTTGAGCTGATAACTGGGACTCTCCTGCTGTATGACAGCTGTTATCTGCTAATTCTCCCACCCAATAAAGGATCCGATACAAGAGACGCCTCTATCACTACAAGTGGACTTTATAATTTAATGGCATTATGAATCTGTAGACTGGAAAGAAATGTTGTGGTTTTACATAAGAATAAATGGTTACGTTGATGCGGAGGTTAAAGTATAGGGTACAGTATGCCAAACCTTGAGGTGGGAGCAGTAGAGACAAAGGTGGAGTTCTTTCTCTGTCCTACTTTTAAACGGTCTTGTGGCTGCTTGTTTACACGCTGACCCAGTAGCACAGACGTAATGGGGACAGACAAATAGACTCTAGACAATTGAGTAAAGCGTAGAGCAGGAATGACATCGAAGTTGTGATGGAGACGGCATTGTGCTTTTGTTCACAGCCTAACCCTCATCTGTCTGTGATGGTCTGAGGGCAGGTTTGAGAGCAACTGATACAGTAGACCAGGGTTGCCTGCTCCCCCCTCCACCCCCCCCCTTACCTTCTCTCCAGCATCGGAGGCGTCATTTGATGTCACGACATCCCGTGATGTTGCGCTGCCATGGCAACATGTTGACATTTGACGCAGCGTTGTCATGGAGATGCGTCGCCAGAAGCCGCCGGAGAACAGGTAAGAGGCAGTTACAGAGGTCTCACGCACTCCACTGACATTTTATTTAAATGTTGTGGGTAAGAGCTGGGCCGCAGACTGATTTCCCGGGGCCAGGACTACAGTTCAGACCGGGTCTCCCCCCCCCCCCCCCTGTCGGCAGTGTTGCGAGACCCATTTCACACCTCGCAAGCCCCCTCTATTTCCCTCCCTCTTCTCATATTTCTCTCCGTCTCACCTCTCACTCTTCCCCCCCCCCTCCATCAATTACCCCACGCTCACTGAAACCCTGCCCCCGTGCCTCACATGTATTTCTCTCCCCTGCGTCTCACTCTTACTCCCTCTTTTCCTCACTCATCCCCTCTCTCCTCTCCCTCCGTCAATTACCCCACGCTCACTCATTCCCTCCCCCCTCACACAATTCCCCCCACGAAATATATACCAAAAACCTTCCCACCCCCAATGGAAAAAACTTCCCACCCCCAAATAAATACAAAAAAATCCCCACCTCCAATATATACAACCTCCCCCATCCCCCAAATGCATACAAAAAACCCACCTACCCAATATATATAAAAAATAAAACAATACATATCACCCCCATATATGCATACATACATGTATACAGGGCTCGACAAATGCACACACCCGCACGCCAGGGGCGAGGGCATTTTGGCCGCAGGCGACCCGTCATGGCCGCCTAATCAACATGAGCTTCTTTAAGCCTATTTCCCTGCAATTTGGAGCTGTTGCACGCCTAAAGTTCGAAAACCCAACCCCCTGATTGACCGAGTCCTCTTCCCTCCTCCCCCCTCCCCGTGACTGCCTGCAGGAGCTGAAGGCACATCTGCGTCACCTTCTCCCTCACAGGACCCATGCACTCACCGCTCCGCCTGGCAGCCGCCCGGTCACAAAATCTTTCCTGAGTGGCGCCGCCCAATCTGAAGGCAGCGGGAAGAGACCTCACACCCCCTGCTCTGCCGCCTGTCCGTCTGCCATCACGTTCCAATCGCTACATTACAGTGATCAGCAGCAGTCCTTACAGACCTCTTGGCCTAAACATCTACTCCTCCTCAACCAAACACAGGATCTGCAGGCATATACTAATTTTTGGGAAAGTTTATGTGCGTGCGTACGGAGAGTGAGGGGGAGGGAGAGACGGGGGAGGAGGGAGAGACGGGGGGAGAGAGATGGGGGCGACGGGAGGGGGGAGAGAGATGGGGGCCAGGGTTGGGGTTCCCCAGAATTTCAAAATCGAATACTGGGGTTCCCCAACCCAAAAAAGATTGACAACCAATGGCCTATGCATTAAGCAGCAGCTGCTGCTCTACACAAAGGGTCAGCAGTTCCCTACACAGCATAGGGTGATGAACACAGGCAGGGCACCCTCTCCCCCCCACTGCCCCCTCCCCCCCAAAAAACCCCAACCCAAATCAAAGCAGGGATCACCATCAACCCACAATAACACGTAAATAATAATATATATGTTTATAAATACGAAGTTCAAATCCAGCAGACTTTATTCCAGCAGCAAGGATATGTGCAGGGATGGAGACATGAGTTGCTGATATTAAATGACCTCTCTGCCTGGGTGGGGAGACGTGGGGCAGAGTTATTCCAGAACAAAACAAAGTGAAAAGCTGAGAGAGGCAGAGCTGCTGCTGGCAGAGCTCCCTGGGAGGAAGGATTGCCGCTCCGTTAGCTAACAGGCTTGACATAATGGTCACCTTCATCTGACTGATATACCCACTTCATTCTACAATGACCAACAATGTTCTTTTGTGTCTGGCTGATTGAGGCATGTCTAGATAAACTTTGCTTATGAGGAGCATACTTTGCTATCGCCAGCTACTGATCTACGTTTTGATGTGTGAAATGCATTGAGGCATAACACTGATGTTAGTCTGCTAGCATTGCAGTCATTAGCCTAGATGCTGTGAATGGGACACATATTTCTGCATGCCCTATAAAGGGGCACATAGTTTGTTCATTATTTGACTACTTTTCGTCCAGCACTGAAAATAACATCAAGGGGATCTCTCCTCTTTATCATTCAGCACATCTGACTCCCGGGGCCGCCAACAGCGGGGGAGAAAGGGTACTGGCATCCTGGGCCCCGTGGGTCAGGGGCCGGGCGCCAGTTAATTAGATAAATTTAAAAAAAAAAGTAAAAAAAAAAATGGAGGCGATTTGCCCCGCGGTCCTGGCGTGCATGCGCAGGGCCCGCTCCCCCCCCGCTCCCCCTCGCTCCCCCCCCACTCCCCCTCGCTCCCCCCCCACTCCCCCTAGCTCAAACCCCCCACTCCCCCTCGCTCCCCCCCCCGCTCCCAACGTGGGACGGAGGGGGAAGTACCAGCTCCTCCTGCGGCCTGTTTCCCCCCGTGGCCAGCTTCCCGCGCTCCCCCCACGGCCAGCTTCCCGCGCTCCCCCCGAGCCCATCTCCCGTGCCCCCACCCCCGTGCCCACATCCCGTGCCCCCAAGCCCACCTCCCCTCCCGGGCAGCTGCCGCGGGGATATCGGGGGCAGGAGGGGAAAGAGTCCGGTGGCAAGCTGCACCCACCCGGTCAAGTTAAGTCACTGTCACCCTGTCAGTCACTGTCACCCAGTCACTGTCACCCACCCAGTCCCTGTCACCCACCCAGTCACTGTCACCCAGTCACCGTCACCCACCTAGTCACTGTCACCCACCCACCCAGTCACTGTCACCCACCCAGTCACTGTCACCCACCCAGCCAGTCACTGTCATCCACCCACCCAGTCACCGTCATTCACTCACCCACCCACAGTCAACATTGACCCACCCACCCACAGTCAACATTGACCCACCCACCCACAGTCAACATTGAACCCACCGTCATTAAACCGTCATTCACCCACCCACCGTCATTCACCCAGCCACCCACCGTCATTCACCCACCCACCCACTGTCATTCACCCACCCACCCACTGTCATTCACCCACTGTCATTCACCCACCCACTGTCATTCACCCACCCACCCACTGTCATTCACCCACTGTCATTCACCCACCCACTGTCAGTCACCCACCCACTGTCATTCACCCACCCACCCACTGTCATTCACCCACCCACTGTCATTCACCCACCCACCCACTGTCATTCACCCACCCACTGTCATTCACCCACCCACCCACTGTCATTCACCCACCCACCCACTGTCATTCACCCACCCACCCACTGTCATTCACCCACCCACCCACTGTCATTCACCCACCCACTGTCATTCACCCACCCACCGTCATTCACCCACCCAACCACTGTCATTCACCCACCCGTCATTCACCCACCCACCATCATTCACCCACCCACTCATTCACCCACCCACTCATTCACCCACCCACTCATTCACCCACCCACTCATTCACCCACCCACTCATTCACCCACCCACTCATTCACCCACCCACTCATTCACCCACCCACTCATCCACCCACCCACTCATCCACTCATCCACCCACCCACCCACTCAGCCACCCACCCACTCAGCCACCCACCCACTCATCAACCCACCCACTCAGCCACCCAGGGAGGCAGTCGCATGTCTTTTGTTGAAAATATAAAAATAAATAGATTGCATTGTAATGTTTTTTTCTGTATCACAATAAGAAAACAGTTAAGTAAAAGTTGCGCGCTAAAAGATATTTTTTCGTGGTAGGTGCGCTATGGGTTGGGGGGGGGGTACGCTATGGGTTTGGGGGGGGGGGCCTGCTCCTTTCATTTGTCCGGGCCCCATGATTTCTGTTGGCGGCCCTGCTGACACCATCTAATAATCTTTGTGAATTTACAACATGGGAAGGATGTTGATAGCGGGGGTAATCTGATTGCCAATTCTCGGAGTCAGGAAGGAATTTATTTTCCCTTTATGAGATTTCCTTGTGTAACGGTATTTCTGGCCCGGCCTGACCCACCCAATCTCACATTGGCCCCTGTGGTCTAACCGGACCCCATTACAGTGTAGATATGCCTGATGGTGCACCTGTTGGCTACAGGACTCCTGAGTCTCCCGCATGATGGTGTGTGGGGAGGACCCGTCAGACAGGCAGCTGAGGTAGTGTGCTGAGTCTCACCTAGTTCCAGTGCAGCGCCTCCACCTCACCAGGGTCCCTGCGTCCGCAAGGGGATGATCCTGGCGAGGAACTCCTCCGTGGTGCTCCTCTCTGTACACTCATTCCAGATAGATACACGAGAGGGTTTCTGGCTGAACTCATCTTTATTGACACGGCAGGGCAGCTGCCCTCCACAAGGAGTATCTTCAGCCGCTCATCTCGCCAGTGCTCCCTTTAGATAGGTAGGTCACCTAGATCAGGGATTCACTATTCCCGCAGGAATCACTGTCCTGTGCCAGGTCCCTGGACACAGCCTCCCATGGAGTTACTATATCATAACTGACAGAACTCTTCCTCAACTGGACTTGAACTAGACAGCAACTCTTTCAGCACTCAGGTAGAACTTTCCAGCAACTAACTTTAGAACACAGTGCTGTGCCTTATGTAAGCTTCTGAAGCTGACACACCTCTGACATCACTAACCATGGAGTCAGAGCATGTGACCAGTTCCAGCCATACACAGGGCACCCCACCAGGGTGTGAGGGAAAACCTCCATGATTACTGCTGGCATGCCCACACTTACCAGGCCTTACTGCCAACAGGAGAGATGACTGTAGGCATTTTACATGACCGCTATATTCTCCCCCTGGTGAATCCCATCGTCCTCGCTGGGACCTAAATTTGCATACCTCTTTCCAGGAAGCACTGCAACACAAAACATAATTAACATCACACAAATTTTCTCATAATGCAGTACAAATGAATACAGTACATATCTCCATCATAAACATTACAGATACATCCTAACATAGATGTATAACAACCAGGGTTACTCCCTTATGGAGTATCCATTAGTGGTACTACCATACCCTCTTACGGTGGCTTGCGCACAGCATGGTCCACGGGGCTTAAAGCAGCAATGCTGTAACCCTCTGTGCGACACTTCTCATGTAACCCGCCAGGATCCCAATCTTCTTCCCCTGATCCTTCCTCCTCATCAGTACCATATCCCCTATCCTCACCAGTGGAACCCATTTTAAACTCAATTTCTCCTTCCATGAGGGGTTCAGGGACATACAGGTATTCCAACCTGTGGGGCGCTTTGTACTTAGCTATAATAGCCCTCTCGGCCCGGCTGCTCCTAGTCAGCTCTGCGTTCCCTGCCCTCCCTGGCAACACCCATGACAGGGGCTCGTCTGTGTCCACGGGGTCAGATAATATCCCAGGCCCCCGCTCTAGTGAGTCCCCCTCCTCTGTATTCCCCCAGGAGCATACCCCGGAAGTCCCTGCAGAACGGGGCCTGGACCACCTCTCGTGTTTCGGGGCCTCACCAGAAGGTATATCCTCCTCTTCCGGCACCCACCGGGACTTAGATACCTGTCCCAATTGTCCTCCTTCCCTTGAGCCCTCCCCGGAATCAAAACTGCTCAGTCTTTCCCCAGTCCGGTTCTCACCAACCCCCAAAGATCCTTCCGACACCCCCAAACTGGATGATGATCCCCGGGAACAGGTGACTGGGACAGGGGCATTAGCTAGGGCGTGGGGTTGGGCATAGGGACAGGGAATGGGCACCCGCGGGGTTCCGACCCGCTCTCTGCCTTCGGATAGTCCCGTATCATTGTGCGGACGTGCCGCTGGTTGGGCCTCACCCGTCTCAGCTCTCCTCGCAGCCTGCCAGCTCTGTGTTGACACAGGTGATCGGGAAGCACTGCCCGATCGCCGAGGCGTTGTGGTTCTCTCTCTGGTCGTTCCGCTACCTCCGCCGGAAGTGACGTCATCACCGGAACCGGATACTCCGCCATCTTGCGATGGATCCCCAAGCGGGATCTCTTCCTCCACAACGACATCCGCCGCCGGAAGTGATGGTTCTGCTCTCCGCTCCGCTCGGGCCTGGGCTAGGCCTTCCTCCGCCGTTGCCACCACCGGCGCCTGGGGAGGGTAAGGACGTATCTCACCGCTCCGTCGGCTCGGGATGGAATCCTCTCCTCCTTCCGCGCTGCAAGTCACCACGGCCGTGGGACTCCGCCGCTCCGGTTGTCTCTGCACCGGCGACACGAGACTCCGCTCCGCCGCGACACAGGTAAGTGCCGGTTCCTTTCCAGCACCGCTGTAGTGGTCCGCCGGTAGGCGCATCACCACCGTCGTTAGGATCGCTTGTTCCTCTTTCGAGGAGCCGAACTCCGACTCTGGGAGTGGCACGGCCGCAGGGGACCGACGGTGAGGTTCCGGGTTCTCACCGCGGTTGTAGACCCCTCTCTCTTCAGGCTCCGTTCTGATCATTAGGGACGATCCCCATTCTCCGGGATCAACTGGTTCGGTGCAGGCCGCACGCGGGGCTTCAGCCGTCAGCATGGCTGTGTCCGCCCCCGCCTTTACTACCAGGGAGCCTCCTGGCAATAAATAGGGATATACCCCAATGTCCACCTCACTCTTTGTTGTGCTGGTTACGGGAGACACTTTGCACAATGGTCTCTCCTGTTCACCAGCTCGCAACTGTTGGACAGGAAGCTCACACCCAGCTCCTCCCTCAGACAACTCGGGTCTTGGCTGGCAGAGATAGAGACCACTCCCCCTGGTGAATATTTGGGGAGGGTCCCACAAGTTAATTGGATGCCCCGGCACAGGGGCTGAACTGTTCACAGTCCTGGGGGGCGCGGCTTCAGGTTTCGCGCCATACCTCCCCGCAGGGTGGAATTTTTCTTTTGGCGCCAATCCCGGACAACTTTCTGCAAGTTTTGCATTTGCAGCATTTTCTGCAACTGGCCCACGCGGTCTCCCCGGGTAGCGGGAACCGCCATTTTGGATCGCTCTGCAATCCATATTCACAGCAGCTGCAACTTCATATTCCTCTATCTCATCCACTAGCCTCCCTAAGGACAGGGGATCACCCCGTATCCAGGAGCACAGCATCCTAGCTACGACAGGATGGTCAGGTGACGCTCCTCTCAGAATTCGATCACAAAAGTACACCTCCACCTCAGTGGCCTTAATACAATCCCCCTTTCGCATCTCCTGTAAGACGGCTCCAATCCGCAGGAGGAACCCAGGTAGATCCTCTCCGTCTTCCTGATAAAGACTGAAGTACCGCTTCATCAATTGTCCCATGTTCTTTTTACACGCACACACACCATGTGCGCTCTCTCCATTAGCCTCCGTCCGCCATTTTGGACTATCCGCACCGCGCGGATCCTCCATTCTTGCGGTCGCCATTTTCTCGCACCAACTATCGTACATGGGGCTCCGTTCTGCGGGGCAGCCACCACACCGGTACAATAAAGATTAGCTTCAGATGCACCACCACATGTGTACCTTATCTAGGTGTGACTCAGTGTTGCACTACCTCAGGCTAGGCTCACTCTCTCAGTGTCTGCTGTGACTCCTTCCTCCCAGTCTGTGCTCCCTACGGTGAGTGTCTGGAATGGCTAGGTACTCTGGCTCTGCCATGCAGTACTTGGGGCGTCTACCTGTCTCGGTCAGCCTAGCGCAGACCCTCTCCAGGACTCCTGACCAAGTTAACAGGCTGTCCCTTCTGGCATCCTACCAACTAGCACTGCCTCAAGGTGACTCGGTCAGCTATAGCCCGCTCCAGACCCCTCACTCCCTTCAGGCCCCTAGGTTGTCCCTGCGAACTGACAATATCCCGTCAGCCCCCTGACCACCCCTAGGTCCGTCCCTACGCAGCACAGAGTGGCAGCAGACGCTCTCCCTGTTTCCCAGTGTGCCTAGCTAGAGCCTGTCCTGATGACAGATCTGATCTCAGCAGCTCGCCTCCAAATGTAACGGTATTTCTGGCCCGGCCTGACCCACCCAATCTCACATTGGCCCCTGTGGTCTAACCGGACCCCATTACAGTGTAGATATGCCTGATGGTGCACCTGTTGGCTACAGGACTCCTGAGTCTCCCGCATGATGGTGTGTGGGGAGGACCCATCAGACAGGCAGCTGAGGTAGTGTGCTGAGTCTCACCTAGTTCCAGTGCAGCGCCTCCACCTCACCAGGGTCCCTGCGTCCGCAAGGGGATGATCCTGGCGAGGAACTCCTCCGTGGTGCTCCTCTCTGTACACTCATTCCAGATAGATACACGAGAGGGTTTCTGGCTGAACTCATCTTTATTGACACGGCAGGGCAGCTGCCCTCCACAAGGAGTATCTTCAGCCGCTCATCTCGCCAGTGCTCCCTTTAGATAGGTAGGTCACCTAGATCAGGGATTCACTATTCCCGCAGGAATCACTGTCCTGTGCCAGGTCCCTGGACACAGCCTCCCATGGAGTTACTATATCATAACTGACAGAACTCTTCCTCAACTGGACTTGAACTAGACAGCAACTCTTTCAGCACTCAGGTAGAACTTTCCAGCAACTAACTTTAGAACACAGTGCTGTGCCTTATGTAAGCTTCTGAAGCTGACACACCTCTGACATCACTAACCATGGAGTCAGAGCATGTGACCAGTTCCAGCCATACACAGGGCACCCCACCAGGGTGTGAGGGAAAACCTCCATGATTACTGCTGGCATGCCCACACTTACCAGGCCTTACTGCCAACAGGAGAGATGACTGTAGGCATTTTACATGACCGCTATATTCTCCCCCTGGTGAATCCCATCGTCCTCGCTGGGACCTAAATTTGCATACCTCTTTCCAGGAAGCACTGCAACACAAAACATAATTAACATCACACAAATTTTCTCATAATGCAGTACAAATGAATACAGTACATATCTCCATCATAAACATTACAGATACATCCTAACATAGATGTATAACAACCAGGGTTACTCCCTTATGGAGTATCCATTAGTGGTACTACCATACCCTCTTACGGTGGCTTGCGCACAGCATGGTCCACGGGGCTTAAAGCAGCAATGCTGTAACCCTCTGTGCGACACTTCTCATGTAACCCGCCAGGATCCCAATCTTCTTCCCCTGATCCTTCCTCCTCATCAGTACCATATCCCCTATCCTCACCAGTGGAACCCATTTTAAACTCAATTTCTCCTTCCATGAGGGGTTCAGGGACATACAGGTATTCCAACCTGTGGGGCGCTTTGTACTTAGCTATAATAGCCCTCTCGGCCCGGCTGCTCCTAGTCAGCTCTGCGTTCCCTGCCCTCCCTGGCAACACCCATGACAGGGGCTCGTCTGTGTCCACGGGGTCAGATAATATCCCAGGCCCCCGCTCTAGTGAGTCCCCCTCCTCTGTATTCCCCCAGGAGCATACCCCGGAAGTCCCTGCAGAACGGGGCCTGGACCACCTCTCGTGTTTCGGGGCCTCACCAGAAGGTATATCCTCCTCTTCCGGCACCCACCGGGACTTAGATACCTGTCCCAATTGTCCTCCTTCCCTTGAGCCCTCCCCGGAATCAAAACTGCTCAGTCTTTCCCCAGTCCGGTTCTCACCAACCCCCAAAGATCCTTCCGACACCCCCAAACTGGATGATGATCCCCGGGAACAGGTGACTGGGACAGGGGCATTAGCTAGGGCGTGGGGTTGGGCATAGGGACAGGGAATGGGCACCCGCGGGGTTCCGACCCGCTCTCTGCCTTCGGATAGTCCCGTATCATTGTGCGGACGTGCCGCTGGTTGGGCCTCACCCGTCTCAGCTCTCCTCGCAGCCTGCCAGCTCTGTGTTGACACAGGTGATCGGGAAGCACTGCCCGATCGCCGAGGCGTTGTGGTTCTCTCTCTGGTCGTTCCGCTACCTCCGCCGGAAGTGACGTCATCACCGGAACCGGATACTCCGCCATCTTGCGATGGATCCCCAAGCGGGATCTCTTCCTCCACAACGACATCCGCCGCCGGAAGTGATGGTTCTGCTCTCCGCTCCGCTCGGGCCTGGGCTAGGCCTTCCTCCGCCGTTGCCACCACCGGCGCCTGGGGAGGGTAAGGACGTATCTCACCGCTCCGTCGGCTCGGGATGGAATCCTCTCCTCCTTCCGCGCTGCAAGTCACCACGGCCGTGGGACTCCGCCGCTCCGGTTGTCTCTGCACCGGCGACACGAGACTCCGCTCCGCCGCGACACAGGTAAGTGCCGGTTCCTTTCCAGCACCGCTGTAGTGGTCCGCCGGTAGGCGCATCACCACCGTCGTTAGGATCGCTTGTTCCTCTTTCGAGGAGCCGAACTCCGACTCTGGGAGTGGCACGGCCGCAGGGGACCGACGGTGAGGTTCCGGGTTCTCACCGCGGTTGTAGACCCCTCTCTCTTCAGGCTCCGTTCTGATCATTAGGGACGATCCCCATTCTCCGGGATCAACTGGTTCGGTGCAGGCCGCACGCGGGGCTTCAGCCGTCAGCATGGCTGTGTCCGCCCCCGCCTTTACTACCAGGGAGCCTCCTGGCAATAAATAGGGATATACCCCAATGTCCACCTCACTCTTTGTTGTGCTGGTTACGGGAGACACTTTGCACAATGGTCTCTCCTGTTCACCAGCTCGCAACTGTTGGACAGGAAGCTCACACCCAGCTCCTCCCTCAGACAACTCGGGTCTTGGCTGGCAGAGATAGAGACCACTCCCCCTGGTGAATATTTGGGGAGGGTCCCACAAGTTAATTGGATGCCCCGGCACAGGGGCTGAACTGTTCACAGTCCTGGGGGGCGCGGCTTCAGGTTTCGCGCCATACCTCCCCGCAGGGTGGAATTTTTCTTTTGGCGCCAATCCCGGACAACTTTCTGCAAGTTTTGCATTTGCAGCATTTTCTGCAACTGGCCCACGCGGTCTCCCCGGGTAGCGGGAACCGCCATTTTGGATCGCTCTGCAATCCATATTCACAGCAGCTGCAACTTCATATTCCTCTATCTCATCCACTAGCCTCCCTAAGGACAGGGGATCACCCCGTATCCAGGAGCACAGCATCCTAGCTACGACAGGATGGTCAGGTGACGCTCCTCTCAGAATTCGATCACAAAAGTACACCTCCACCTCAGTGGCCTTAATACAATCCCCCTTTCGCATCTCCTGTAAGACGGCTCCAATCCGCAGGAGGAACCCAGGTAGATCCTCTCCGTCTTCCTGATAAAGACTGAAGTACCGCTTCATCAATTGTCCCATGTTCTTTTTACACGCACACACACCATGTGCGCTCTCTCCATTAGCCTCCGTCCGCCATTTTGGACTATCCGCACCGCGCGGATCCTCCATTCTTGCGGTCGCCATTTTCTCGCACCAACTATCGTACATGGGGCTCCGTTCTGCGGGGCAGCCACCACACCGGTACAATAAAGATTAGCTTCAGATGCACCACCACATGTGTACCTTATCTAGGTGTGACTCAGTGTTGCACTACCTCAGGCTAGGCTCACTCTCTCAGTGTCTGCTGTGACTCCTTCCTCCCAGTCTGTGCTCCCTACGGTGAGTGTCTGGAATGGCTAGGTACTCTGGCTCTGCCATGCAGTACTTGGGGCGTCTACCTGTCTCGGTCAGCCTAGCGCAGACCCTCTCCAGGACTCCTGACCAAGTTAACAGGCTGTCCCTTCTGGCATCCTACCAACTAGCACTGCCTCAAGGTGACTCGGTCAGCTATAGCCCGCTCCAGACCCCTCACTCCCTTCAGGCCCCTAGGTTGTCCCTGCGAACTGACAATATCCCGTCAGCCCCCTGACCACCCCTAGGTCCGTCCCTACGCAGCACAGAGTGGCAGCAGACGCTCTCCCTGTTTCCCAGTGTGCCTAGCTAGAGCCTGTCCTGATGACAGATCTGATCTCAGCAGCTCGCCTCCAAATGTAACGGTATTTCTGGCCCGGCCTGACCCACCCAATCTCACATTGGCCCCTGTGGTCTAACCGGACCCCATTACAGTGTAGATATGCCTGATGGTGCACCTGTTGGCTACAGGACTCCTGAGTCTCCCGCATGATGGTGTGTGGGGAGGACCCGTCAGACAGGCAGCTGAGGTAGTGTGCTGAGTCTCACCTAGTTCCAGTGCAGCGCCTCCACCTCACCAGGGTCCCTGCGTCCGCAAGGGGATGATCCTGGCGAGGAACTCCTCCGTGGTGCTCCTCTCTGTACACTCATTCCAGATAGATACACGAGAGGGTTTCTGGCTGAACTCATCTTTATTGACACGGCAGGGCAGCTGCCCTCCACAAGGAGTATCTTCAGCCGCTCATCTCGCCAGTGCTCCCTTTAGATAGGTAGGTCACCTAGATCAGGGATTCACTATTCCCGCAGGAATCACTGTCCTGTGCCAGGTCCCTGGACACAGCCTCCCATGGAGTTACTATATCATAACTGACAGAACTCTTCCTCAACTGGACTTGAACTAGACAGCAACTCTTTCAGCACTCAGGTAGAACTTTCCAGCAACTAACTTTAGAACACAGTGCTGTGCCTTATGTAAGCTTCTGAAGCTGACACACCTCTGACATCACTAACCATGGAGTCAGAGCATGTGACCAGTTCCAGCCATACACAGGGCACCCCACCAGGGTGTGAGGGAAAACCTCCATGATTACTGCTGGCATGCCCACACTTACCAGGCCTTACTGCCAACAGGAGAGATGACTGTAGGCATTTTACATGACCGCTACACTTGGATATGTCACTGGGGTCTCTTGTTTCTCTTTCTCTGGATTAATATACTGTAAGTAGGGATATAGACTTAGGCTGAGTCCCAAGCATGAGCGCCGGGTGTCCTGTCATTTATGCGCTATTGTGGGGGGGGGGGGGCATTGAGCGCGCTGGACAGTTAGATTTTTGTGTTTACTTTAGCACCGAGCGCCAGTGAGCGTGTGCACGAGCGCGCGCGCGCACACCGCATAAGCAGGGACTTACATATATCTATATAAGTAACCGCTGCAAGCACCACCCGCTCGGCGCTAGCGGGAACGCAGCCTAAGGTATCTTGTCTAAATTTGGCATAGGTTAAACTGATGGACGTATGTCTCTTTCCAACCTCATCTTCTATATAACAAGGAGTAATTGTAGTAAAGTATAAATGTAATACAATGAATAAACTGTTATGTCAAAACCGAATGTTATTAGTTCTTATTAGGAATTTATTCCTTTTTTTAAAAAGTGGGGGTGGAGCTAGGGGCGGGACTACAGTAGGTGGCGAGCAGCTTTTTTTGTTGGGCGAGTAGCTTTTTGGCTAATTTGTCAATATATGTATATATATTGTAATATATGTATATATATATATGTAATATATATATATATGTATGTATATATAGATACACACACACACACCCCCGCCCCACAGCACCACACCTTCCTGGTGGCGGGCAGGACACATAGTACAGTACAAGCTTGTGGGTTCAATAATTACACTTGGGAGCTCATCCTATCCTCCCCGGGGCTGGTCGCACCGCTATTCAATTCACTTTTGTCACATCTTGGTCCCTTACTGTGATCGTCAGCCAGTTGTGTGCCTGCTCACAACCTAACGTGAAACAAGATGTGTGTCTAGTATCTGTGCTGGTAAAAAAAAGAACCAAGCAATGGTGTGAGTACTGTTTTATTTATTAATGGAAGAATATAAACGTAAGACCCACTGCCAGCACCCTCCACCTTATAATTACATTGTTTCTGTTTGCTTATTGTTCCAATAAAGTTCTACTATGTACAGTGCTCTGTTTACAGCCGACGCTACATCAATGTAAACCATTAGGCCTCGGCCAAGCAGGGAGCGGGCGCGCTGGCGCTCGTGTGCTGTGCCCTGCTCGGCCGGGTGAGTCGTGGCCGGCTAGGCGTGCACTCGCCCGGGGGCGCAGCCACAACGTCACGGAGCTGGTTCGCCCTCATTGGGCGAACCGCTCACGTGACACGCTTGTGAGCAGCAAAATCAAATTTGCTTGCTCTTAAGCGCCGCGCTGGCCACACACATTGCCGCAATGTGTTTCATCGCGTCCAGCGTGAGCGCGCCAGCCCGCTCGGAGCCACCCTGGCCGAGGCCTTACGGTGATGCAAAGCCTGGAGGCGCACTGAAGTACTCCATACTCCAGGCTTCGCATCACCGTAATGGTTCACATTTATGTATAGCTAAAGAGACACTGTTGGCTAATTTTGGTCTCTTCACATTAATGTTGCCATTAATGCTGTCAGAAGTGGCATCATGAGGATGCATAACTCTCTGTGATTAAGGGCCCTCAGTCAGGTTACTCGATTGCAATTGTTAAGAGATGCCATGCTCATATATCCTTGTACTTGCAATCACACACAGCCCTTACATCTTTTAATAATACATAACGAAAAGAAAAAAGTTAAAGATAATTTTATTCCATTTATCACACGATTCAACCGTGAATCCCACAGGATACAACAAATCATTAAGAAACATCGGCGTGTTTTAAAAAGAGATCCAGTCCTGGTAGATTTTGTTCTGTAGCTCCACGAGTTGTGTTCACACGAACAAGGAACCTCAAAGATTCTCTTGCACCAAGTGCTCTGAAAAGAATAAATACAAAGAAAGATAATGAGACATGGTTAACGAACAAACCCAAGGGTTTCCACAAATGTATGACTTGTAAAGCCTGTAAATATGGTCACAAGAAAACCAACATATTTCTCTCTAACATTACTGGAAATACGTTTAAAATCAATCTATATATATAAAAGTCAAAAATTGTTTGTTTGTGGGTTTGTGGCAACACGCGCTCTCATTGGCCGCCGGCAACACCGCGCTCTAATTGGAAACACCTCTCGCGCTCTCCCATTGGCTGACTATGGGGAGGATCCTCCCCTGCTACCACCTCCCGCCCCACGCGGGCAGCGGGAGCACCGGGGATTGGGGGGGGGAAGGAACACGGCAGCCAGCCAAGGGGACCGGGGGGTTGGGAAGAAAACCCCCCCGCTAGCCCCTCCCACACCGCGCAGGCAGCGGGAGCGCCGGGGACCAGGGGGGTGGAGGGGAGGAACATGGCAGCCAGCCACGGGGACCGGGGGGGGAGTAAAGGAACACCCCCCGCTACCACCTTCTGCCCTGCGCGGGCAGCCAGCCACAGGGACCGGGGGCAGGAGGGGGACACATCGCACGAGCAGCAGCAGGAGGAGAAGGAGGAGCAGCAGCAACACACACCCATTACTTACCCGTGCAGGTTTGAAGTCCTGGCAGCTCCATCCTCAGTCACGACTGGGTCAGTACACGTGGACATGAAATCTCGGGCAACGCCGGGTATATAAGCTAGTACTTTTATAAATTGGAGAAGCACGCATGTCGTCTATATTCTTATCTGCCCATGTGGGCTCCAATATGGACGGAGGACTATTCGCCCATTGAGAATAAGAATTCGGGAACATATCAGAAACATTTCTTTGAGTGTCGAAAACCATAGTGTGCCCCTCCATTTAAAAAAAACAATTCAGATCCAAAGTGTTTAATCTATCTAGGTACTGAGCATGTTTTGCCTCATTGGAGGGGTGGTAACAGAGTTCTCCAATTGTCCCAAAGAGAATCATTTTGGATATATAAGTTAAGAACATTACAACCTAAAGGACTCGGTGTGGACTTTGATTTTAATGCTTTTTTTAACATCATTTATTATATACTTGGATCGTTTGGTTCTAATGTTTACGTACTGTTCTGCTGTGTTTTTATGATGGCACCCTTGTCACAGTTATCTTTATAATATTCCCTTGCACACTAGGATAAAGAATGCTTATTACACTTGACATGATATTATTATTAATATTTCTTTCTTTTACTTTCCTTATGTGCTGCACTTATACTTACTAGTTTTCCTCCAGCTGTTAGTCTCAGGCTTTGACTTTAGAAAGTGGAACTTGCACTGTATGTTAGCAATCCAATAGCCTCCTATAAAGTGTTTAGCAATATTGCTTATTTGCATATCCTGCATCACATTTTGTGATAATCTGAATATACTCATTATACAAAAATTATTTTTAGAGAGCAGTGGTTTCCTCCTGGCTATCCTTCTATGAACACTATTCTTGTTCAGTCTTTTCCTGATGGTTGAGTCATGAGAACTCACATTAGCCCAGGTGAGAGTGGCCTGCAGATCCGTGGATGTTATTCTGGGGTTCTTTGTGAATTCCTGGAAGATTTGCCAGTTTGTTCTTGGAGAGATTTGGTAGGATCAATGCTCCTGGGTAGAGTGATTGTGGTCTTAAACTTTCTCCATTTGTAGACTAATCTGAAAGTGGAGTGGGGAGTCCCAAATCCTAAGAAATGGTTTTGTAACCCTTCCTAGACTGATGAGTGTAAATAACTGCTTTTCTGAGGTCCTCAGAGACTTCTTTTGATCGTGCCATGACATGTTTTCACACACCTGTATGGTGAAGAGAAAATTCACAACGTTTCTGATTTTAATATAGGGTGGGGCCTCCCAAACTCGCACCTGAAGATCTACCTAATTATTTAAACACCTTATTCTAATTATCCCCTTTCAATTTAGCTGATAAAACCAGGGTTTCACTTACATTTCCACATATCCTGACTCGTAATTATTCATTGTTTGTGTAATTAGTTGTTAATAAGTTGGTTAATATAAACCCTGTTGGATATTTTAAGAAAACACTGGTTTTGATTCAAGAAGGTTATCATGGAAAAACTATGGAATTCCCATAGTTATCATTGGGGTTCACAAACATTTTCTCGCCAGTATATATGTGCACACACTTCTCCTATTTGTGTCAGTCACAGACACTCATCACCTTCTCTTGTGGAGAAGGACCTTCAGACTACCACATTGTAGAAGTGTTTTATACCTTTTCGCTAATTCGAGAATTTGCAAGGAGCTCAGATCCTAAAAGAAATGACCATAAACCTCCGTACAAAACTATTTAGCAAATCAGAAGTAGGTGAGCTCAGACCTACCCCTATAACCGAAAGGATACTGAAAATGTAAATGAATGCTCGCAGCATCATTGCTGGGACTCATTCAATAGGGGGACAGGGCAGGGCAAGCGTTGCAAAAACTTTTGCACTGAGACTCCCCTGGTGACCTCTGAACTGGTGATTTCCCAATGGTCAGGGGTATCCCCTACTTCAGGTGAGAACAGTAAATATACCACATCAATGCTATATCCTTTAAAGTGTCCTAACGTTGGCAAGAATAAAGCTAAAGAAAAAAGGTGATACTGATACAGTCTTAACCCGCCTGGCAGCAAAGAGCTTAATGGAAACCCATAACCAGATCACAATTTTCTTTTTGTCATACAGTCAAAGACTGGAGCTGATATATACTATATGATGTAAGTGAAAAAGAGGTGAGAGGCGATGAGCCGTAATTAACTGCTCCCGCAAACCATAATGGAATTCTGCATCATCATTACCTCTCAAACAACATCTTATAACCGTAAATTAAAAATGATACCTGTATTTGTGATTTAAGAGTAAATGAAGAAGGGAAAGGTCCTGAGAGCGAGTCACTATTATGTAAGAAATATAATTGGTAATTTTTTTACTTTCATTTATATAAATGTTACCATAATGTAACTTAAATGTACTTTTTGCTTAATGGGTCGGCCCTAAGGAAGCAGAGAGTCGCAATAAATGGATCATAATAGCACTGGTGTAGATTTGTGTTGGTGCCATTGCTTTATTTATACATAAATGACATTAAGAAAGATGACAGCATTTTCCAGCTGATATCAATAAGGTAAAAAGAGAGAAAATGATGACAAGTTAGATAACACATAATATAGACATAGGGCCATATTTACTAATTGGTGTTTTTCCATAATACACCTTCTGGCACCATAGGACAACTTTATATACCCCATTCAAGTCAATTGGATATAATGTATCTTCAAGCACCAGGAGGTGTCTAATCCAATAACACCACTTAGAAATATGATCGATTATTCAGAACGTACAAGATTATCGCCAATGGAAAAGGTGACTATAGAAATGTCTGAAACTCACGAGTAAATTGTTATTGCAGTTATTTATCAATGCATCCCTGTAATTGGAAGACACAAGAAAAGATTACAAATGTATGTACAATGTCCCGGGAAGTGACAGGCACATTTGTTGAAAAGCCCCTGTACAAAGCTTTGGGTGAGATAGTTGTGTTGGACTTGTCACTTTGAGCTTGGATACAGATTCTGTGAAGCGCGTAGGGATCACGATGCAGAATCAGAAACCAAGCCAAACATGTCCAAGTGGAAGAAACAACTGTCTTTCAGTGGCTTTTCTGATTGTGCAAAGTCTTAACACAGACTTCTCCGTACAAGCTCTGTAATACACAAGGTAAAATCTTTATTTACTGGTGTGGAGACGTCTGGAGGAAGCTAAGTGGTGACACTGTAACACCATAATACTACCACATCCCAGCAGAGCTCCAATAGGTGTAGGCTGCTACTGTTACCCAAAGTCCCAGCCAGAATAATAAAGAAAGCAGCTATGGAATTTACTGGGACCTGTCTGCTTATACTAGGCTCTAAAAAAGGGGAGTGAGGTTTAATAGTCATTTGTTCATTATCATTTGATCTGTTTTTATTATTTTAATATTTAGGCACATTTTGATTAGCTGTTCCAACCCATTATAATATATAATCTTTCTTATAAAATCTTTGTGGTTCGTGCTCTGTCTCCTCGCTCCTCTGAGCTGGTTATCTGTCCAGCCTTTCCTCTGGGTGTTTTCCGGTAGGTAGGAAATTGGTGTGTCTGGGTAGGATGGTTGAGGTACATGTCTCGGGGTTCCCCCAGATGAATTACTAAAGAAAAAAGTAACCGAGCTGAAGTCTCACTGATTAGTAATCAGTCTCGTTCATTTTAGCGTCAGTGATCTGATGGACTTCCGTGAAGTCTCACTGATAAAAAGTCAGTACTATTATATTGAAGTGCCATATTTTTGGCCCCAACTCCCCAAATCTTCCTGATTTCAGTCAGCGGAGATTGATATCTCACAGCTTTAGCGATAAAACTCAATTGTACCCCTGCTTAAAACAACGCACTCACCAATCAGCCAATGCATCACCCCCTGCCACTCAGCTTGATGCAACCTCTCCACCTCGCTTCCGATCCTCTTCTTCCCAAACCTATGAAGACCCCACACATCTGTCCAAGCCCTCCACAAACGCAGTGGCGTGTTTATATACATTTGTTGTATTTTCATTGAATCACTTCAATTTAAATCAATCAAGGCTGTCATCGTGGTAACACAGAAAATACACATTTTTTGGGGGGGGGGGGGGGAGGGGGAAGGGTAGAGGTGATACATTAGCAAGATTTACTGATCACTAGAATTAGTTTCTGCAAAGGTTACTATTCCCGGTGCTGCTAGAGGGGCCTACAATGCTTTGCAAGTGTTTATGGCAGTGAAGATGTTAAAACGGAGAAAACAAGATGCACGTTTTGAGGACTATTTACTGTAAGCTGCCAAAAACTACAGCACCATCGCAGAAGGAATTCCGCTTATTTTCAAATGGATGGTGGTCTCGGATAAACCTGGTGCTGTATGTGCATCCTTTGTGCAACTGGGTGACTTTGCTAAGGAACACCTATTGGTTTTTGAACAGCTGTTGTTCATCTCGTGCTCTTAAAGTGCTGAAACCCAGTAACAGAGACATGACAAACATACATGGGCTGTCACATCATGTGTCATTCATTTGGAGTGAGATCCACTAATTGGAAGCAGTTGGGGAGGAACTTATTGTGCATAAGCCCTGAAAGAAATTTGGCAGAGGGTTCCCACATTACATCTATCTATAAGTTCTCAGGAGACCAGTAAGGGGGCTCTTGGTGGAATGATAGGGGATGTTCTACTCGATATTGCCAACATGACTCCATGTCATTATCCGGCTGCAGTCCAGTTCTAGGTTTCCAATTTGCCAAGTCTCCATTATCCATAGAGATACCAGACTACTACTAACTAGTACGCACTGACTTGGAAAATTGAAGAAGAAAAAAAACTATAGATGTGGACTATATTCTTATGATGACATGGAATCAGATTGGAAATATTGGAACACCCTTATCCTATAACATATAGCCCATTAATTCAGGAAATATTCTCTGCAACAATGTGTACAATTCAAAACGGGCACCTTTCCTGAATTTGTAGGCTACTGGTGCGACAGTCCTGCTAGAGAAGACCCCCGCCCCCCTCAACTCAGATAAGTTGGGGGAAACAAAGATTTTGGGGGAATTGCTGCTTTAAGCCATTAGATAAGCTGTGGGCTCCTCTGTTCAAGGTTTCTAACATAAGCACATTGGGCTGAAGCACGCGACACGGACGGAGTTGACGAAGGCGTTTTCATTCCAAGATTTGTGACTATCTTTATTCAGACTCGCTGCTATATTGCTCTGTCACAGCACAAGTGGGAACCACAGAAGGGAAAGCCTCGAGACCGGAGCCACAGGAAGAACCAAGTGCAGCAGGAAGTGAGCGCCGTTGACGCGGGATTCACTTTCGGACAGCACAGGTCAGACACTGCCCTCCTGACACTGGGTTGATGGTCTGAGGTAAGATGCCAGTTGGCTAACCCACATAACATTGAGGCTGGACATGGGACTGAAATACACATCTATCAAGCCTTTTATAACCGTCCTTAACATATCCTCATTGGCTTTGATATAATTCAAACCACAGATCCACAAGATCAACATTGGCAGCACCCGTCAAGGATTCATTTCCAGTTTTTTCTGTAAGCACATGGAGTGCTGAGCTGTTCTCAAGAACTAGTACTGTGAATGCAAATCATGATATAGTAAACGGTCACCGTGCCACTGATTCCTTAATTTCTACCTCCCTGCTCTGTGCCCCATCTTATTCACTGTTCTCTCAGCCTCCTTTGCATTTCCCTTGACTTACGCCTCCCCTCTCCCTCCTCTTTGCACTGTGGTTGCCTGAACACCTCGATGAGAAGACAGCATGACTTTAATTAGCAATCCGATGTGTGAGCCATTAAGTCTCCCTACGGGCTTCTTGTACCGCTATTGCAGAACACTTTGTAAGATTGTATGTGTTATTTACTGTAAATGCTCAACTGCAACCTCTGCAGAGACTTTTAAAGTTATTTTTCACCTGCGGTTATGCTAATATATTAAGCAGTGAGCAGGAGTAGGGGCCCTTCTATTACAGGAGCAGAATAACACCAACTTTCCAGCGGGGGCAAAAGCCAATAATGACCCCTTCCTCACCGGAGGGTTTTTATTAATTAAGAATCAAGGAATTGCACAAATGAAAAAACGCACAATTTATACCACTGCCAGGGGGGCCAGAAATCAAATGAAGCGTGAGTATAGCGTGATCTTAGTATTCATAGGCGCGGATTCAATACACGAGTCGTCTTCAGTGGAGCTGTCCTCTTCTCCACCATGTTTTCGTCTGGAGACGGAATTGCATTAGTGCTAATAAAATGCAAAAGTGATGCTCCCCACAAACAACGCCTACCCACAAAGGTCAGTAAAAGCCAACACGGGTTTAACAAGTGTTTGGGGAGAGTACCGCCACCTTTAGGTACCCATGTTATATGAAGTTAACGAATGGTTACGCTAATTTAACATGGTGTTAATCCTATGCTAATGAGATATACAACGGCTGTTGTTCTTGCATATATCTCATTAGCATAGGATTAACGCCATATTAAGGTAGCACTGCTTTGCATTAACTTCAAATAACATGGCTATATAAAGGTGGCGTTACTCATGGCGTATTGTAAAAAGGTGTGTTTGGGGCAGTATTTAAGTAACATTGGACTCTAATTAAATAGTCTCTCTCGCCACCTTTAGGTATCAGCTAACGTCTGGTTAAATCCCTGCGTTAACTATACCGGTCGTGGATAGGCTATGTTAGGGAGAATGCCTCTTCTGCATATTATTAGCACGGACGCCCATTATACTTAACTCGATGCCCCTTTTGGCCAAAAACAACACTTAACACTTCGTATGTGAGCTTTGAAGATACTGGACACATTAGCACATTAAAAGCCTTTGACTATTACCAATAATATTTGGGTTCTATTCCCTTTTACTCCCCCTGAAGGAGTTAAACCGTGCAGGTGATGTGTTTTATCCTACACCCACTTGCTAAGTCCTGAGCTGGCAGGTTTATGAAATGTAATGGCAGTTCTGGGACCTGCATGTACAAACACATGACACACGAACAAATGGAACAATTACCAAAAACTCGACCTTTTTCACCCAGCGTATAGTCCTCATTTCCTTTGGCTCCCTTCATCCCTCTTCTGCTCTGATTGCTCATGTCAGCCGTAAACGCTGCGCTTGGAAAACCGTTTATAAAAAGTGTATTATTTGCCGAGACCGTTAGGGGGGGAAAAAAAAATGTAGAATCAAGGCTCAGTGATTATTAAATATCTCGTGAAGATTGTGCTAGGGAAGGCTTAGTCCCATTTATTTTTAATGGCGCTGAACCCCTCTCCAAAGAAGGAAAGCGCTTCACATGACATTAAATAGGGGCACATTCTGTATGTTTAACCATAGGAGTAAAAAGGAGAGCATTCGGATTGATTAAATATTAAAACATATAGGGGCCTATTCACAAAGCAGTGATAAGTGGTTTTAAGGGTGATAAATGCCTTTATTGCGTGATACTGTCTGCTCTGCTATTCACAAAGTAGTGATAACCATGCAGTATCGCGCTATAATGGCTTTTTATCGCCCCTAAAGGTCGGAGACAAAAAAGTTGTCCAATGGGCCAAAAAATGGCAAACCTGAATTTTTTTTGCCAGTAACTGCTATTCACAAAGCAGTGCTAAGTTTATCGTAGTATAAAATCTCGCGATTTTTTTTCCCCAGCTAATGGCTGGCGCAAAAGAGATTTGAGAGATGCATAAAAGCATAACTTTTTTCTCCAGCACAGTATTGATACCAGAAGCCGGCGAGGGCCTCCGGGTAGTTGCCTCGGGTGCCTGGGGGCAAACGGGTGTCCGGGGGCCTCCAGGTGGTTCCATTGGGTGTCCGGGGGTCCTCAGGTTGTCCCCGTGGGTCCTCTTGTGGTCCCTGCGGGTGTCTGGGGGTCCTCAATTGGTCTCTGGGGGTGTCTGGGGGCCCCTATGGGTATCTGGGGGTCCTTGGGTGGTCCCCACGGGTGTCTGGGGGTCCTTGGGTGGTCCCCACAGGTGTCTGGTGGGTTGTTGGGTGCTCCCTGCGGGTGTCCGGGGGTCCCCGCTAGCCTGCGGTACCAATCCTGTGCCAGAAAAAAAACAGTGCAACACACTGATATAAATACACCCCCCTTCCCCCAATGCACACAGTACAGTAATGGGCAAAATTACAATTATCCCAATATGGATAATAGTGCATTTGCCCATTTAAAATAAAACATAAACCAGCAGCATAAAGTAAATAAAACTTGCATTTACCCCTGTCACGATGAAGGCTGTCCTCATCCTCATCATCGTCCTTGTCCTCCATGGGCATCAACAATACAATAAAAATACAATCTAATGGCCAAAATTATTAAAAGCATAGATCTAAAATACATTTAAAAGAAATAAAAGCAAGCATTTGCCAAAAAAGCATGCTTTTCAATGTACAGTATATAAGTATAGCCCTATATGATATATAATAAATGGTAATACCAGAGTGCATTGTGATGGGTTTCTTTTTTCTTTTTGTTGGTGATTGGATTTGTAAAGGGCAGGTCAGCAGTCAAAAATATTAGAATAAATATGTCTGCGATTAATTGGATAAAGGACAAGCGTTCATCAGAGGATACTACTAATTATAATAGTAATATTATAATTTGTGTTGATGAAAAAGCAATCGATAACATCAATTGGGATCACTTTTGTTATACACTAATGCAATTTTGTTTCTTAGGAAATATTGTTAATATGCTGAAAGTTATGTCCAACAACTGAAAAGCAAGGATATTTACACCAAGGAGTATGTCGGAAGAATTCTTATTGTTTCAAAGAACAAGACATGGATGCCCACTGTCTCCTATTCTATTTAACTTGGCAATAAAACCTCAGGTGATTTCTCTGAGGCAAATACAGAATTCTATAGGGATACGTGGTGGCAGAACAGAACTTAAAATAGCCCTGTATGCAAATTATTCTCTACTGTTCATATCCAACCATGAAGAAATCCTAAAGAACATATTTATAACAATTGAGGAGTTTAGGAAATTCTCAGGGTTTAAACAGAAGTTCTGAAAATAAAAGTGTCAAAAGGGACAGAGAGAGAAACAAAAAGGAGAACACTAAACCTGTGAGATATTTGGACATCCTAATTGAACTAGACCAGGGTAAACTGCACAATATCAACTATAGACCTATAATCAAAAAGATTTTTGAGGAACTAAACATCTGTCACAATTTTCCTCTTTTGGAAGATGTTGTAAACAAAATGTTCAGTTTTGCCAAGTTATTGTATTTATTACAAATGCTACCCTACTCATCAAACTTAAAGATGTCGAAGAATTAAATAAAACGATGCTCATTTATTTGGAGAAAAAAACAAAACACTAATACTGTGGCATTAAGGAATTATGTCCCCAATGGATCTGGAAGGATCCAACTGTACCTTGCCTGATGAAGTAGTTTTGCAGGAAAACCTGTGTGGAGAGCTTGAGCCCAACACTGAGCAGGTTCATTCAGAGGAGACTGTCCTAATTAACCTCTTTTGCTGTCATTAGCTTCTTTAAAAAGCCTGCAGCATTGACTGCAGAGAGAATCCCTAGCAGAGAAGAGTATGTGCTGCTAGAGAAATCCATGGGCAAGTCTCTGTTACAAGGAAGTCGCTGGAACTCGCCAGAGGGAACCCCCACCGACACCACCAGAGAACCTGGACTGAAGTGGAGAGTACCCTGCCTACAAGTACCTCTCTGGACTTGTGTCAAAAGGTTGGTAAGAGGCTTAGCTTTCCAGCCCTCAGATAGGGACTGCTGAATGTTAGTCAGTCCCCTATATGGGGGTAGGCCTGGTTGTTATTTTCTGCTACAATTTTGCTGATATGAAACTGTTTTTTTTTTAAAGCTGCTGGCTAATAAAGCCTATGTTTATTTTCACCTAAAAACATCTCCAGTGTGTAACACTCTGCGCACATCTCCTACACAAACGACCAGATTTTAGAAGTTATAATTTAGCTTGTCTACTTTGCCATACACAGGGGGCAGGATACTGGATCGGAACTTCTATCCATTACTAGGACTGGATAGACAGTTGGCATTACCTTACTTCTTAAATAACATACTGTATACACCATGGAGTAAGATTTCACCACATGTGAAAATAATATTGTGCTAAGAGATCATAGCTTGGGGACAAACGAGAAAAAAGGTTGGGTTATCATATATCACCTAAGCTTGTCTATTACAAATTATACACAATTCCCTGCTGGGAAAATGCAGTCAGCTTTCGATTTCTGGCAAATAAAAAAGGCAATAAAACATTGGAACATTTAATAAATAAAAAAACAACCATGTTTTTGATCCTTTGAAGAGCTGAAGGAAAAAATGGAATTCCCCAAAGTCAGTTTTGTCTCGTATTTACAAATCCGGAACAACTGCAAAAGCCTACCAAATGATAAAAACGCTATATGAGACAATGAGAGAGTCCATGGTTTCTTCTGTACTAATAGAATAACAAGATACTATATTTCAGATATTTTAGAAAGCGAAAGGGACAGATTGCAGTCAAATATCAGCCTGGGCAACCTCTTCCGTAGCGGTCCTCATCATCCTCCTAGGATGCGGCATCATGTTGTCATGGCAACGCGTTGTCATGGCAACGCGTTGCCATGTGCCGTCACAGCGGCGGCTCCCTCCTCCAGTTGGATGCAACTTCCTGCACCGACAGGAGCAGGGAGAGGATAGCAGACAGTGACCGCCGCGCTGCTGCCAGGGAGCCACAGCACCGGTCCACCAGGGGAAGCCTGATCGCTCGATAGGACAATCCGCCCCTACAAAGAGGTATATAGTATGACTCGACTCTGCAATACATTAGATTACTGGCTCTGCATTTCTTTAACCCAGGTTGTGCTGAGTAAGCTGTGTAATGCGGCAGGCATAAGCTTATAGGGGTCCATGTTAAAATGGGCAAGAAGCAAAAGGTGACATTGTGAGTGCTCATTTGCATGTCATTACCCAGAATTCCTGGCTGCAGTGGAAGCCCTGTATGCTAAGAAATAATGGTGAAAAGCAGGGTTGCAGACCTGTGACTGTGCGAACAAGTGATATTTTTATTTGCAATACATTAGAAGAATTGCAGATAGATTTTCAGTTGATTGAAATTCTAGACATCTTATTACAGGATCTAACAAGAGTAAATAAGTGGATATTATCTGAGAATTGGAGAGATAAGATAACGCTTAGGGCTTTTTCAGCATTCAACATAAATGACGGTATAAAAGATGCATCTGAAAATGCTTTTCCGGAATGTAAATTGCCTAATTCAAACACCTCTCAGGTTATATTTGGATATATACACTGTGTTCAGGGAAAAAAGGAGCCCTTTAGTTTTTCATCATATTTGAGCTATTTCCCACTCAATCCCCATGAACATTCGCACTATTGTAGGTCTGTTATGTAGATTAACACTATATAAGAAGCGCAATGTAGACAAGCAACTGATGTTAAGTAAATTGATGTCGCTGTAATGTGGCAACAAGTCGCGGGGAGATTCATGGTCATTCAACGAGAAATAGGAGATTTTCCTTCATAGCTCATAAAAGTGTTAAACTGTTATCTAATCTGAAACAAAAAAGGCTTTTATGTGGGTGCACAGGGGGTGGGGTGTATATTGGTGGTTAGAACATATTGTAATGTTTATTGGGGGCAGAGGGGTTGAGTGAAGGGCCAAGTACCCGCTTCACTCCCAATAAAGCTGCTGTTGTTTCTTAACCCCTTCATTGCGTTAGCGGTTAGCCGCTAAGGTAATGAAGTTGCCTGTTAATGCATTTTTATTGCATAGGATTCATGCCGGGGGCCTCCGGTGCTGATATTAATGGGTATCAGCTCCGGAGACGCCCGGCATCAATCCGATGCAGGAAAAATGCATTTTTTTTCTTAGTCTTCTCTCGCCGCTTATCGGCAGCTTCTCACCACCTTCTTGACAACTTTTCCTGGCGGGAGGATTTTGGGAGGAAATCTCTATTCTAGGGCCGCGTTAGCCTCGATAAGCTAATTGGGGCTACTAGAATTGCACGAGTTTGAAAACCTGCCGATAAGTGGCTTCTCACCGCTCGTTTGGCAATTTTTATTTTTACATTTTCTCGGAAAAAAATATTGCCGAAAAGGGCTTTTATTGGTAACTTATAGGGGCTTACTGAATAGCAGTAGGCCTTTTTGGCGGAAAGGCCTCGATAAATGGCTTATCGGTGCTTAGTGCATAGGCCCCATAGTTGGGCGAAAATGCACTGATTTTATCACTGTTTAGTGAATAGACCCCATAATATATTTAATCATACAGCACTTTACAGCAGAACAAGCATATCGACATAACTATACAAAGGGTGGCATAATTTGTACATTTATCCGGTTATGTAAATACTTTATTGAAATGATGGGTATTGTACAAGACTTAATGGTGGAGAGAGTTGATTCAAGACAACAAAACCCTTAGGTACAGTAGTTGGCACTCTAATAAAACTGATTGATTGAAGACAGAGAGTTGATGTTTGTAGAATTTCTAGAAAGAGAAAGACCATCCTCTTTGGCATTCCCCGGGTCCGCCTATCCCAACTCCATTCCATCCAAAATGCTGTTGCCCGACTCATCCACCTCACTCATCGTTCCGCTACACGTATGTAAATCCCTACACTGGCTTCCAATATCCTCTAGAATCAAATTTAAAACCCTAGCTCTGACCTACAAAGCTCTCCACTAAGCTGCCCCTCCTTACATATCAGCCCAAATCCCCAAACATATCCCTAATGGCATACAGCAGGACCCTCAATACCTTATGTATCTATTTGTGCTTGTTTGTCCCTATTTGGTATGTACAGTATCTCTGTTTCCGTAATTTACTTTTCTCTGTACTCCTATTGACTGCGCCGTGGAATATGTTGGTGCTCTACAAATAAAACAATAATAATAATCTTCTCTTCTGCAAGGCAGACACCTCGTAGCTCTGAAACACCCAGTTGACCTTCCGAAATATCTGCTTGTACTTCATATCTAAATCCTGCGGTGTCAACAAGGCAATTACATACTTCATGGAAAAGTATCATTGTTCAGCTCATTAGAGGTTGATAAGGTTACCAGAGTGACAGGTTAATGAAACAAACATTATTGCCATCGAGCAATGATTAGAAAGGTTATGGGGTGTTTTAATAGGAAAAACTTCCTTCACCCCGACTTGGGGAACGTAAACACAATGAATTACAAGGCAGTTCATACACCAAATAATGTCATTTAAAGTAATTAAAATTACAAACTTAGCCAATCAGAGGGTTAACTAAATGCAGACAAGAAGGGCAGCCCTCAATTGTTCTTGAGTGGCAGACTTGTCAACTCACTGATTTTCCGTAAATATCTCTGATTTAGTGTATTTGCTCATTTTTAGCATTAACTGTTGAGTCTCACATCTAGAACGGAGATACTTTTTCCATCTAAATGGCATTTTTTGGGGAGTGGCCATGAGTTGGGAGCATTTGAGGTTCCACGTTCATTTTATTTCGGGAATTTTAGGCGATTTGGAAATGAAAAGGTAAATCCTGCCATCCTGACTTATAACAGGGGGTTCTCAAACGTCCAAATCATGGACCCCCTCAGTGTTAATATTCCCTTAGAGCAGGGGAGTGCAAACTTTTGCTGCTGCGCCCCCCTGTCTTACTTGCCCCGGTTCTCACGTGCCCCCCCCCGCCCCCCACTCCCAACTTGCATCCGCATCAAATGACGTTGCAGGGTCATGTGACATAACGTCGCGCGGTGTCATTTGATGCGTGTGATGTCACGTCACATGACCCTGTGGCATCATTTGACGCTGCGTTGCCATGGCGACACATCAGCTAGCCAGTACAGCTAGCAAGTACTTTGATAAACCAGCGAGGGACCTTCCTGGGCTATTTTTATTTATGTCAGTATGTGGTTGGACATGTTCTAGTTGGTTATAAAACACAGTTACTAACAATAATTTGCCTCATTGAAGGATGCTTCCAATCCAGTTAAAGGGTTTTCACCTGCTCATTTTAGGGTCATATAGATGCCAACCCCACCCAGCGTGGTTTATTCTGCGTCGCTGCCGAGGTGCCTTCCTAATGCTAAGAATTAGTGAACATTAGTCGGCTATTAGAAATAGTTCAGAAACTCTAGGTACAGACAGGAAAGGAAAGTCTGATGACTGTACATTTTCATCGAGCAGGGCATTCTTCACCATGTGTATGCTTACATTTGTGGCACTAGAATGAATAATGCTAAATTCAAGACATTGTAATATTGTTAAAGCTCTAGGCCAAGCAATATCCTACTTGTGCAGTTTTCTAAATAAATCAGTTCTGTACTATGAGAAAATACTTGTAGCATTTTTTGAAAACAACTCTCAGTTACATGTTTAATGTATTATAATGTAATAAACATTTTTTTGTTTCTATAGCAACCATTTACAAAGTCACTTACCCTTCCGCTTCTGAAGCAGGCTCTGGCACACCCCTTTTTGAGCTCTGCCCTCTCTCTAGCAGTGCACCAATTGTATCTAGTGAATTTCTAGTACAGTCTACCGCTCCCCTCATTTTTGGAGGATGTATCTAGTGACTGCCTGCTCACATGATCTTCCACACAGAACTTTACATCTTTGGTCCTCTTCTGCTGCACTGACAGCCATTTAGTGAACCCCCGAGCCGCATCATCGCTGACCGATCACAGGAGAACGGATCGATCGTCAACTTAGCTAATTACTTATCATTGTGTGGATTGTATTGATGCACACATTAAAGGGGGGGGGATTACAACTTGGACTGCGGCTTTTTAAGAAGCTACTACACAGAGAGATACACTGGATGCAAGAATTGAGAGCATTTGGCACATACGGTCTCAATAGAGAATGTGATTGGATGTGTGTTCTTATGGGTATATCAATATTGTATATATTTTTTATTGTATATTTAGATGTGTGCTGCTTAAGGGTTTGAATGTATTTAGTGTATGATGTGCTTAAATAAGTGGATTGTACTTCCGGAATACACAGGTCTTGAGAATGGTGTGCCATACGTCGAAACCGGTCGGGCGTTTCTACAAGGGATGCTCAGATGCTGTATTGTTCACGTTTAATGTATCAGAATTAATATTTTAACATTTTTCTTCATATATCGATGTCTATGGCGTGACTCGGACTTAGGCTTCCGGGGGCCCCGGGCAAGAGTCATTGGGGGCACCTTAGAGGTTTGAATTTCTGATTTAAATTTCACTTAATCCTGTCGATGAAGCGACAATGAAAGTATAATACATTCAGTGTAATTCATATTTATTACAACTGGAGTGAAGAATATTACAATTACATAATACATTCAGTGGAATTCAAATTTATTGTAACTGAAGCGAAGAATATTGCAGTTTACATAACACATGTAACATTATATCAACAATGCATTCCAAAAGTTACACAAGTCATAAACAACAACAAGTAAAGTGCTGTTACCTGCAAATGTAAATGTGAGTACAACTAAAAACATAACAGTCCACTCAAAGGTACAACTCCTGCTGGTTCATGTTCCACTTCACAACTCAGATCTAACTGCAACCACGAGAAGCGTCTGATGTCAGCGTCTGATGTCAGCGTCTGATGTCATAAATCACAGGAGGAGACTCATCTCCTCCACTGTGGAGCCTCATATGGATCAGAAGCTTCTCTGATGATTCCCATAGAGCAGGGGCGGCCAACGCCAATCCTCAAGGGCCACCAACAGGTCAGGTTTTAAGGATATCCCTGCTTCAGCACAGGTGGATCAGTCTTCGACTGAGCCACTGATTGAACCACCATCCTGAAGCAGGGATACCCTTGCTGCAGTGGAAGCACTGCATGCTAAGTGATAATGGTTGAAAGGCAGGGTTGCAGACCTGTCTAAGACATGTGAATCTGCCCACAAGTGATATTCTTTATTTGCTATATATATATATATATAAATAAATAAATAATTTAAAAAAAAAATATATATATATATACACATACAAAAAACAAGAAGTTCAGGGCACTCAAACAGGTATATCAAAAAAATCACCATCCAGCCGTGGAAATAGATAAAACAAAAATCAAAAAATAATGCGGCACTCTCTGTAGGATATAAATACGGTTTAAATGCATCAAGGAAGCATAAGGGGTCAAGTACAGGAAAAAAGGGAAGCGACGTTTCGGACCTCCCGGTCCTTTATCAAGATCCTATCAAGATGTATTCAGCATATAGACGCCCAATCCCATTTGGGCGTCTATATGCTATATGCTGAATACATCTTTTTGGATTCTTGGACCTGGACCAAGTGCTGTTTTTAATAATATATAGATATATATAGTACATATATATTACATATATACCACACACGTGTAAGACCAGGGCTGTCAAACATAAGGCCCGCGGAGCTGCATGCACCCTTCTCAGACCCACACAGACCAGGATTGATGTTTCTGGGACATGAGGAGAGAGCTGGTGTGGTGGAGGGGCTTGTGCTGCCCCTTCCATTCTGCTCCTGCAGCAGGAACTCTCGCGAGGCTTGCCTGGCCAATAGGAGTGCCCGGTTAGCCTTTGTGTGGGATCCATACAAACGGGTGAATCATCTGATTAACCCTCCAGGCGCTCAGAATATAGCATAGTCCTGCTGGTGAAAGATAAAGTAAATCTTCTAGACCCAGGCTATACACAACCTTAGTGTAATATGAAGAAACATATAATCATTCCCCCCAACCGGCTCGCCGCGAGCACTATGAGGTTGGGATATAGGACACTCACGTGTAAGTCCTTATAGTGGTTAGTAAAGCCTCTGCGGGTCTTCCCAGTATGATATACCTGCTTCTCCTGGCTGAAGTCAGGGTGTCTCTGCTCGTGATCTTTACTCTTCACCGCCAACCCAATACCCGCAGACGCGGAGGGCGGTCACCTGACCGGCGGCCTGAACGGTACTTGCTGATGACGTCACGGCAGACTCGGTGAAGGAAACCGCAAGCCAGCAGGAACTCAGCGTGCAGACGCTTGATGCAGCAATGTGAAGGAACTTCTCAAAGAGAGAAAGATGCGTCGCACAGCACAAAAATAGATGAAGGCTGATGTGGGATAAAAATAAGCTTTATTTGCACAAGGTGCAAGCGTTTGTGTGGGATCCTGCTGCCATGAAGTGCGGTAGCAGCATGGAAGAGGCAGCACAGGCTCCTCCCCTACGCCAGCTCTCTCCTCATGCTCCCCTCATGCTGCCTCACCCAGGTCCTTTATCCCACCTCACCCAGTAAGTGTGGGAGGTGGGGATAGAAAAAGAGAAGGCGGGAAGTGAGGGGAAAAAGGGGGGGAGATAAGAGGGTGGGAGGGGGGATAAAAAAAGAGAACGCGGGAAAGGGGGGGGGGGGAGAGCGAGCTTATTGCTGACATCTAGCATACATCCATACTACTATGTTTTATATGCGTATTTTGAAAATTAATGGTATGTATGGCCCCAAGGATATCTAATCGGACCCCTCATATTAAATGAATTCAACACCCCGTGTTAGACCATCTTAAAGACTCATATAAAAATATAATGCAAGTGTTTGGCTCAAATGGATAATAGAAGAAATAGATCTAAACATTTCTCAGCAAAAAGAATGGGTATTAGAGGCTTGGAACCAAAATCTGCTGAAAATGACTAAGGGAGCAGTCGTGTACAAGTGCTGAATAACTGAGCAAGCCCTGCAAACCAATAGGCAGATGGTAGGGCCTGCGGCAAGTTCACAGCACTGGGAGCAAAAATAGCACTGATAGAGCAGATGGCATTGCTACAGACAGACCCTCAACAGCACCACGTAATATTGTTCATGAATAATATCTTCTATCAACCAACGGCACAATTATGTTGCTGCCTTTTACTGCATATTGCTTAGATCCGATGCTGCCGCTGGAATACTGAAATGATAAAAGAATGAGCGTCGTCTTACACATTACTCATTCAATACACTTTCAAATCATCCCAACTAAATCTTATAAGCCTTGATAAATTATCACTGTTTATCATATTAAACCCTTTAGTGTGTGACGGACACACAACGCTCGTCAGGCCACTGTGGCACAGAAGGTTTTAAAACCTAATAAGAAACGTAAACCCCACTCCCCTCAAATGTAAAAAGTCTAACGATCGCTCGCAGAGACATCTAGATTCCGTGTTACCATGAATTATTCATGAGGGACGGAACAGCAAAGGATTTTGAAACACGTATTATCACACATCTCATGAATAAGGCATGGCTCTGGCATTGTAACATGCTTCACAAACCCTGCCTTGAATTGTAGATTTGTAGTATTGTTCAAGCTAAACAATTGCTTCCTTTGTGTGATTACACAGCGATGTTATAGCCTGCCTGGTACTCTGCCCTACAAGTTGGGGTTCTTCATGGTGGATTATGATGAGTTGCTGTCGCTTTTTCAGTAAGCAAAACCAGGGAACCGTGAAAGCGAGGAGCCGATAAATATTGAGATATTTAGGGTAAATGTACTGTAGGTATAAAATGTTCTAGTCTTCTACTGGTGCAATGGTTTTATTTTTTTGTTCAATAGAGAAGATCAAATTAGACATGAGATGGAAGAATTACGTAACCATAAGGCCTAGGACATAGGGGATTCAGCGTCGCTGAGGCGGGCTGAGCCGCGCTGAGCAGATGCACAAAGCCCCTGCATCTGTCATCAGTGCGGCTATAGTTCTCCCTCCGCATGCGCGCTGATGCGTGCGGAGGCTGAGAAACTTTGCTGAGACAGGCAGATTTTAAATTTGCCGCTCGGGGAAGCGGAGGAGCGGTCACGTGACCGCTCCCATCCAATGGGAGCGGGGGACTAGCCCCGCCTCCCGCTCTGCCTCCTGGCACGCCCCCGCCCCGCATCCACCCCGCCCCCAGAGCGCGCTCACTGCCTCGCCTGCAGGGACAGATAAAAGCCCCATTTTCAGCAGGCGAGGCAGAGCAGGAGCACGCCTCAGCGAGCTTCAATGCTCTATTTCCTTAGTCAAAATACTTTTTAAATAGCGGTAGGGGTATCAAACACACACACACATACACACATACATTTCAGCGGCGGTAGCGGCGCAAATTCTTTATTTTCTCCATCTTCCCCCGTGTCGGCTGGTTCCTCGCTCCCTGCTGTGTGCGCGCGCGCAGCACCATTATAGAATGGCCGACTAACCTCAGCCAACTAAAACTGCTGCGCGTGTGCATGGCGTAGCGCGCGCACGCAGTATAGAACTGGCAGGCTTTAAAGGAGCAGATGCTCCCCACCCAAACACCACTCCTTACCCTAACCTTAACCCCTTACCCTAAAAAGCTTAACCCTCAATTATATAACTTTAAACAAAATTAGAATTAGAAAATAGAAAAAATGAAAGCAGGATTGCTGCATTAAAGGGGTCAAAGTGGTAATTATTTGGTGTTAAAGACCCTGTGCATTACTGTGCATCAACATAACCAGGTGATAAGAATATGAAGGAAAGAGCTATTTGCTCTCACGCAGATAACCAACAATATCCATAATGTGAATGCACCAAAGCCAAGGTGAGAACAGGAGGATGCAGAAGGGCTGAGAACCCCACTGTACAACCTCAGCAGTGACTCCTGCCAAAGACATCATTATTACTAGATAATGGCTTGAGTGATTGGGAGCCGGGGAGTAGGACACAGGGCACAGTACTTATCTGCGCACTTATTAAATGCTCATTGAGTAGTCCAAAGAGACACCTATTACTGGATAAAAAGGCCAATCACAATTCAGATTCCATTAGTGCCATGTGTAAGCGAGGAGGGTATAGTGCTGACCCTTGTACTCTGCATAGATCCTGTGAGAGCCATTTATTTGTAATGGAACCTCACAATTTAAAGCCTTTTGGGACTTATTGGGAATAAATTGCTTTGAACGAGTTTCCTCATTTAACCGGTATTTTTAATCATATTTAGCACTTTTCGTCTCATGCTCTGCTGCTTGTGTTTCCCCGGATCATACACGTTGGAAGCTATTTATTTCTCTTTGGAGCAGTGATTCCCAACCTTTTTTGTTTGGAGGTACCCTTAAAGTATTTCGAAAAAATCTCAGGGAACCCCTATCTGGCTGACACATATTAGGTTTGACAGGGGTCAGTCAAAAAATTTCACACCTCACGAGCACCCTCTATTTCCCACAATCTATCCATGTATTTGTCTCCCCCCCTCCCACCTCGCATGTATTTATCCCTTGCGTCTCACTCTTACGCCCTCTTTTCCTCACTCGCTCCCTCTTTTCCTCACTCCCTCCCTCCCTCCCGCCCCCCTCTCTTCTCTCACTCTCCCCTACCTTCCGTCAATTAGCCCACTCTCACTCAATCCACCCTACAAAATACATACCAAAAAAAAACACCTCCGGGGGGGGGGGGGGGGGGGGGAGTCTGTGGTCCATAGGAGGAACCCCTGAGACTGCTTCAAGGAGCCCCAGGTTGGGAATTACTGCTTTGGAGGCTGTTTATGTACGTCTCCTGGCTGCAGAACTTGTGCAAAAGTTTGCTTTAAAAGCAATACTATGCTTTTCTTTAGGCAAATCTGGTGCACTTTTATTGCACCACTTTTGCACCTTGGTGAGACTTTGACTAAAGAACCCTTAAAACGTTTCACTTTAAAGGTACTTTGACCCTTTTATAAAGTCCATATCAAAAGAATTAGCTTGATAAATAATTCAGCTTGGAAGGTGTAGACATGTCTGTGCTTACATCAATAGAAGACTGCGGTCACAAGTTACACACAATCCCCTTATTGAGTATACACAGAGTATGGAAAACAAGAGAACAGATCCTGCGCTCCTACCAAATTGGGGTAAAATACACTAGTGACATTTTTACATTTAGAACCTAAGTCTGTGTAACAAAGGAGTCATTTGGTTGCATCTTTTGATCGAAACATCATTCATGCCTGGTAGGCTTGAATGATGTTTTGATCAAAATATGCAATCACATGAGTATTTTAGCCCAATTTGTAGGAGCACAGGAATTGTTCTTCATAAATGCAAGGCCAATCCTTTTACCAGCTGCATACTTCACAAAGAGAGCGGCGCAGGTAATAGGTACAGTATTTGTATACACAGAGTAACCTGCTATTAGGTTAAACTGAAACCTGCAGAAAGTCCAGACACCAGTCACTCACACAGTACGGTATAATAATAATAGCATGTTCTTGTATAGCGCTGCTATTTTTACGTAGCACTTTACAGAGACATTTTGCAGGCACAGGTCCCTGCCCTGTAGAGCTTACAATCTATGTTTTTGTGGTGCCTGAGGCACAGGGACAAAAAGTGACTTGCCCAAAGTCACAAGGAGCCGACACCAGGAATAGGTTCCCATGCTTCAAACTCAGTGACAGTCAGTGTCTTTACTCACTGAGCCACTCCTTCTACCCTAGTAGTGTAGTAGATGTATTCTGGGGTTCCTACTGGCCATTCATTGGAAAAATAAACAATCAAGAAACAGAAGGGCAGGCACTCCGAGTCACAAATGTAAAAAGGTGATGTTTATTAATAATTAAATTAATTGCTAAACATCGTCTTTAACTTGGGAGTGCCTGTCCGTCTGTTCCTTGATTGTGTATGTATGATATATATTTATAAATTTATATATATATATAAATGAAACAAGGCAGCAGGCACTCTGTAAACAATGAAACACTGATGCTTATCCCATATGCAGATATTACCAGATCTTCACCCGGAAAGAAGAGACAGCACACAGCCAAGTTGAAATGACAATATATTGAGGTAACAAAAACCAAGGCACTACATCCGACGTTTCGGTCAGCTACATGTGAACTTCCTCAGGGATGTGCACATCCCTGAGGAAGTTCACATGTAGCTGACCGAAACGTCGGATGTAGTGCCTTGGTTTTTGTTACCTCAATATATTGTCATTTCAACTTGGATGTGTGCTGTCTCTTCTTTCCGGATGAAGATCTGGTAATATCTGCTATATATATATTATAACCAAAAACGAATAGATGATACCGTTCCGTGGCTAACAAAATGCTTTTATTTGTGCGAGCTTTCGAGATACACTGATCTCTTCTTCCGGGTGGTGACACAATGGATAAAGCAAGAGAGGTTTTTACTTAAAAACAGTGCACTTTGGAATGTATCTGTGACTGAAGCCTATCCCTCCCCCCTGTGCAGTATGCGATTTATAACGTAAGGTGTTAAATGGTCCCTGAATGTTAGTGATGTAAGAGTATGTGTGTGTGTGTGTGTATGTATGTGTGTAAATATAAATGCATAAAACGCCCACAGTGTATACACCGCTTTACAAAAGGTGTGTGTGGAGTGGGAGCGTATACCAATGGTGTGGGTAGGTGTAGAAATGTAAGAGGTTGTTGCACTAATATTAGGCTAAGTCCATAGTGAATTTAGCCGTGCGGAGGCACGCTGAGGCTGAGGGAAAGCGGGTGCTTTCCCTGGCCTTAGACCGTGCGCTGTCCAGGGGCGTATTGGGGGGGGAGGGGCTGTGACGTCACGGAGCTGGTTCGCCCTCATTGGGCAAATCGCTCACGTGACCGGCCCTGCGCTCCGGCAAGCACAGAAACTAAAATGTTCTTAAGACACACGCTTCCGCACGCTTGCGGAAGCGTGCGTGAGCCCCTGCTAAAGCCGCTCTCATTGCGGCTGCAGGGGCTCACTGCCGAGCAGCAGCGAGCCTCAGCATGGGCGCTGACCATGCCCGAGGCCTTAGTGTGTGTAGATACTATGTGGTCCATATTGGTATATAGGGATAGAACTACATTGTACATAGTGTGATACCATCACTGCCCTCTAGGGGCTAGAATAGGGCAGCTATAGGACTTTTCAGCTCTCAGAGAGTTAATCTTTAGAGTAGCTAGTTCAGCTGAAGCTAATCAGCGTAGTCTGAATAGTCAGGAAATGACTACACAGAGCTGCCATGCCAGAGAGATGCCATGTGTGAGAGACATGCTGAGAGATACAGAGTGAGAGATTGCTGTCCCAGAGAGGGGACAGAGAAAAGCTCCCCAGCTAAAGAAGGAAGGTTGGCACAGCCCTTGACAGTGGATCTACAGAGGAGAGTTTCTCTGAGCTCACGTGGGGCCGAGTTCCCCTAAGGAAGGAAAGAAGGAGAGACCGTGCTGAAGCAGGAACGTCTGCTCCAATGGACTAACAGATAAGGAAAGCACTTTATTATTGTGTGCAGAGACTGTATACTTTGTTGCATATGCCAGAGCATGTTTTAAGCTAGGAACCAGTATAGTTGGCCAGCTGTGGTTAGAAAGGGCTGAAGCCAAGTTGAGTTATTTTCCCTAATGGGAATAGGTATTTTATTTTATGATTTGTTTGACTTAAAGGGACCGTGGGCCTGTTATCATATGACTTAATCCCTGTAAATAAACCCCATATAAGAAATAGTGTTTCCTGCCTTAAATTGGGACTTAAAGAGACTGCAACGTGGTGTGGGCATCACAATTGGTGGAGAATGCAGGCAGTCCAAAAGGCACTGAGCAGCGGAAACTGTGGGTTTGAAAATAAACGCGGGGATTTAAAATGGCCGCCCAACTATTGTATTTTATTGTATGTCTTTATTTATATAGCGCCATTAATGTACATAGCGCTTCACAGTAGTAATACATGTGGTAATCAAATAAATAACAGATAATATAAATAACAGATCATGGGAATAAGTGCTTCAGACATAAAAGTAACATTAAGGAAGAGGAGTCCCTGCCCCGAGGAGCTTACAGTCTAATTGGTAGGTAGGGAGAACGTAGAGACAGTAGGAGGGAGTTCTGGTAAGTGCATCTGCAGGGGGCCAAGCTTTATGTATCATGTGTTCAGAATATCTGAACTGAAGTAAAATAACAAAATTGTGCAAGCAACGTTTGTCCCACTGTGTATGAGCAGTTGTGCTTACAGGATACACAAGGTGAAGAATACACCTGATGGTAGAAAATGGAGGATACAATGTGTTATATGTGTAATGTGCCTGGCCACACAAAACAATGTCCTTTCAGTAATGGGTATCCCGGCGTGGTCTCGCAAAAAGAACCGCACCAGAAATGTTTATGGTGTGCAAAACTAGACCACACCAAACACTGTCCCTTCAGGCTGGATGAGGATGATGATGATGATGACGAGGATGATGACGATGGCTACGGGGCTAGCAGGCTACGGGGCCCCGTGAAAAGGACAGTCTCCATTTTCAGCAGAAGCTCCAGAAAAATGTTACCCCATGTGTTCAGGAAGGCGTGGGTCAAAAAAGACCAGAGATGAGCTACAGCCCAGAGTGTTGGGCGCAATAGTCACGGGAATTACAACTAGCCTTGGGATGACAAAGGCTACCAATACCGCCATATACAGTAAGCCGAGCGAAACAGAGAAAACCAGTACTGACTGGAAACTGTACTCTGATATGTCCCAGAAAGATGTGCAAAACTTAATCACAGAGTTAGAAGTTTCTCAGCAAGAGGCTCACGCGTTCAAAGCAGAGCTTGGCAAAGTAAAGAGAGAATTTACACAAGAAAATTTTGAAGTGCAAGAAGCACTGGAGAGTGCAGTAAGAAGGCTGCATAAAGAACTTGTCTCCCTGGAGTAGAGCAAGAACTGGGTGTGAGTCTGCAAGACGCCGTGGTGAAACAGGCGGATGCTGAGGAGATGTGGCGAAGGCTACAGAAGGAAAGTGTCTAGGCTTCTCACAATGTACAAGTGCTACAGGAACAGCTGAATACCCAGTGTGTCCCCACAGAGCAGTATGAGGAGCTGAAGGCCACGCTGCATATCACCAGAGCATCCCTGGAGGCGGCGCTTAGATGCCAGGTTACTCTGTTTGAGAGGGAGCGGGAAAAGGTTCAGAAACTGGAGCAAGAGCTGGAGAAGCAGAGAGGCTGCTCCATCCCCACGAGTCAGTACGCCAAGGAGAAAGAGGCCTGGAAAACAGAAGCAGCAGCGATCCTAGCAACAAAAACTGCAGAGCTCCTAAATATGAAGGAGTCTGATGCAAACCCAGAGCAAGCACTGGGAAGAGGTGAAGGCCCTGAGAGGGGACTTGCAGGATCAAACTGAAAAATTGCAGATGCAGATTGCTGAGTGCAAGATATAGCTCGCTGAGAGGGAGGAGGTGTCCGTCCATCAGGTGGCCTGCCTGACATTACACTATGAAAATGAGATGGCTGATAACCATGAGGGCCCGATGAGAGGGCCCGGCTGGAACTGGACAAGGTCCGGGAGGAGCACCAACAGCTGCAGGCCAGAAATCAGAAAAGGGAAACGGGTTTAAGCCTGGCGCTGAATCAGCTGACAGACGTGGAATCACAACTCACAGTCAAAGAAGCTGAACTGGCAGCTGCACTGAGCGGAAAAAGAAATGCAGAAGGACAGCTTCAAGACCTGAGGAAGGACCTGGAGTCTGAGCGTGCTGGCCCCAAGATGGCAGAGAAACAAAAGCATGACCTGGGCGAGGAGCTCGAGGCTCTGAAGACTGAGCGGGACGCTACGTTGGACTCTAATGCTGCCCAGCAGGAGGTTTTTCAGCTGATGGAGAAGGTCCAAAAGCACACAGTGCCTCATTTGCATGTCATTTCCCAGAATCCCTTGCTGCAGTGGAAACACTGTGTGCTGGGTGGTAATGGTGAAAGGCAGGCAAATGAGCACACAGTAATATTTCCGTTTGCTATATATATATATATATATATATATATATATATATATATATATATATATATATATATATATATATATATATATATATATATATATGTTATACACATATATATATATTATACACATATATATTATACACATATAAATATATTATACACATATATATATATTATAGACATAAACATATGACAAATGACTCACCCGTTCACTACAATCTTACAGAGAAAACAATCCCAAAAAGAAAAAAAAATAGACACTAATGACTTTTCTTCATTTTAGATTGTCATTGACATTTTTAGAAGACTAAGGGCTTCTTTCACAAATTGGTGCTAAGCCGTTCAAAGAAATTGGCAGTGTGGCGCCTTAAAACTTAGCACCAATTAGAAAATGTGACCATTACAGAAGTGAAATGTTCAGTAAAAAGTGTTCTTGCTGATGGATCTATAAAATGTGTCTTTTAACAAAGGAACATCTCAAAGGAAAATGGCTCTTCCTCTGGCACAAAGCAAAATTGGTACTTCTGTCAGACTATTCGGAATCCAATCACTTGGATGCAGCACCAAAGGTAAATACAGTAATACACACAAAAACTGGTGCTACAATTTGGAGTGTGTGATACATATACTGGAGTGACATGAAAATCCTGCTCAGGTGTTTGTTGTGAGTGGATTATCAGAGCCCTCTAAAAGAGAGCAACGTAAGCTTTAAAGATCTCTGGACAACTAAAATGAACGTATGAGATAACATGATTGCAGGACCACAGACGGCTTTCCCGGGGCCCACGACTAAAGTTTCCACTGGTGCTCCCCCACCCACGTGTCGGCGGCCTTGCGAGAACACATCCCCCCCTGTTTTCTCTTACACTCCCCCCATTTATCACCCCCTCTTATACTCCCCCGTCACCCTTTCCTTCCCCCCTGCCCAAATACACACACACACACATACACAATAAGCCCCCTTACCCAAATACACACACACACATTCACAATAAGGGCCCCTTCCAAAAATACACACACACAATAAACCCCCACCCCAAATACACACACACACACACACACACACACACACACACACACACACACACACACACACACACACACACACACACACACACACACACACACACACACACACACACACACACACACACACACAATAAACCCCCACCCCAAATACACACACACACACACACACACACACAATAAACCCCCACTCCAAATACACACACACACACACACACACAATAAGCCCCCTTACCCAAATACACACACATTCACAATAAGGCCCTCTTCCAAAAATACACACACACACACACACACACACACACACACACACACACACACACACACACACACACACACACACACACACACACACAACACACACACACACACACACACACACACACACACACACACACACACTAAACCCCCACCCCAAATACACACACACACAGACTCACACACAATAAACCCCCACTCCAAATACACACACACACACACACAATAAGCCCCCTTACCCAAATACACACACATTCACAATAAGGCCCTCTTCCAAAAATACACACACACACACACACACACACACACACACACACACACACACACACACACACACACACACACACACACACTAAACCCCCACCCCAAATACACACACACACAGACTCACACACAATATTATTAGCTTATTAGAGCTACAGTGTAGTACTCTTATTGGGCTGAGACATCTGTGAGGATAGCGTTCTACCAACATCTTTGTCAAGGGATCCATCTTGGTTTTGCCCAGCACTGTTTTTGCAACAATGCCGTGTACACAGCACTGTACTGAGAATTGTTCAAGTCTCTACCCTATAGAGCTTACAATCTAATTTTTCTGAAGCCCGAGTCACGGGGTGATAAATTGATTTCCTCAACATCACAAGAAACTACCACCGGCAATTGAGCTGAGCTCACCGGCATTATCACTAGAACTCCTTTTGTCTTGCAAAGAAATGTCCCTGCAGTGTTAGCTTGCTGCGTTAGGCACTTTGCACCGCCAAACTTGGGCTGATGAAATCTGATTGTGTGAACCCGCCATGCTGCTTTACTCTGGAGTACAGTTTTCCTTTTGTGTACCGGGTGGAGTAAATATCAGTTCAGAATGCAGGGTGGACTGAATTTCCTCTATAAAAATGCCCATTAAGCTTCTTACATGATATTGTGAGCCCCGAGCCTACTGAGTGCAATCATCATAGTGTCCTCCAACAGCGACCAAGCCTATATTTCATCTGTAATGTATTAGCCAGGCACACTGAGCTCAGGATTGTGCCGGCACCTCCCTGCGGGAGATTTGACATCGACAGTCACCAGTGATTACAGAGGATAAAAGGCTGTGACATTAGGTCGCCAGAACACTGGAGCTCAGGAAATTAATTCCCATTCTATTCTGTATCTGGGTCTTGTTTATCTTCATAACCTCTTTCACTCCTTTTTCTGCCATTTATCATAGCTCGTGTCCTCTCACCTTGCTCAACCCACCTCCCTGCCTTCTCTCTTCAAACTTCTTTTCCCTCTGCGCTAACTCCTTTTACATCTTGCTGCCGCATTGCAAATCACAAAACAAAGCCGAGATGGGCTGCAGGCCCAACGTTAAATCTATACTATAATTGCAACAACTGACTGGATGGAGTGGAAACTCTGTGGTTCATTTTAGGTTTATTGTGCTAAGCAGCTCAACTGTCTATTTTTACCCCTTTTTTTAAATTCAATAGCAGAGATCTTCCACTAGCCCACACTCTGATTATCACACTTTCTGTCACTACAGTGTGGTGTTTGAAAACTGTTGTCCCTGGTTTCAGTATTTATAACAAAGTTGATAAGGAGAACTCAAGCAAATCTGGATTAAACTGCCATAGGTGCTTGAAAGGCTGGAGAAATCCAGATGCTTAACTTGTAACAAGAAGTCAGCATTCTTGTGGACTTCATAAAGGTCTTTGTTGTTTACATTGTTCAATGTTTCGTAGTTGTTTGTGAGTATGTTTACTGGCAATTCACTTTACGCTGTGTAATGCGGCAAGCACAAGCTTCTAGAGATCTATGTAAAAAAACTCTCCAGGATATATCTGCGTTGCCCCAATGGCAGACATTTCAAAGAGTTCACCAAAGGTTGCTCCCCTCTGCACAAACAACAAACAAACAAAGTCCTAAGGGACAACATCTGGGATTGCTTGCTGTGTTTCGTCAGCCCAGTCCTCTGCAATTTGTATTGCTCTGGACTGCAGGACTTGCATAGCTGAATGAATTCAGAACCTCTTCAGCCTACATCTGGGTCACCCTAATGGTGGTAGCCAATCAGAGACACACCAATCTGTTACAATGCGAAACACACAACCTTCTCATCCCCCTGTACCCTATGTTTCCACTTACCCTTCTTATAGATTGTAAGCTCCCTGGGTCAGGGACTCCTTACCTACTGTAACAATGTGTGCTAATGATTGATAGTTGTATTGTTTTACATCCTCCAACGCTATTGTTGTGACGGTGCTTGTCTTGAATCAGGAAGCAGACCCGCAGTGCTGAGGTAGGAGTGCAGAATAACCGACCAGAGCCCGGGAACAGAGTCCTGTTACAGTACCCATAGTCGGTCATGGCTGGCGGCAGTGGTGCAGAGTCCAGGCGACAGGCAAAAGGTTAGGGCAGGCGGAAGGCAGCGAGGTCGGGGTCACGGTCCGGGGTCAGCAACAGGGATTCTAAATAGGCGAAAGGGTAAGGCGTGACGGCGAAGATCAATCGGAGATACAGCAAACAGAACTTTGCTCGGTGACTCCCACTGGGAACTGCAGCCTTATAGAGCAGGCTGCCAGTAATCAAAATGGCGGAACTGAGGAGAAAGGGCAGGCAAGCTGAAAAACCCGGACTGAAACAAACCCCCGCACGGATCGGCAAAATCCTTACAATTGTACAGCGCTACGGAATATGTTGGCACATTCTAAATAAATGCTAAATAATAATAAAATGGATAAGAAGCAAAGTGTGGCACTGTGAGTGCTCATTTGCATGTCATTCTCCAGAATCCCTGGCTACAGTGGAAGCATTGTATGCTAAGAAATACTGGTGAAAGGCAGGTTTACCCAAATACACACACACACACGCACACACACACACACCCTATAAACCTCCCTTCCCAAATACACAATAATCCCCCTCCCCAAATACACACACACATACACCCCTCTCCCCAAATAAAGACACACACAATAGGCCCCCTCCTCAAATACACAGAAACACATTCACACACAATAGGCCCCCCTCCCCAAATACACACACACACACAATAGGCCCCTTTCCCCAATTACACACACACACAATAGGCCCCTTCCCCAATTACATAGCTACATAGTTACATAGTAGATGAGGTTGAAAAAAAAACATACGTCCATCAAGTTCAACCTATGCTAAATTTAGATGACAGGTACTATATCCTATATCCGTACTTACAATATATTGATCCAGAGGATGGCAAACAAAAAATCCCCAGTGAAATATCATCCAATGATATCTCAAAAGGGGAAAAATAAATTCCTTCCTGACTCCAAGAATTGGCAATCAGATTTCTCCCTGGATCAACATCCTTCCCATGTTTACTTATTTGGTATATCCCTGTATACCATTCCTTTCTAAAAAGATGCCCAACCTTTTTTTGAACAAATCTTTTGTATCTGTCATAACAGTCTGCATGGGTAATGAAGTCCACATTTTAACTGCCCTTACTGTAAAGAACCCTTTCTTTTGTTGCTGGTGAAATCTCCTTTCCTCCAACCTTAAGAGGTGACACCATGCCCTTAGTATTGCCCGTTGGATAAATAGTTCTTTTGAAAGCTCCTTGTAGTGTCCCCGAATATATTTGGATATTTTTATGATATCCCCTCTTAGAAGCCTCTTTTCTAATGTGAATAAATCTAGTTTAGCTAGCCTCTCCTCATGTACCAGATTGTCCATCCCCTTTATTAATTTGGTGGCTCTTCTCTGCACTCTCTCTAGTTCCATAATGTTTTTTAAGGAGTGGTGCCCAAAATTGTACTCCATATTCAAGGTGTGGTCTTAGTAATGCTTTATAAAGGGACATAATTATGTTTACTTCCTTTCCATTCATTGCCCGTTTAATGCAAGATAAAATCATGTTTGCCTTTGCAGCTACTGCATGACATTGGGCACTATTGCTAAACCTGCTATCTACAAGCACTCCTAAATCTTTCTCCATCAAGGATTCCACTAATTTATCCCCATTTAATTTGTAAGTCGCCTGTTTATTCTTGGTTCCCAAATGCATAACCTTACATTTATCTGTATTAAACCTCATCTGCCATTTACCTGCCCAAGTTTCCAGTAAATCCAAGTCCTTCTGGAGGGAAATTACACCCTGCTCTGATTCTACTGCCTTGCAAAATTTAGGGTGATCAGCAAGGATTGTGACTTTGCTCTCTATGTCAACCTCAAGGTCATTAATAAACAAGTTAAAAAGCAAGGGTCCCAGTACCGATCCCAGAGGTACTACACTCACGACCTTAGCCCAACCTGAAAAAGTTCCATTTATGACAACCCTCTGTTGTCTATCCTTCAACCAGTTTTCAATCCAGGTGCAAATATTTTTACTGAGTCCAATTTGCTTTATTTTGTACATTAACCTCTTATGTGGAACCATATCAAAAGCCTTTGCAAAATCTAAGTAGACCACATTAACGCTTACAGGTCTTTAATTCCCCAGTTGTGATCTAGCTCCCTTTTTAAATATAGGCACCACATCTGCTTTACAACAATCTTGTGGTACTGAGCCTGTGGAAATGGAGTCCTTGAATATCAAATGTAATGGTTTGGCTATTACTGAACTTAACTCCTTGAGAACTCTTGGATGTATACCATCGGGGCCAGGGGTCTTATTTTCTTTAATTTTATCAAGCTGTCTATGAACTTCTTCCTCAGTTAACCAATTGTTTGATAATATAGAGGTTGTGGCTTCCTCCTGTGGCACTACTATTGAAGTTGATTCTTCCCTGGTAAACACAGAGGCAAAGAATTTGTTTAATATCTCTGGTTTTTCCTTATCTCTAATAATTGGCTTGCCCATCTCACACTGAAAGGGTCCTACATTTTCTTTTCTCATTTTTTTGTTATTAAGGTACTTAAAGAACTTTTTAGGGTTAATATTACTTTCTATTGCAATCCTTTTTTCATTATCCATTTCTGCTAATTGGATTGCACCTTTTGCAATTTTTGTTACATTCCTTGTAATTCTGGTACGATGTCTCCGTCCCTTCTGACTTAAAGAATCTAAACGCCTTCCTCTAATTTTCCATTTCCTCCCCTACCTGTTTATTTAGCCACATTGGTTTTGACGTATTTCTTTTATATTTATTACCCAGTAGTATATTCTGATAAGTGTGCTTTTCTAACAATGTTTTAAAGACTGCCCATTTATCTTCTACATTTTTCCATTCAAAAACATCATCCCAATGTATTCCTTGTAGATTAATCCTCAGTTTATTAAAATCTGCCTTTCTAAAGTTTAAAGTCTTCGTTGAACCCAAGTAATCTGTTTTTTGAGCATTTATTTCAAATGAGACCATGTTATGATCACTGTTACCCAAATGTTCCCAGTCTTGAATATTTGTTACTACTTCTACATTGTTTGATATTACCAAATCTAGTATTGCCCCTCTCCTGGTTGGTTCCTCGATAAATTTGGGTCATATAATTGTCTTTAAGCATCCCAAAAAACATTTTCCTTTTGTTGTAATGCTAATCTCATTACCTCAGTCTATGTCTGGATAATTAAAATCACCCATTATGCAAACATGACCTAGTTTTGATGCCTTCTCCATTTGCAAATGTATTTTTGCTTCCTAAATCTCACCGATATTTGGTGGTTTATAGCATATCCCTACAAACATTTTCTTTATACTTGTATCTCCACTGCTAATTTCTATCCACAAGGTCTCTACATTTTCATCATTCTCTTTATTAACATCTTCCCTTTATATAGGTTTTAGATTCAGTTTAACATATAAACATACTCCACCTCCTCTTCTATTTGCTCGATCTTTCAAAAAAGGGAATAACCTTCTAAATTAACTGCCAGTCATGAGTTTCATCCCACCATGTTTCAGTAATGCCTATGATATCATACTTCTCCCTTGTAGCTATTAATTCAAGCTCCCCCCATTCTGTCAGGCTTCTTGCATTAGCAGTCCAAATACAGACACACATACAATAGGCCTCCCTCCCCAAATACACATGTAACATGGTATGGCCCATAATACCTCTCTTTCCCTCACAGTGTATCTGTGATGTAAGTCCCTAGTAGGTTCAGGGCCTTCATGGGTTAATCTATGGGCCATTGACCCTCCTTTCTGTCCACTTGTAAGTGATGGAAGTAAGGTGGCGACTCATGGCCTGTGTAAGCCTATCGGTGATGGGTACAGTCCATGAGCTTGCCCCTTCCTAAAGCTAACCAGTGGGTGTAGCAAAGTTAGATCAGTCTTGTTCTGCCTTCCAAGGAGAGAGCATGGGCTGTCAGACTCTCCCATGGCGCGGATGAGCTGGCCCACTTCAAGCCTAAGGGCCTGAGGACCACCAAGACTCAAGGCTCCATATTATCGGGGAAGCACCATTCTGAAGTCCTGGGACGATGGACCTTAACACGTGTGCTGTGTGAAAAGCTGCTGCAGCATGTCCAATTAATCTGTCTGTTCGCCATACCTCTGCCTGGGTGTCAGTTCCTGGGCAGGAAGGGAAAGGAGTGTTGTGGTGGGAACTGACATCCTGCTTCCCAGGAGCCCATCACAGCTGGAGGCGCTGAACCAATGAGCAAGAACCCAGAGACCGCCCAAAAGGCTGTCCTGTTGCCCCTAACCATCACAGCTATACTCAGCTCTCCTGAACCAGCAGGTATGCCTCAGCACCACACTAACATTAGTAACAGTAACAGCAGTGGATCTCCCAAGGGGGGGGGGGGGGGGAGTGTTACACACACAATAAGCCACCTCCCCAAATACACACACAAAACAAGCCTCCCCTCACCAATACACACACAATAAGTCCCCCTCCCCAAACACAGACACACACATTAGGCCCCACTCCCCAAATACAGACACACACACACACAATAGGCCCCTCTCCCCAAATACACACACAAAACAAACCAACCCTCCCCAATACACACACAAAATAAGCCCCCCCCAATGCACACACACAATAAGCCGCCCCCCCCCCCGCCCTCCTCAGCATGTCCAGTGCACAGAAGGGTCCTGCAGGCCAGCGGAGGCCTGGGGAAGGGAGTGATAGATGGGTGGTGCAAAGAGAAAGGGAGGGCCCTTCAATCCTGCAGGAGAGGAGGGAGGGATAGATGGGGCAGCAGCCAGAAATGGCGGGGGGGGGGGTCATCTTGCCTGCACTAAGAACTGTAGAGTTGCCGGCAGGGAGTCCGGGCCGGGACAGTACTCCCGGCTGTCCCCTCCATGTCGGCGGCCGTGATTACATGCACCCCTCCCCCCAGTGACACAAATACAAAACTCAGTTATCAATAGGACAAACATTCAATCACTTTATTTCTCTGCATGAAACAAGTAAGACAGCGATCAATATGACTAATGACTTGAGTGTGACAGAACCACAGAATGAAGAAATAGAATCACGTCCTCTGCATTATACTCGTACAGCTGTGCCTATCTAAACGTCATTCTTTCCTAATAACACTGATTACAATGTATACTTGGAGCATTCTGCAGTAACATTTTGTGGATGCAACATCCTCTTTTGGACTAAAAACAGTGCAAAATAAAAGAGTACTTCAGTTTGAGGTGATATTACCTTTTTTATTTGGACTAACGATTAATATTATAAGATGAGCTTTTGAGAGTTTTCTCTCTTGCTCAGGACGCCAATACGGATTGACAAACTATTCCGAGTTTACCGCAGATGTAAAAATCAAGGTAACAGTCTTAGGCCTCGGCCATGTTCCCTGCTTGCTGGCGGAAGCGCGCTGAGGTGCGCTCCCGCTCAGCACTGAGCAACTACAGCCGCAAATAGAGCGGCTTTAGTAGGGGCTCACATGCGCTTCCGCGCGCTTGCGGAAGCGCAGGTCTTAGGGGAATTTAAAATTCCCCCGCTTGCCGGCGCGACAGGCCGGTCACGTGAGCTGTTCGCCCAATGAGGGCGAACCAGCTCCGTGACGTTACTGGCCCGCCCCCGGCCAGTGACGCGCCCGCCCCCGGCCCGCCCCCTGATGGCCCGCTGTGCGCTGTGCGTGCAGTAAGCAACCGCAAGGCCAGGGAAAGCACCCGCTTTCCCTGCGCCTCAGCACGCCAGCAGGGAGCCTGGCCGATGCCTTAGGCAGATGAGGTAGAGAAGGAATGGGGGAGGTGGGGGGCGGGGTGGACAATAAATAAACAGATAGGGCAATAAATGAATGAAGAGGATAGTGAGATGTGGAGAACATGCTGTACCATCCATCCACCAGCAGTGTGGGGGTGCAGGGGGGAAGGGGGAGGGGGGCTGTTATCCAGTAAATTACTCAACACTTGAAATCAAGCAAATGTGTGAAAGGATATTATAAAACCTCTCGTACTTATTCTTCAGTCAGGCTCTTTTATATTCACTTAATTTCTCTTCGATTTGCAATCCTGTATAAAATGTGTTATCACATTATGTAAGCGAGGTAGTTGTATTCAGATCTGTGACTGTTCTCTGCGCAGTTATCCACTCAGAGCAGTGAATTTAATTGCTTGAGAGGTACCGCAGAATGCTAATGCTAATAGGAGAATAGGGATCTGTTTATTTCTCATCATTCTAGGACTACTTCTGTGTCTTATCAGTAATTAGGGAATTGCAATCATTATAATTGCAATTTTTGTTCTCTTGAACAGCTTTGCAATCTTGAATTAAATAACCAAGGCTAAGTAAGAATCATAACGGCACAAATAAGAGGCGGCTTAGAAATGCAAATCAGGTCTCTAATAGGATGATATGCTGCCAAGCTTGTGTTTAAAGGTCTATCAGTTTTCCTAACAGGAGAGTTCTGGCTTCATGCCTCACAAAATAGAACAGATCGCTTTTTCCACCTGCACAAACACAAGGCTATCAGAATCAAGGAAGGCAAATTCAAAACATGCCTGGAAAAAAATGATCAGTTTAATAAGTTATAGTAAAAAAAAAAAAAGTGAGAAGAACCATATTTTTGGATTCCCATTCAGGATCTGTGTTTATGGCAGAAAGTAATAAGTATTTGAATCACTGGCACCTCAGAGGATAATGTTGACTTGCAAATTGTCTTAAAAATAGAAGAATTGTTTTTCTGTCGGTCACACCACTGACCAGGTCTATTTGTATGGGTTCTATAGGACTTAGGCCGTGATTATACCTAAAAACGCGTGGCGGCTTTGCGCTGTGCCAAAACAAGTATCATAAATCCTATTAAATTGCTCATACTGATGGCGACGGTCACAGAGCGCAGTACTGCAACGCGGAGACTTTTTTTAAAAAAATTCTCTGTGCCCCATCGCAATCAGTCTGAGGAGACCCCAAGAGGTACGCTTAAATGTCTGTATGAGTGAATCCCTATCTTGTTGCAACATAGCATCAATAAACTTTTCCCATTTTTAAAAAAAATTCTCGGTTCTTAATTCTTTATTTGTCTTAGCTTCTAATTTGTCCATCATCAATTTATTCAGATAATTGTTTAAAATATCTAAAGTAGGGAGTTCAGGCTTTATCCATTTAACCATCACTGTTTTTCCTGCTGCAAGCAAGACGATCTCTGCCAGCCTTGGGACATTGTTCCTTAAGCCTGGGACATAGTTGACAGGGCTGTGCTGAGCCGCGCAGAGCAGATGCACTTACCCCCTGCATCTGTTATCAGCGCAGCTTTAGCAGCGTGCGGAGGCTGAGAAATTTTGAGCACGCTTAGTAGAGAATTATTTATATTTTCAGACACAGATTGTGTTAAGTGCACAGTTTTTATAGTAAACATGGACCAAAATGCTGCAAATGACATATTTGATATCTCTTTGGTAGTGGCAGCGGATTAAAGATATATATATAGTGACGGATTGAAGGTAGATATTACTAATTTGAGGCACAATGTGTGGAGAAAAGTGAATCAGCTAGATAGCTGTGTGTATTAACCCTTGTCACCGATGCAAGTCACATGCTTACAGGTGTGCCGTACATGACAAACATGGTGATTAACTCCTTCACTGCCAGATGTGCCAGCCGCGCATCACTAAGCAAAAGGGTTACACAAAAACGTACATACAGTGCATGTGCAAAATGACAGGAGTCCCATTTTGCACAGCTTTTGCCAACTGCACCAGTTGTTTAGTTTTTTTTTTTGGGGTGGTTTACATTTTTTACCCTTATTTCTATAATATATAAAATATCAGTAACATGATCTGCTCAAACAGCATTATTGAATCTGACTGTCCAGTGTATTTGTAACAGTCCTTGTGATGTTATATCATCATTCCGCCTCTTGCCACATGTTGCTCTCATTCCCTCCGGCATGCCAGGACACAGTAGGATGAGCTGCAAAACACCCTTCCTCTGTCATTGTCACCCCCTCTGCAAAGTACAACTTGTCACAGACAGCGCCAAACAACCTCTCTGGCAGATGAAATCCCTTTGAGGCAGCCGATCACTGCGGCATATGTGCGGTGCTGCTTTATCCATGATTGCACAAGCAAACACATCCGGATTTGAAATGAGCCCAGGATGGCAGACAGTAATGATGTTATTAAAGAATTTGCACAAGATAAGTGCTCGGGATCTATTTGTCATCCCGGGTGGGATTTTAATGGTACCCTTATTTAGGGATTCATGCTCATCTTTCCACGAGAAAACACATCACTTATTGATGCTGCCTCCAGTTGAGTGCTTGGGACATTCAGATGTTTTAGTAATTCAGTCTGTGAGCTCTTACAAAGCAGGCACATCCTGTGCTATCGTAAAGTCTCCCTTGGGTGTCAGAGGAACCAAATGTGCCGTTGACAAAGTGTGACAACAGGTGTGTGTGTGGGCATTATAACACAATCAATGGTTGTAGACTTTTGTTGTTCTAATATGAACAAGGGATGTATTGGAGTTATAATTACTCACATAGTTTGTGCCTATTGAACATTATAAAATGAACAAGGGAGTGCATGTCATCATTTGGTAATTTTAATGTGAACAAGGTGTACTCATTAGTAAGCATCTGGTGGTCATGCTGTAAAGAATAAGACATATTTGTAAACAGCTGGTAATTATGATATGAACAGTGTGTGTGTTCGTGGCTTGATGATGTGGATAAAGGGATCGGCATAAAATGAGAGAATGAGTGAACTTGGCTAATTATGATGTAAATTAAGACGTTTTGCTCACCATCATGTGCACAAGAGAGATGTATTTATCAAAGTCTCCTGGCTGCTAATTTGGTGCAAAAGTGGCTAGAAACATAGGCTTTGACGAGCTACCCCTAGTGCAGGGGTGGGAAACTCCAGTCCTCAAGGGCCACCAACATGTCAGGTTTTCAGGATATCCCTGCTTCGGCACAAGATTGAGCTACCTGTGCTGAAGCATATTTCTGAGAACCTGACTTCTTGGTAGCCCTTGAGGAATGGAGTTGTGTGTGCAAAGTGGGGTGCAGGAGTTTTTCTGGGGGGTGGCGCAGCAGCTACAGAGGTCCTGAGCTCTCCCCAGGGGCATTTAAATTAAATGCAGGGGGACCGCGCAAGGCCTCTGCAGCTACTCCTACCTGGTCTTCGGCGACACGTGGCCATGGCAACCCAGTATCAAATGACGCCGCGGGGTTGCATGACATTATGGCAACATGACGTCATTTGACACCGGAGCCAAGCAGGATGGGAGGGGAGGGGGGGCGCAAGCCGGCAGGTGAGCAGTCAGGGGGGCGCAGGATCAAAATTTGCGCACCCCTGCTCTATTGTGTGTAGTACTATAAAAGAGAGGCTCGCGTGTTTTGCTTGAAACTAGGGATTTGCAGAGAAACAATGCACTCTGAAAAATATTCAGCAATTTGCATTATATTTTATTTCGGTTAAATCATTAGAGGCGTTGGGCAAAACCGAATGTTTGAAATCAGAACATTACATTACAAAACCAAAACTCTTTTAGATTTTTAGAACCAAAACACAGCTTGTCAGGAAGCCTCAATACACATGTATGCAGATGACACAATCCTATATGCACACAGCCCTACCTCTCTGACCTTGAACACATACTTCAGTCTGACTTTTTGAGACTCGAAAACTGGATTTCCCAAAACAAACTGTTTTTAAATACTGACAAGACTGTAACAATGGTATTTGGGACCAAGACTAAATTTTTAAAGCTTCCAGCGACTGAGCTCCAGATTAGAACCAACGCTAACACCACCCTAACCCCTGTCACTAGTTTTAAATACCTGGGCTTATGGTTTGACTCCCACTTAACATTCGGGATGCACATTGATACCCTGACAACCAAGACCTATGCCAAACTAGGGGTACTTTACAGGAACAAATCCTCCCTAAGTCTCCTGGTCAGAAAGCGTATCGCACAGCAGATGCTAATGCCAATAATTGACTACTAGCTGATATACCCAGCGTTGCCCGGGATTGCAGGGGCGGGGTGCGTGAAGGGCGAGGTGGGAATGGGCGGGGTGGGTGCGTGAAGGGAGGGGTGGGTGCGTGAAGGGCGGGGAGGGGAGGTGCGTGAAGGGCGGGGAGGGGCGGGTGGGTGCGTGAAGGGCGGGGAGGATGGGGGGGGGGGTGTGAAGGGCGGGGAGGATGGAGGGGCGAAGGATGAGGAGGATGGGGGGGTTGAAGGTCGGGTCGGGGAGGATGGGGGGGTGGAGGATGGGGGGTGAAGGGCGGGGCGGGGAGGATGGGGGGGTGAAGGGCGGGGAGGATAGGGGGTGAAGGGCGGGGAGGATGGGGGGGTGAAGGGCGGGGAGGATGGGGGGGTGAAGGGCGGGGAGGATGGGGGGGTGAAGGGCGGGGAGGATGGGGGGGTGAAGGGCGGGGAGGATGGGGGATGAAGGGCGGGGAGGATGGGGGGGTGAAGAGGTGGGGGGCAAGGGGTGGGAGGGGGGGTGAAGGGCAGGGGTAGGGGGGGTGAAGGGCAGGGGTAGGCGGGGGGTGAAGGGCAGGGGTAGGCGGGGGGGTGAAGGGCAGGGGTAGGCGGGGGGTGAAGGGCAGGGGTAGGGGGGGTGAAGGGCAGGGGTAGGGGGGGTGAAGGGCAGGGGTAGGGGGGGTGAAGGGCAGGGGTAGGGGGGTGAAGTGCAGGGGTAGGGGGGTGAAGGGCAGGGGTGGGGGGATGAAGGGCAGGGGTGGAGGGGTGAAGGGCAGGGGTAGGGGGGTGAAGGGTAGGGGGGTGAAGGGCAGGGGTAGGGGGGTGAAGGGTAGGGGGGATGAAGGGCGGGGGTGAAGGGGGGATGAAGGGCAGGGGTGAAGGGCAGGGGTGGGGGGGGTGAAGGGCAGGGGTGGGGGGGGTGAAGGGCAGGGGTGGGGGGGTGAAGGGGGGGTGAAGGGCAGGGGTGAAGGGCAGGGGTGGGGGGGGTGAAGGGCAGGGGTGGGGGGGTGAAGGGCAGGGGTGGGGGGGTGAAGGGCAGGGGTAGGGGGGTGAAGGGCAGGGGTGGGGGGGGTGAAGGGCAGGGGTAGGGGGGTGAAGGGCAGGGGTGGGGGGGGTGAAGGGCAGGGGTAGGGGGGTGAAGGGCAGGGGTGGGGGGGTGAAGGGCAGGGGTGGGGGGGGGGGGTTGAAGGGCAGGGGTGGGGGGTGAAGGGCAGGGGTGGGGGGGGGTGAAGGGCAGGGGTGGGGGGGGTGAAGGGCAGGGGTAGGAGGGGTGAAGGGCAGGGGTGGGGGGGGTGAAGGGCAGGGGTGGGGGGGTGAAGGGCAGGGGTAGGAGGGGGGTGAAGGGCAGGGGTAGGAGGGGGGTGAAGGGCAGGGGTAGGAGGGGTGAAGGGTAGGGGGGTGAAGGGCAGGGGGGTGAAGGGCAGGGGTGGGGGGGTGAAGTGGGGGGGTGAAGGGCAGGGGTAGGGGGGTGAAGGGCAGGGGTAGGTGAAGGGTAGGGGGGTGAAGAGTAGGAGGGGTGAAGGGGGGTGAAGGGCAGGGGTGGGGGGTGAAGGGTAGGGGGGGTGAAGGGGGGGGGGAAGGGCAGGGGTGGGGGGTGAAGGGTAGGGGGGTGAAGGGTAGGAGGGTAGGGGGGTGGGGGGGTGAAGAGTAGGGGGGTGAAGAGTAGGGGGGTGAAGGGTAGGGGGGTGAAGGCAGGGGTAGGGGGGTGAAGGGTAGGGTTAGGAGGGGTGAAGGGCAGGGGTAGGGGGAGTGAAGGGGGGTGAAGGGCAGGGGTAGGGGGGGTGAAGGGTGGGGGGTGAAGGGCAGGGGGGTGAAGGGCGAGGGGATGAAGGGGAGGGGGTGGTGAAGGGCAGGGGTAGGGGGGGTGAAGGGCAGGGGTAGGGGGGGGTGAAGGGCAGGGGTAGGGGGGGGTGAAGGGTAGGGGTAGGGGGGGTGAAGGGTAGGGGGTGGTTAAGGGCAGGGGTAGGGGGGGGGGTGAATGCCAGGGGTAGGGGGGGGTTAAGGCCAGGGGTAGGGGGGGGTAAAGGGCAGGGGTAGGGTGAAGGGGGGGGGTGAAGGGCACGGGTGAAAGTGAGGTGGGGTGTGAAAGGCAGGGGTGGGGGGGTGTGAAAGGCAGGGGTGGGGGGGGTGAAAGTGAGGCACAAATTGTTGGCAGGAGTAAAATGTCCCTCTCCACACACACACACACGACGGGTGTGAGAGGTGGCGGAGTGTGGGTCTGGTGCAGATCCGAGGAGGCTGCTTGGGCCCCCAGCGGCCATGTCCTGGGCCGCGCGGCCACCGGAGGGAAGGGAGCGCCGGAGAGGGAAGGGAGCGCCGGGGAGGGAAGGGATCGTTGGCGGCTGGGGCAGGAGGGCTGTGCCGCACTTCCCCTCCGTCCAGGAGCCGGTTGGGAGCGAGGGGGGAGGAGCCTGAAGTTGGCGTCTGTGGCAGGAGGGCCGCGCCGCGCTTCCCCTCCGTCCGAGAGCCGGTTTGGAGCGAGGGGGGAGGAGCCTGACGTTGGCGGCTGTGGCAGGAGGGCCGCGCCGCGCTTCCCCTCCGTCCGGGAGCCGGTTGGGAACGAGGGGGGAGCCTGAAGTTCGCGGCTGTGGCAGGAGGGTCGTGTATATGTGTGTGTGTATATGTGTGTGTGTGTGTGTGTGTGTGTGTATATGTGTTTGTGTGTGTGTGTGTGTGTGTGTGTGTGTGTGTGTGTGGTGAGGCCGAGGGGGAAGAGAGTGGCAGTTGGGTGACGTCAGAGCCACCAATCTGATTGGCCAGAGGCAGAGGACCAATCAGATTCACCGCAGCTAGTACCAACCTTTCGATTTTATTATTGACTCTGGAGACATAGTAACTGGCTCGGCACCTCAAACCCACCTTGGCAAACTTGACACCCCCTACAATTCAATTTGTCGTTTTCTTCTCCAATGCAACTATAACACACATCACTGCGAAATGCTCAAAGAACTGGATTGGTCATCACTCGAGTCTAGGCGCAAAGTTCACCTTTCCTGTCTTGCCTTCAAATTCGTTATGGGCAAGCTACCCAGCTACCTGAACAAGCTCCTCACCCCTACCACATGCAGCACCTATCATCTGAGATCAGACTCCAAAAGACTGTTCATGGTCCCAAGGCTCAACAAAGTATCCGGCCGCTCCTCCTTCTCTTACCGTGCACTACAAAACTGGAACAACCTACCAGAGATGTTGGATAGCGAGGACTTCCTGTACGTAACATTTTCACTGAAGTTCGTGAACCAAGACAAATGAACCAATGAAATGTTTTGCGGAAATGGCAGAATTCACCAAAAAAGCATTAAAAGCGAAAATGTGAGGTCATGTGGCCCTTTATACTGTCATTCACTGCACATTTTGGAAACTTGTCTCCAATTTACGGTAATATGGTGAACATCTTTCACCTAAGTGTGTTTTTGACAAACTTTTTTGAGCAATGGGAACTTTTGCAACAAATATTTGCAGACATGCAAAATGTGGGAGAAATTAGCAAAACGTTTCCCAAAGCACCATGGAAGGTTCAGAAAGTCCTAGTTTTGAACTTCGATAGATGTCAATCTTCTTGCCACTGTTGTAGTGGGGTTTAAAAAAAAAAAAAAAAGAATAGACTCTCCCTGACACTCAGGATCAGCTGGTGACAGGTTATTCCCTCCATAATAACACTGTCAGATAATTGTGCACATTGCTGCTGAAACGTGGGCCGAACATCCTGAGCTATTACTTCCTCGGGCTCTCCAGTACATCTTCAGTTGATTGGAATTTGGTATCCAGCTGGCATCATCTGGCATGGACTTTTTAACCTCTTCAGTGCTAGACAACTGATTTACAATGTAGGGGTTACACGGATATTGCTCTTTCCAGTGAGTGAGCCTGGCGGTTCTCTAATAGCGCAAGCCCAGAGGAGCGTTGCTCTGCAGTGGCAGCGATGGGGTTAATGCAGGAAATGTTCGTCCTATAAATTGAACAAGAAAGAGGATAATGGTGCAACCTTTATAAATGCATTAGCATTTAATTGGAAATATATATACTCTTCACTGCTGGGGGGTCTGCGAGGATTTGCTTGGCAGGAGCCCTTTGCAGTCGTTTCTGGCAGAGTTGCAGTCAACTGAACAAGGATCGCTGTTGGAAGGCAAATTAGAGCTAATGTCGTTAACGTAATTAAAAAAAGCAATGGGGTTAATTTAAAGATGTTTATATATAAGAGACTAATGTATTAAAGAAAGAAAACACTTTAAAAGTAATAGGTGATTTTCTTTAATAAGCCTAGTGATATATTTTGCCCCAGTTTTGCAGCCAGAAGATTTGATGCAAAGCCCCTAAAGAATGATGTACAGTAGGGACACAACCATAAGCATATTCCTTTCTGCAAAAACTGTCCGAAAATGGATGACGTGGTGGGATTCCCGTCCCTTGTTTTTGAGTGATCTACTTTACAGCCATCGGATGCTCAGGTCTATAACACTGCAATAGTGTTTAAGCAGCTCCCAATGTCTTTAAGGCTCGGGGTGACATACTGTTAGAGATGTGCAAAATGTAGCAGGAAGACGTGAATCACACAAGTTCCTCCAAAAAATGTTATGGCCTCGTCAGATTTTGCAAGTGATTCACCAGACATGAAGCCAAATGTGCATTGCAATTTCACTTAATTTTGCTAATTTGTTCAATTCTATAAAATTACTAGATTTGCTTAATGGTGAGACGACAAATTAGGCACACACATCATGTGTCCAATTTTTAGGGAACCCAGGGTATCAGAGGGAGTGTTATACACACCCTAGTGAAAAGAGTAGTAGCTGCTCATATGAAAACAGCAGCGGTTGTGCTGGTATGAAAATAAATAAAACAGAGAGGTGATTTTGCCAACACCATCATCTTCCTCATCAAGTCAGGAGGACACACTCGCCACCAACAGGGTGGAAATGGTTGTCCTGAAATAAAGGAGAAGTTGACAAGACTAGAAGTGGCTTGCAGAGAATAGCCATCCATGCCAAATTAAGCACACTTTGTTAATACTAATGTGAGTGAGAGGGGGCATTTATCTGAATATGGACAAGCCTCAACCTCTGGGTGTGCAAGGGCACCTTCAACACTACCTGTGAGAGATGGGTCAGAGTCTGAGACAATTTTCCTCCACACAATGTGCCACTGCAGTGACTGAGAGGCGCATGGGTGATAAACAGGCTCCATAGCTCTTCTATTTCAAAACTGGGGAGATGGAGGGAGAAGGGATGGCTGAGGGAGGGAGTCAGGTAGATATAGAAATGGTAGAGGATAATAGGTGTGGAGTACAAACTGTACACACAGGGGAAGGAAGTGACTCTGGTGATCCTTGGTGCAACAATAACTCAGTGGTGTTGGTGGTAGCATCGCTGATAAAGGTGATGATGATTATAAATGATAGTCAATTAAGAGTGCATGGCCTTGGCAGTGGAACGTGGGAGAGAGGCAACCTTTTTGTATCAGCCCCAGAAACAGCAGCACCTAATGTTACCCAACAGAAACCGTTGAGGTGGAGGAGGATGACGAAGATGATTAAGAATATGTGTCAGTAGAGGCGTCACTGGCAAGGGCAGCAGAGATAGCTCAAGCAGGGGGAGTTGCCGGATAGCAACTTCTCGAATACCACTTAAGGCAGCAGCAATAGCATGTACATGTAGGTCTTTAAGTCAGGGCAGATGGTCTTCCATTCCTTTAAAATCCGAGTTGTGTTTTTTTTTTTAGCACACATGGTATGGATTATAGTGCAGTCACCTGCTGTTTGTGCCATGTCCCTGTGAGGTATGGGAAAGCAGAGACTCATCTGTGTACATCTGCACTTTTAGGACACATGGCACATCATCACAGATCCACAGCACAAATAGTAGCACAGGTGTGAAGTGCTTTGGGAAATCTCCTAAAATACAACGAGCCTTGCTGGAAAATACCCAGTAGGGAATATTTTTCCACTAGGGCTGTACCCAGAGGAAGTAACTGGCCGTGCTCTTGATACTTCACACTGCAAGAGGGTACACTTCCCAATAGGCATGTGAACTAGTGGACAAGGCAGAAAGGACTACATGACAGCTACATAACTAGGGTTAATGTTTAACATTGTTAATGTTTAACTTTAACCCCTGATAAAGCTCTTTGAGTAAAACACGTAGAGTGAGTGTGCAGACCACCTAGAGTTGTGTGGAAGACCATTCTTAGGATCCTGGACCAAGTTCTGCTTAGTCTCAGCCTGTACCTGAACAGCATTCCCTGTGGACGTCCACCACAGTTGCTACTTCTAGGAGCAAGTGCCAAGATCCTTATCCACTTTCTGACCCAGGGTGGTCCACATGCCCGCACCTCTAGCACTTATGTAAGTGTATTACTTTTGATTTCTTGTTTATAAAACAATTTACACTATCTGTGTCCTCTGTGTTCTGTTCACATATGGGAACCACCCCATCTTCCTATGCATTTCCTGAGGAATATCCACTAGTACGCATTGGAAGAAATCCTCTGAGAGTTGGTGACTCTGAATAACCACAACACCCATTTTAACTTCTCAATTGGGAGTGAGATACCTTTTAATTACCATCACAGCGTAGACTCATACGTTATTGCACTATTTTGTGTCTCTCTTATTTTCTCCACATATTTGGGGAGTACTTGCGCTCCTGATCACAAGACTATATTATACTTGTCTCCATGTCACCTCTCCTGATGAGGAAACAGATTAAATTACAAAATATGTACAAGTGTTGTGGTTTTTATAAATTGTTTCCAAATGAAGTTACAATTTTCTGATTGGCTAGCTGTGTGAGGACGGCAGAGATGACTGACTGAGCTGCTACCAACGCCATCACACCTATGGTAGATATCACCACAACCACCATCACCATTATTAGCACTTGTGTTCACCATCACCATTTTATTCAATTTTGTACCATTTTGCGGGGCCCAAACAAGTCAGCACTAAGGCCTCGTCCCCACTGCTCGCAGCTGCACACACAACAGCGTGCGCAGCGTGAACTTACGGCCCTCTAAGGATCCGGCCCCAGTCAGTGCCTGCACGCACATGATAAAGTGCGAGTGGTTTGACTACATTTTGAGAAGTCAAGAAATTTGACTTCTGGTGCAGTGGCCGAGCGATGGCCACATCATGGCGGCAGTTCAACCAATGAGGGCGAACCAGTCGCGTGACATCATGGCCACGACCCCCGCCACACCTTCCCGTTGCCTCAGATCCTCAGATCGCACAGCTGATGGCCATGAGCGCCTCCAGGCGCTCCGCTGTAGCACGCGCGCTCACTGAGGCCGTAGCCTTATACAGCTTTACCAGACACCAAACAAACACAACATCAAGGTGGCCAATGTGCTTGGCTTGTTGAGTATATCTTCTTAGGCTATATCTGGAGGCTGCTGCACGCGCGCCTGGCGTTCTGGCGGCGTGTGCACAGCTGAAAACCACGATCTGCTGTCTGTTAGCAGCAATCGGAGGTGCGGGGGGCGTGGCTACTACACTACACTTCTTCTTGGGATTGTGTGACCTGTCGGTTCTACTTTGCACAAATGCTTTGATGTAAAAAAAAAAAAAAGGGGGGGTGGGGGGGAAAGCGCTCTGTTCAGTGTTTGAGTTTGTGCTCTCTCTTGGTTCCTCTCTGCAATGTGATGACATCAGCGGGTCGCACAGGAAGTAAAAAGCCTGCCTGATGTCATATGAAGTATATAACAGTAGAGATTGTGGGAGGTGTTTTGCAATTGGATAGAAAGACTTTAATACATAAACATGTAGAATCTGGACATATGAATAACAGGAGAAATAAAAATATAAGAAATAATACAAATAAAAATTGCCTTTCTTATGAGAGCATTGTTTCTCACTTGTTAAAACCAAAAAGCCCTCATTGAAATGTGCTTAGCATAATGGCTTTATTGACAGTATTCGCTCGTCTCCGGCTTATAGGATCCAAATGAAGCACACAGAGCTTGTTTTTCAAGCATTTGGAAGGGCTTTGGCTACGGAGAACTCCCGTCTTGATTGGCTCACAGCGCACTATGTGACGCGTCGCCTCACGGGAACACAATCTTGTTGTATCCCCTGCTGGCTGACGCACCACACCACGGAGAGGGACAACATGCAAGGAGACACCGGGCCTGCTAAAAAGGAGGTGAGGGACTGGGAGAGGCACGCGGCACCGTCAGCAGCGAGGACCTAGCCTAACTGTTACGAATGCAAAGGTGGAACGGAGGGTCCCCTTCTATTTTCACCCTGTGACGAGAAACTCTAACAGAACAGAGAAGTGACAGTGCGGCCGAGACAAGTGAAGTTGCTGCTGCTCCTGACTTTCACTGACCAACTGACTTGCCGCCACTGCGATCCTGCCCATGGCATATATATTATCACCAACAACAACTAGTGTCCACCACCACCACGCTCAACATCAATCCTCTTCAACGCAGTTCAAGTAACGAACCTGCAAGTGGCATCACTTAATATATTCTATAGCAGGTCTATAAGCAGCACAACGCTATAAATAGCTACAACATGGAGATAGAACGCAAAGCTAATACAAGTTGTTGCCCAATCAGTGACATCTGATGGGAGAGCTGTGTGGGCTACTGAAGCGCTATGTACACTAATGGCGCTATATAAATAAAGACATACAATACAATACTGAGGCCATTTCAGGAGGCCACTGCTCTGGTCCGCAGTGACACTATTGACATCAGCCAAGTCATCCCACTAATACTAGATAGAAGTGAAATAGGAAGAAAAAAAAATTGCAAAAAATGTTGCGACTTCATTTTGGGTAGCATGGCCCATCTCTGCATACTGTACCTAACACATACATGGAAAGCGGCCGATCAATGGGGAATTGCGACTGAAAAAGCCCATTAGGCCGCTTGCGTGGATATAGAATAAGCCCTACACCTTCAGATTGTATATGCTAAGTATTTCTAGATCAATTAAATGAACCGCTGTCTGAAAGGATTTAGAGGGAACATTATAGACCTGCTGGTAGTGAAAGGGTAATCCTGCAAGCAAAGGTTTGTTTTCGTTATCAATCAATAGAAGGGCCAGTGACATTTGCAGGCTATTCAGGGGAGAAGTTAGTGTATTAATTGGCATATATGGGGGAAGTCATGATTTTGTAGCTATGTAAACAAACCTCTTAAGAGCAAACACAACTGTAAGTAAATGCTAAGTGTATGGTAGCCTGGGAGATGCTAGGGGCAAACTATATCACATGAATAAAAGAATAGGTGATGGAAGCACATCTATGTTCATATTTACTGTATGTATTTCACTCACCAAATGGGAGAGGGAAAAATGATGGTTCATCCCAACCATGATATCAGACAGCAAAAATAATTCAAAATGATGGGTACGACGAGTGAAAAGTCTATCACTGTGTGTACGGGGGAAAAGAAGTGGCATGATGGCAGAAGGGTTAGTCTTTGAAGTAGACCAATTAATAAGTTTGGGACCCTCATAGAAATTCCTCTTCCAAAGACCTAAATAAGTGAGACCTGTGTATTCTGGCTGTTGCATTTTAGTGAATTAAACCTTTTTTTTCTTATTGTGAATCTATATGCAGGTATACTGATAATATGCAATGATATACATAGAGTTGCACATGCACAGAGATGCACACAGATACAAACATGCTTATCCACTGCTGACACTACGTCTCTGCTTTTTTGCCTTTACCGTACGAATGTACGGATGCTATGCCCCTTTATCTACCTGCTGCCCTAATATTCCCTCCAGTAAGTCCTGTGGTGGGGATATTTAGGACAGACGGAGAGAATCTCACGGAGACTATGTACTGGGCGATTTTGTGAAGAAATGCATTAGATATTGCCCTGTGCCAGTGTCTCATAGGACCGGAAAAGCTGATAAGATGAAAACACATACACAGTGTCTAATAAGTAAACCGTTCCAGCATTTTGTATCTCTGAATAAATGTAACAAATTTACAGCAATTATGGGGTAGTGGAAAGAATATCACAATGCGTTCCTGGCCCTGTTTTGAAACGGAGAACTTGCCAATTCTGCATACAAGGAAAAAGGAAAACTGAGAGCACAGCAAAAAGCGTGGAACTGGCGGCCAATAGAAAAAATAACAAAAACTTTATTAAAACATGCCTTGTTTAAAAAGAGAAACCTCCAGCTTCTCCCTATACCTATGTGATTGCCTATGGGCTTCATTCGCTACAGCTACAGCTTTCCGCTTTATACTCAGGACTCCGGTACATCAAGGGTTAATGTGGATGCCTCCGCGTGATGCGCGCGTGTCCACTGGGCTAGTAGCGCCACACATTGAGGTTCATTCCTCCCATTGCTACTACAATTCTGCATACTACAATTCTGCATACTACAATTCTGCATACTACAATTCTGCATACTACAATTCTGCATACTACAATTCTGCATACTACAATTCTGCATACAGTTGCAATTAGGGGTGCCAGGTTTCTCCTCCAAAAATACTGGACACAATGGTGAAAGCTGCGACGCGCCCGAGACACACACAAACCCCTCTCAGTTCTCTCCGATCCATGCTGTTTCCTCCTCTCCTTGGCCCCTACCCCCTGTGTAGGATTTGATATCCTGAATTTTTAATAATTGTTTTATTTACATGAAAAAGTTCAAACTATACTTGGCATAGTGTTACAAGGTCTTGATTTCACGTAAATATGGCGTTGTGGCTTGTGAGTCTGGCAAACACTCGTATGGGAGTCTTGGGGAAGCGTGTAGCACACACGCCACTCCTAAGCACCAACCTCCAGCCCACGGGATGCTTTAGTATTATTTGTTAAACTTCGTTTCTATTTAGTTCAAGATCTTAAATCCTATGGAGGGCAAGGTGCCGAATTAAGACATGAAGGGGGAGGAAGGGGTTACAGAACGTTAAATCAAGTGAAATGATAAATTATACAAGTCACCGAAACATTTAGCAAAAATGCATCCAGATGACTTACATTTGGCACATGCATATGACAGTCTAACCTTATATACATTCAAAACCGCCAAACACCCTGTAAGAAGGAGGGGTGTTTGGATGAAATTTCCTTAAACAGCTTCTCAGCCACGGGTCCCAGAGTTCATTGGATTTTTTATTGTGCGGTTCAAGAAAGAGGTCATTTTTTTCATAGTATATTATTTGCCATATTTTGTTTTTAATTATGGATAGGCTTGGGGCATATTTTTTCCAAGTAGCAGCAATACGACACGTAGTGGCTGAAAAAAATATGGGTCACAAGATTGTGTTCTTGATATACTTGAAATCGATTCATTAAAAAAAAGGGTCATGTCTGTAACTAGGCCTCAGGGAAATATTTACATTTCTATTAATAATATTAAAGACCTTATTCCACAGAGTCGAGATTGATGGGCAAAGCCCCCATATATGTAGGAATGAGCCAACATTGTTACAATTCCCAAAGCGTAGCAGAGAAATTTGCTTATAAATTGTATGCAATCTCTCTGGCGTTCGGTGCTAGCGATAGATCATTTTGTAATTGTTTTCCTTGATATAAGTATTACTAGAAACTGAGGATAGTTTCCCAAATGTCCTCCCAGATCTGTGGCTCGAGTGTCTCTCCCAAGTCCAGCGCTCCTTGTTTTATAAAGTGGAAGTCCGAGGGCTTTCCCTTGGAGATTCATGTTTGATACAGGAGAAAGAACAAACTCTTAATAGACCTGCAAATACATTTTTAGTAGGTATAGGTACTATTAGGTAATACTCAGCAGACCTGACGTTGTAAAATGCCTCAGCTGTGTGTACCATAATAAATGCTATTAGGAATATGAAACTGTTTCTGTAAGGTCTTAAAAGGTTTAATGTGCAACCATCCATAAGTGTCAGAAGTGGTGTTCCTGGTGGGTCTTGAACACTGGTTCTTACCTCTCACTCTCCAGCCGGGAACTGCTGCTCACTGCTGCTCACTGCTGCTCACTGCTGCTCACTGCTGCTGGTCTCTGAAGATAATTTTCGAAAGATGGCTGATTGCTTCATGGCAGTCACTCCCATGACCATAAGATCTCTAATTCTCCCAATATCCTCTCCATCGCGACAAATTCTTGGTATTAGGGCCCAGAACAACGGCTGGGTTTTTAAGGAGGGGAGTGATATTGGTAATGGGTCAGGCCAATTATGAGTTAATGTTTGGTGTGTCCCAAATTTTCAAGGACTGATTAATCGTAGGAAGTCGTGAAGCGTTAGTGGGACTTTGTTTAAAAGTCACAGGAGGGAGTGCAGCTCCAGGGGTTTGATAGATGAGTTTACCCATGTAATTGATTTAAGGGGTACATGCCAGAGCACAATTTGTGCCATCTGAGCTGTTAGTATGTTTTTGCACAGGGGATGGCAAGTCCACCATCATTACTGGGGCGTAATAAAATCTTAAGATTAGTTCTTGGTTTCTTGCAAGCCCAGATAAAATGTTTGATCTTCTGCAGATCTTTGACAACTCTGGAAATAGAGATAGGAAGAAATCTAAGGGGGATAGGGGAGTGGGAGGAGCTAACTTTATTGTATCTCCAGTTGTATATATGTCCCCTCAAACCTTCCCCCAAATAAGTTAGGGAGAGATGACTGTGATAAAAAAGGAACATACCACAGGTACACTGGGACATATGGTAATGTCTATACAAAGTATATTTAAATGAGTCACACATAAAATATACCCTTAAGGCCAATTAGCCTAAAGGCACCTATGCTGTAGGGGGTACCAGTGTCAGACCCAACAGAATCCACAAGCCTGTCACCCAGGGCAGCAGCTCTAGCATTGAACTAACCCAGATACTGGGAAATGCTGATGTCACAGCATACATTTGAGCTCTGCTACTCACACCTGTAGCCCTCTAGCTTCCTTTAAAGAAGCAAATCATCATGGTTTTTTTTAAATAAAAAGTTCTGTAGTATTAGATAATAGTGTTTTTTTTATTTAACGCTTAATGCCAGTTTAGTCCGTTTTAAAGCATCCTTTGAAATCTATAGCAGGTTTTAGCACACCTCTCAAGTAGTGCAAGATCTTTGCAACACTTTCCTGTTTGAGATCATTCGTTGCCAATGTTCCCAGCAGTTTGAGCTGCAAACTGTAAAAACAGATAGTTACTTTAGTAATATAAGGAAACATTGTAGCTGCTGAGTTACAGTAACTGAAGGATTGATTTAAACTGAAAGGTGGCCATTATGTTAGGCACACTATCAGGATTTTTAGAGATTTATAACACGAGCACCTAACAATTGTCAGAATGTAAAATTATACATTGTCACACGCTTTACATATAAAAGAAAGAGAAAAAAAGGGGGAAATTAGAATTGTTGCCTTAAAAGCAGACAATTTCTGCTTTCTGGTTGCCAGTTCAATGTTCCTTGTGCAAAAATAATTAGCACACCTGAGACACCTGAGAGATATGTGACAGTGGAATTTCCCAGCATCTGGTTTAGTCCAATGCTATAGCTGCTGCCCTGGCTGAGTGCCTTCTAAAGATTTGCCATTAGACCTGGGCCCAGGGCGGCAGAATTTTGGGGTGGCAGATTTTCCCTGCTTCTTCCTTACGTCAGTGCTCTGGTTCGCTGCCTCCCCCGAGCCTGGATTGGAGACGATGTCTTCATTGGCAGGGACTACTACAAGCAGCTGCATAGCGCGGTAACAATGTCAGGCCTCGTTCAGGGTGCCGGAGGCAGGAGTTGGAGGGCGGGCGTTCGCGAGGGCGGGCGGCAGTCTGCTGGGCGATGCGTGTTCATCCTCCCAGTAGACTTTTTCAGGTCTAAAGACGGGAGATTAGGGATCCAAGTTGCAGTCTTGAAATCATTCTCAAGAATGATTTCATTGGCTGCCGAGGTCCCAGTGACGCTGCTGCAGCTTCTAAAAAGAATTGTTTTTTTTATTGAAACTGTCGCCAGCGTCAACTCCGTACTTCGGAGACAGGGCAGCTGCTACCCTGACAACCAGTATTCAATTTGAATACATTGTGTCCCACGGCAGCTCGCACATCAGCACGCCCTCCCTCCGAAGCCTGCACCCTGAACGAGGCCTAACAATTCTTTCTGAACACGCTGTGCAGTTGCCTGTGTGAGGAGAGCGTGGCAGGGAGCTGGCAGCGGGGGCCAGTGTGGGTATCCACTAAGGTGAGTGAGTGGGGTGACTGTTAGTGTACCTCTTAAACCAAGTGCAGGGGGACATCTGTTTGCTGTCTCCACGGACCCAACAGCAGCAGCACTGTAACCTCCTGTTTTCTGTGTGGGAGGGACTGGGGGGGGGGGGGGGGAGATTCTGTTTGGGGGAGTGGGGAATTCTGTTTTGGAGGGGGAGGATTCCATTGGGGGGGGGATTAAAAGCCTAAAAAATACTTAAATTGAGATCATAAGAACTTGAACTACATCCTAAAGTGGTAAATATATATATATATATATATCTCCACAGAAAATCAGCGCACCTCAAAATAGAAAAGTGGAAAAAAGAAAGAAAAGTAAAATAGTGAAGCACGTTCACAAAATTCCTTGCAAGATTCAGTGGTGAGATATGCACTTACATGCAAGTTCCTGAGCCCAGGCACTGAAAGGTTTATTTACTCCTCTGCTCACATAATGCGACAGTTAGACTTTTTAAAAACAAGGCATCAGAATCCTTCTGTACCACTGTGGGAGCGGAGGAGTGAGGAAACCTTTCAGTGCCTGGGCTCAGGCTCATGCATGTAAGTGCATACCTCACCACTGAATCTTGCAAAGAATTTTGTGAACGTGCTTCACTATTTTGCTTTTCTTTCTTTTTTCTTTCCTCTTTTCTATTTTGAGGTGCGCTGATTTCTCCTGGAGATCTCTCTTTCCTTTGTCAACAATCAACTCGTTGACTTTTCGCATTTTGGGGTCTAATGCATTTTAAGCGTTCACAATGTCAGCCGTTTTTGTTTCAAGAGTCTGCTTGTTCTCCCAGAGATGTAAGTTCTCTGTTGACCTCTCTCATAGCCGTCTTTAATCCAGCTTGGAATAGAGACTTGATATTGGAAAATAATTCTGCACTCTCCGCAAACTTCAAACTTCAGCGACGATTGATGCTAGGGAAGCTGACCTGCCTCCATTTTGAGCCCAAATGGTTGGTCGTGTTTTCGGAGGCAACTAAGCACATAGTCACGCTTCTTCAAAAAGATAAAAACTTCACAATTTGTCACATTTCTGTTTCATTCTCGTGGCATTTTCAGAAGCTTTGAGTATTCTGACACAAATTGTTATGGGTCTTGTCCACGATAAATCAGATTATTGGCTCTGATAAGGTTATTTTGTCCCAGGACTAAGTAACATCCTCTGTTGTTCATGGCATGCATGCGACACCCTGCTTTAGCATTTTAAACAGATTAATTTACAGAGGCACAGAATGGATGGAGATGTCCAGTGTCAGCTTGATTATATAGGTTCATAGCCCACAATATTCTTTCCAGGTGCAGTGTGAAGTACGTGATAGATTAACACTGACAAACCAAATGCTCTTCCCCTATAGATGTTAGCACAAGTGGTGTTTGCTACATCTGACCATTGTTCTTACACATTTTGTGGACCTTGTCAGTCTGCAAAGTATTCTCTGTGGCTGTCTTGGTTCCTGAGCATCACCTAAACCTGCCAATAACACATTGCAGGGGTGGCCAACTCCACTCCTCAAGAGCCACCAACAGGTCAGCTTTTAAGGATATCCCTGCTTCAGCACAGGTGGCTCAATCAGTGGTACACCCCAGTACTACTGTATGGATCAACATTGTACAGAGGACACTTCTTTCACAGAATGGAAGTTTTTTTTTTTTTTTTAAATACAACAGGTATGACAAAATCATAATAGAAATATTGTATTGGGGTCATTTGAAAAACTTGGTACTTAAACACTTTTCCATATCCTGATGCTCCTTTCTTTACTCTCTGTGTCTTCTAAAGATGTTTTTTTTTTTTTTTTGGTACAGGTGAAACTCGTGTGCCACTTACTGTTACTTCTGTTAACTTGGAGTGAATAGAGAGGCTTGTAAGAAAAACAACTCATGAAATGCTAATAAAGGGAGATGCTTATGAGGTGATAGAGTCCATGACCGTGAAAGGTCAGACCCTTTTAGGCACTTCTGCTTCAGTGCAGCAGAGCGCAGAACTTGCAGAATACTGTGAGCAATATTTTCTAAGGAGTGCTATTTCAGGAGACACTTTGTAGCACTGGAAGATAATTTAATAATACTATAAAACCACTTATCGGTAGTAAAAATTGGTTCTGTATGTCAGAGAGTGCACAGCTATCATAAAACACCAGTGATACATACAGGTACTTAAAGCTGCAATTCAGTCTTTTTTTTTTCTTTTTTTTTTTAATTTATTTTTTTACTTCAATATTTTCATGTGGACAATCTCTAATTACCTAAAGAACTGTATAACTGCAGGTCAATTCGTTCTCCATGTATTGATCTGCAAAATTTGGTGACATCATTAGTGAAGGGATCTGTTTTTCTTCTGCTTCTGTCTCTCAGTGGAAGCTCATGAATATTCATGAGCACTCCTGCACTGACATGTGCTAGAGGGAGGGCAGGGCTGACAAAGGGGTGTGCCAGGGCTTGTGACAGGACATGAAGGGGCAGTGCCTTAGCAAATGGCTGTTAAAATAGAATACAAGAAAATTTGTCTTTCAAAGTTGTTTTTTTAAAAACAGAAAATGCTAAAAGTATTTTTTCTTACTACAGAACTGATTTATTAAAAAAAACACACATGCATGATATTGACTGAACTGCAGCTTTAATAGAGGTTTCTTTTCTTGTGCTGTCATATGGAACCCTGAAACCAGCAGGACCAGCAAACTGCATATTCCTTGCCCGGACTCAAAAAGAGGTTCCTGAGCCAAGGGGTAGCTGAACATCCAGCAGAGACTGGACATTCAATTTCTCACTGTGTTAATACAGAAAGTAATTATTTTATACCCAGAAAAGGCGCAGATTAGTAGGACAAGGATTATTTAGTCTTTGTATAAATACCCATTGTATTGTGGAGAGTAACAGAGGTAGTGACTGCGTTCTTTGCCTTAACAGTTCATGGTTGGATTTCCAGACACAGGCCATGCCTTTCTCATGCAGCACATTTTGTAAGGTATTTGACTCAGATCCACGCAGAAGAGATAATATGTAACCACTGCTTGATATGATACTGTATGCACATGTAGCACCCTTGGGGTATGCTAGAATTATCATAGTGAGTCCCTGGTCCCTACAGGGAGGTAAGGAGTTAAATCCCTTACAGGCCCTAGTTCATGTAGCTAATGTGAAGTAACTTATTTCATGTTGCAAGTAACCTAGGCTGGTAGTACTCAAATGTTCCCAGCACTCACTTGAGTGCTGGGAACATTTGAGTACTATTTATATTATTTGGGAGGAAATAGGGTCCTCCCTGTTCCCGTTTGCACCACCTGTTCTCCCTGTTTATATACTTTGTGTGCTGTCTAAACATTTCTTTTCACCTAGGCCGGTGATTGGCCAGTTCCTGTTGTTCCAGAATGTGCTGGAAGGGTCAACCTGTTAGGAGATGACTCAGTAGTTAAGGCTTTCTCTTTTCCTGCCCAGCAACTGGGGTAGGAGAAAGCTTATAAATATAAGGGACCTGGATCCCTTTCCTCAGATCCCAGGAGCAACCAGAGGAGGGGATCTCACCTACAAATATATTTATAGTCCTGTAACTACGGGTAAGAGACGTTTTTTTGTTTTGTTTTCTAGTTAGGGCAAGTCTCTCAGTATAGGGGCCCTGTAGACACTACACTGAACCTGTAGCCAGCCACAGCAGGAAGTGGGTTCTTCAAACAGGGACTCGTTGAGGAGACCTGGAAGAGTTGCTGAGGAATTGTTGGAGAATGTTCCAGCTCTGCTTGTGGCAACAGGGGAAAGGCTTGAAAAAGAGCTACTCAGCCTACAAGCCTCATGGTTGAGGAAACCTGGGTGTATGTGTCTATCCTGTAACAAGAAGTGGTCGTATGACCTAAAACCAGTCCTGTTTCTGCTCTAAGATACCTGTTCAATAAAGTTAAAAGAAAGTTCCTGGCACCCCTTTCTTTTTTTCTTGCTCAACACCCCAGCCCTGCACGAAGTCCAGCACCCTGAGAGATAAGGTAACAGCTGAGCACCACCTGCCCACACACACAATCACGTTAGGAGACAGTGACACACTTTGGTGTGACCAGGGTTAGAGGTGTTACACACATAACAATGTACCAGCAATCTGCATTCAGGCAGGAAAGAATAAATAATAAGGCAGAAAGATAGCAACGGTGCCCGCCAGACTCCACTTGCAAGATAAACCATCATTATATTTGCCCCAGAAAAGTTTCCCTCAAGTTACACATTGAAGTCGGGGCCTTTGTGTGCAGTAGAGCCTAATTGGCGCTATGGCACTTTATTGAATAATGTATGGCAGCTGCTCAAGTCAGGATACTCCACTGTACAGTAGCGCCTCTAGCATCACTGTATTTTAGCAGCTACAGTAGTTATCTTTTCCTTTGTGTTGGTGCTCACCACGCCAGAGCTGATGAGATTGTTATGACAGTTGTACAGACGGTGAATGTAACACCAATAGTTCGGTTTCTCTATTTTTAAAAAAAAAAATTATTCTCTTTTCAATATGTACAATACATGTTTATTCACTAATTGTCTAACACTGCTAAACCAGTTCAACAGTTCACAGTGTACACAGGCCGTTATTATCTGCTTGGAAAGGAGAATGTTTCTTTGTGAGCTGAACCATTACAGCGAAATCTAAATATTAACATTAATGAGGTTGTTTTTCAGCTTTACTAGTTCATTAGCAAGCTCTGAATGCCACGGTATTATTAGCCACTGTTTGTTAGGCCCAGACACGGATAACCTTAGTATTAAAGCCCCCCCAATGGATATGTGCTGTGTAAAGGTGCTAAGGGACTGAATGACTCAGAGACTGTCTTCAGTGTATGAAGAAAGGTTATCCAATAGGAAAAACTTTAAAGAAATATATTTAACCCTTTCACCATGGAGAGCCTCCATCAGGAGTGAAGGAGAACAATCTTCCTATGGAATATTTGCCAGTAATAAGTACTGCGCCCCCTGCCAGCTGCCCCCTTGCACTCCTCGCGCTGCCCTCCTTGCCTTGGTTCTTGCGTCATGATGTCACATTGCCATGGCAACTTGACGCCGCGTTGCCATGGTGACGCATCTTCAGACACCATCTGAGCCAAGGTAAGTACAGTTTACAGAGGCCTTTGTCGCTTCCCCGGCATTTAATTTGAATGCCTCCGGCAAGCGGGCGGGGCCTCTGTAAACCCCGCACCCCCCCCGCGGAGAATATTGCACCCCCAAAACCCCAAGTTTGCGCACCCCTGGCATATAGAAAAGTAGGACTTTACCAAAGGAGCAAGGGAAAAAACAGAGTTAGGGGATGATATCAATGCTCTTATTACAGATAATAATTTTGAACATTCTACTGGCCGTATTTGGTTCAAAGTTATGTATTACATAACCACACACCAGCTTGTAAAGTCTATGCAGACATTATATTTTATGTGAAACTGACTTCTTCGATCGGTTCAAAGAGTGACCACAACCAAACAATGCTACAAAATATGATTTCTGTATACAACGCACCCGTTTTACGAGACTGCCATAATGCCAAAGGATATGACATCATTATTACACCATCATTAGATCAGCACCATAGTCAAAGATGCTGAATGTCTTACTTGCTTTTCATATTGGTCCTGGAGAAATGTAGATTTGTTGCAGGTTGTAATAGACTTGTCAAAAAAGACCAGTGAGGTTTTGAAAGCTCTGTACACTATAATTGAATTGAGAAGGACTCTCATGTTTTTCAGTAGAAGGTATCACAGATAATGCATGGGACAGCATAGTCTATGGGTGGTCAACTCCGGTCCTCAAAGCAACCTGACCTGTTGGGGGGTCTTGACAACTGGAGTTGATCCCCACTGGCATAGGTCAAGGGAGGGACTATGCTGGTATTTATTCTACAATCTCAAACTCCATAGAACAGCAGAAAATTGATGGTTGTTACTGTCTTTATGCTCCTTGCAACAGTTAAGTTTTTACAGTGTATGAATACTCTGAATAAATGAAATTAATTTTTGAATAATTAATAAACTGTTACTTACAAATCCATCGGCTGAGACAAATTAAAGTGTTTCTCTTGAAACCCAATGTACAGAGAGTAGCACAGGTCTTGATCCTCTGCAGACTGGATTTTACAAATGCTCTTCTGATGGGTCTCCAAAAACATAATATCAAAGCCCTGCACATTGGTACAAAACGCCACAGCCCGTCTTATAGCAGGCAGGGCGAGGAGAGGCCACATCTCGCCTGTATTACAAGATCTGCACCTGGTGAAGCAAAGGGTTAATATTAAGATCTTGACCTATCCATAGACTACTCCCCCCCCCTTACCTTCAGTACTGCCTGATCAGTAACACCCCCAATAGTTCTCCCATCGCCCCTCAACTGATTGAGCCTCGGTTTAAGGTCAATATAGCTCAAGGGAGAGCTTTTTCAGGAACCGCCCCAAGACTGGAATAAGCTTCCTGCTGCTATAAGAAATCAGGAGGCTTTATTTCCACTCAGAAAGGAATGAAAAACCTTCCTTTTAAAACAAAGCATGACAAACAGACCCTGACAGCCAGCTTTCCTGTTCCTATTTCTGATGTCTGCCTTTTATTGGTCTTCCTCTTTTTTTCTCCTATGTTTTCAGTAGGTCCCGGTTGTTGGTCTGGGATGGGGGTCCTCCCTAAGTTCCTACACGTGCTCTAGCACTGAGTTTTCTTGGTGAGTAGCGCTTTAGAAAAAGTTCTAAATAAATAAATATGAATTATATGGGCACATGTTGCCCTTGGTACAGAAGACAGCCCATGGAAGTAATGAATATCTCTTCTCTTCCTAGTAATTCTGGAGACGGAGCACTCACGCTGCTCTAGCAGATATACTGCCACGGGTGCTGCCTGGTTCCAACGCATTTCGGGCTTGCGACTGTAGAGAAGGAAGGTAGCACTCACACGGACTTCATAAACATATGTGATAATTTAATACTGATCAACGTTTCTGACCTAGTCGGGGATTTTTCTCAAGACAGAAGTAATTCATGTCTAGCTTGTTATATCCTACATGGGATGAGAGGGACTTGTGACAGGGATAATGTCTTACAGAGACCCTGTGAAAACTAATTGCTCTTGACATTTTCAAAATATTGCTTGCAATTCGTAGGTCACCAAGCTTGAAGTCAATTTCCAATTCTGTGTTACATAATTACATAGTTACATAGTCACATAGTAGATGAGGTTGAAAAAATACATATGTCCATCAAGTTCAACCTATGCTAAATTTAGATAACAGATACTTTATCCTATATCTATACTTACTTATTGATCCAGAGGAAGGCAAACTACAACCCCTAGTGAAATATCTTCCAGTGACATATCAGAAGGGGACAAATTAATTCCTTCCTGACTTCAAGAATTGGCAATCAGATTACTCCCTGCATCAGCATCCTTCCCATGTTCATGCTTCAGGAACTAAAAGCAATAGCCTATATTTGTTCATAAATAATAAATCATACCGCCTCACACCACACCAATTATTTTATGCAAATATATTTCATCGCTTTGCTTATTAATCATGTAATCAAATGTTTGCTACCTTTGTTTGGTCTTCTGCTGGGAAAGTAAGCTAAGAAAAAAAAACAGGCTAAATTAATAGTGAAGAGAATCAATGGATCGAGTTCAGGAATAGAAAGGGTTACATAGTAGAAACAACGAAATTGTACTAGCATGCACAAAGCATACAGGCTGACATATTCTCCTACAGCAGCAACCAGTATTTGCAATGAAATAATATGATATAGGAAACGAATGCTCCATCATAACAACAACAGCTAAACAAACACATCACATGCTTGTGGCTTTATAAGACTTAAATTAAAAAAAAAAGACATTTGGGTACTGTACTGTTATTAGTCCAATTTGGACTTTTTGTGATAGGGCAATTTGGATTTGTGTTACATTTTGCTCAAAGTAATGCAGTCAGAGCTACTCTTTCTACTGTTTCTCCTGGCACCATAACTGTCGATATGGAAGTTGCCTTTCCCAGCTATGCCTTCCCCTCTGTCAGCTAAAGGGTTAACTGAAGGCCTGCCAAGACATGATACACAGTATTTGCTGCAGAAACCCAAACGTCTTTGACCTCACATCTCAGAACGGTTTCCATTCTGTGTTTTATGAGATATGACTTATATTCAAGTAGCCTAATAGAATAAATACATAGGGGCCTATGCAGAGAGCAGCGCTATTTCGAAATTCGCCATTTTTTGGAGAAAATCGCGCAGAAAACAGCAGAAAATGGCGAGTTCCGAAAAACGCGCCAATTTTTCTTTTCTATTTGTAAAACTCGCCTCGCGGCTGGCGAGAACCTCAATCTCGCCAGTTTTAAAAATATCCTAATGCAGAGAGCCGCGAACGGCATCTAGCGGCTGTTCGCGCCAATAAAATGGCGCGATTGTCTCCTTTTTGCCTCGCCAGAAAAAATTGGCAAGAAGCTGCCGCTCGCGGCCATTGCAATGGGAAAAAAAAGGCGCGAATTTGTTTTTACACGTTTCTGAAGCGCGCATCTCGCCAATTTAAACTCGCCACACGCATCCATGTTAAACATAGCAGAATTCGCACTTTTCTGCATATGGAGAATAAAACTCTCCAAAAAAGCTACTTTTTACTAAATTCGCCATTTTTAAAATTAGCTGCTCTCTGCATAGGCCCCATAGAGATACAGTGGTCCATCAAGTCTGTTTGTCCCTCCACATAGTAACATGGCAACACAGAGATGGAGCTCAACCAACTGTTACCGCTCCAGCCTTGGTGTCTGACACTCGTCTTGATAATATAGGAGCTGTATGTGAGCGGTAAGCGTGCTGGGCTATTTCATAAACACAATATCCGTATGTGTGTAAAGAAGTTAGAGACTGCTAGGAGGCTGAATCGAATCTGCCTACTGTGCATCTTATTCTTCATGCCTCAGTATGCCGCCAGCTGGCCATGCATTAAAGCACTGATTTAACACAGTGCCCCACGTGCTTTATTGATTACTTGGGATACATAGCATTCTGATTAGAGGTTAGTTGGGAAATGATTTAGCCAGACGCAGATTTTGTTATTATGCTTACGTCTCGCCAAAGCCTGATTATTACAGTTCTTTGGCGTGACTGTGCCAGCAGAAGACTGTCCAACTCATTTATATGGTCACATTTCCCTTAACCCAGGCGTGGCCAACTCCAGTCTTCAAGCGCCACCAACAAGTCAAGTTTTCAAGGATATCCCTGCTTCAGCACAGGTGGACCAATCATTGCCTCAGTCTCCCCACTATAGCACTTTAATTACCCCTATGCCTCAGTTCCTTCACCACGTAGGGGGTTTGAGTACTTTCTACCCTTTTCTAACTAACTTTGCAACACAGATTTGCACTCTTCGTTTTCCCTTCCACTCTGTTTCTCACTAATACGTTTATTCCTACAGACATCACCCATGCTTCTTCATGCCAGGCCTCTTCCCTGGCACACTAGGTAAATAATGCTAGTGTCCTTTACTAGTCCCCACAGTGCTTAGACGGTGCTCTTTGGCACAGGGATGATTAGGGCACTTCTGTTTTGATATTATGTATCAGTCTCATGGCAATAGCTGTATTTATTTTGCAAAGTGCTACGTATACCGTCTGCGCTACATAAGAATAGAGTGATGCCATATAACACTCCGTCTTCTACTGATTGGCTCATTCGCTCTCGTTTGTGATGTGTAAGGAAAAACAAGACATTCTATTGAGGCAAAAAGCGGCGATTTGTGGGGATGTGGTTTGTTGCCTGGCAACCATATGCGAGGGTCTCATGCTTCAGATTCCACGTGCTGCTTGTTTCACTATAAAACACAGGAGCAGGAGAGTTATCGTTCACTTCTGCATTGTCTGCAGGAGGAGAGCGCAGCCAGGATCAGAACGCAGCCGGATCAGAGCACAGCCTGGATCAGAGCAGTCCCGGGATCAGAGCGCAGTCTGGATCAGAGCACAGCCTGGATCAGAGCAGTCCCGGGATCAGAGCGCGGTCTGGATCAGAGCACAGCCTGGGATCAGGGTGCTCGCCGTCCGGAGGGAAGATAAAAGGACAATGTACAGAGAAAAGACCACAGGAGACAATGAAACTCAACAAGAGAACTGCAACTTTGAGAGATTTTACCTCTGGTTTCTGCAGAGTTTGTGGTGATTTTTAGTGCTAACATTTCTGTAGATAGAGTAGGGATCAAAAATGTATACTTGATTTCACTTGGTTCATCTCCACCTTCTCTGCAGCAATGGATACTTCTTTATGTCTTTGGGGTCAATACTTTGTTCAAGATTGCTTATAAAAAGAAGAGACTTTCTCTTTAACAAGAAAAATTGTCTTGAAAGACCCTGAGGTCAGACAGAAGGGGGGGTGGGGGGGCAATCGTTTGGTTACAGTTTGCCCGCTGCAGGTGGGGTGGCTGACAGCTTCGAGCTGTCCCCCATCCAAGGCTCCCTGCTTGTTAATGGCTCTTGGGGAGAGGATGTTGGACGAGATGTTGAACTTGTCCTGGGGTATAATGGACAGCAGTATGCTGGGGAATGGGAGCCAGGCCAATGAGTCCCTGGTGAACAGGGCTGAGACAGGGCCCCCACCATTCTTGACAGACGCCTGGCTGGTACCCCTCTTTTTCGCCCTAATCATGCTGGTGGGGCTGATTGGCAACTCTCTTGTTATATATGTCATCTCCAAACACAGACAGATGAGGACTGCCACCAACTTTTATATAGGTAAGCAGCCAGAGCTAGGGCAGCACACAGGTGCGGGGGGTATGTCATAAGTCGTGGAGCCTTTGTATTATGGCAATGGTCAGTCATTGGGGCTGAATGTTGTATCGTGAGCAGTGAAGGGGACTAATGCCACATAGGGTGGGGTGGGGGGGGGGGGATTGATGGTTTGATGGTTTGCATTAACCCCTTCACTGCCAGAGTGAACACAATGTTTAGCCACATCATTCACTTCCTACAGAGCTCTGCAGAATGTGTGCCACTTTTTAATAGACCAACCGGGTTGTTAATCAATGTTAGAAGTCCTGCAACAAGTCTCCACATCTCTAGAACCAATACAGCTACTAGAACTTTACACAACCTGTATTTTAGTAAAAACACCAACTAAATACGTAAAAAAAAAATATATATATATTGTAATATATATATAATAGTAGTAATCTAAGTGTTTTTTTTTTTTTTTTGCTCGATTCCTTGATTTTAAGTAATTGCACTGGAAGGGATTTTGTTGGTATTTAAATAATTTAAAAAAATCATTATTTACTCAGTGATGCTAAAATGCAAAATATCAAATGCCGAAATACATGTACAGTAGCATGTGATATTAATTGAGCCCCCTGCTGACAGGATGGCAGAGCAATTGGTTGCCCCTCAGTCAGTAATACAGTACTTACATTTAAAAGGTTTAGTTAGCTATAATCATTTGAAGAATTGACTCACTTACTTAGAAAAGGTCAACTAATTTCAAACCCTAATTCATTTCCCTGTATTAATAATGTTTGGTCAGACGTGGGATTCTAAAAATTAGTTTACATCATTCTTCATTTAAGTCCTGAAAGCCTAAATACTGCAGCCTTCCCCGAGAAACGGAGTCACTCTAACAGGACCTCTGCTGATCTATAATCTGTAGAAGATTCCATATAACCTAAAAAGGATAAACAAAGCAGACGTGCAGAACAAATACAACGCAGTTTAGAAGATGCTGTTTTGCTATGGTTTGAATACCATGTTTAGTATGCTGCGCTGATAGTGCCGGCAACAGCGACGAGACGTCGCGGCAAAAAACAAATGCATTGCCGCCATCGCGTGTGCTTATAGTAAGCGCGACACGACGGATCGGAATTCATCTCTATTTGATTTTCCAGCGACCGTCGCGTCGCCATCTCCAGCACTGCAAGCGTAGACTTAAGCAAATGCCTGGTTAATGCAGTGCTTTATATGTGCATAGTATATATATATATATATATATATATATATATATATATGTAAAACAAATATAATCACTGCGCTTCTCCATGTAAAGAGCACTAGTTAGCATATGCTTTGATTTTTTAACCCCTTTTGGGCTTATTTCACATAACACTAGTATGCATTTAGCGTAGGGACCTGCTAAAGAGACTTACCTTGACGTGGTTAGCAGGCTTGGCATTATTTGATCAAAGGATGTATACCAAAAGTCTCCTTTTTTCTTATAGGTATTTACACCATACATATATATATATTCCCCATTGATTGCTATCCCTATGGGAGAAGCGCAGGGATTCACTTTCTGTTTTGCACATATATATATATATATATACCCATATAGTTTCATATGTGGGCACACTCGCTTTGTTCAGGATTTAGCTGTGTTAACACTAGACATGCATGTTCTACATAACCCTGTGGTTGATTCAGGACATGGACACTTTGTCAAAATGAGTTTTCAATAATGTGTAGATATGTATTGCAGGTAGATAAGGCTCATTGATATTGTGTTATAAATGTGACAGGTATTTTCGGTAGCTATATTTTCCTGTATAGCTGCAGTGTACACAGTGATTTTGCCACGTATACAATCTGATGTTGATGCTCAATATCAGGGACAATTTTGCACCAGTGTAAAGATCAAGGACTGGGATTCAAACTGGATTATACCATCTCAAAGTCAATCCAGTTGTCCCTTGGCCAATGTTATGTTCATTCTAAGGCCGCGCTTATAGTCCCGGCGACGCAATGTCGCCTCAAGACAAATGTATTGAATCCGTCGTGTGTGCTTATAGTAGGAGCGGCGACGACTTGGTCGCAATCGCTGGAACTCACTTGAATTTGATTTTTTCACCGAGTGCAGCGTGCCGTGACTTTAAGCGCGGCCTAAGTCTGCGTCCACAGTGTGAGTGACGGCAAGCGCGGCATGAACAAAATGTAGCAGCTCTATGGGGCCGGCCATAGGGAGAGCGCGTGCAATGAATAGCGACAGCGCGGCAGAATTTTGAGCCTACAGAAAAATCTGATGTTGTTGCGCGACGGCCGGGTCACGTGGAGCGGATGAGCCAATGAGGGCGAGCTTCGTGACGTCATGGCCGCGCCTCCTCCCCGCCTACCCGTTGCGTGCGATCGCAGTCCACAGATCGCTCGGGCGACAGGCGCGCACGATGCCATGCGCTCCGTCGCGCGCTTCGCCCACTATATCCGAGGCCTAAGATTGCACTGTTTATTTGTACATTAAAGCAGCAATCTCTCACACAAGCCTATGTGATTTAAACTCATATAATGTTAGCATCTTGCCCCATGAGCAGTTCCTGCTCCGGTGCTGAGCCCCATTAATTTGTGCTGTGGGGACCCCCTGCTTCCCGAGAAACTTACCTCTGTATGGGGTGTGCCGGTATCTCGGCACTATTTAAAGGTCTAGGTCATCCTGGCCAATAAGAAGCCACAACGGATGACATCACTGCTTCCTATTGGGCCGCAGGACGCAAGAAATTTACGAGAACCCCAGCTAGCCCAGCCGAAGCTGCTACCAGCGACACCTACGGAGGTAAATATATCTGGTTCCAGGGGGTCCAAGGAGCTAAAATTAATGGGGTTCAGCTCCAGAGACCCCCTGATTTAATCCTATATATTTTTAAATGAAAAATAAAATCGCTTGGACTGAACCTTTAACATTTACAAAGTATGGGTGATTGGCAGCACTCCTGCGGTGTACAAAAGGGCAATATCAATAGAGATATGGTGCACGGGAACTAGGGGGGACCTCAACCCTCCAAACAAAGTAATATGGGGATAGGGGGGTTCCCAGTACTCAAATGCAACAACAACAAGAATAGGTTTGATGCCAATCGAAAAATAATTTGTATTAAATATGATGCTACAAGCAATGCCAATCAGTAGGTCCAAGACTCTAAAGAGAGCCTTACAAATCAGACAAATATAAACAATATCGACTGAGGGGAAGGGAGACAAAAAAAGACAGGACAAGGGGAAAAGCAGAAACCAAAACAAACGTAATAAAATATTGGAAAAGTGAATAAAAAGGGGGAAATGTTTCGGTGCCAGAAAGCCCCTTCCCACAGACCCTAACGGCCGGTGGTACTTCCCTTCACTTCTTCCAGACCCTTACTCCTACTGAAAATCCTGGTCTGCGTATGACCAGAAACAGTGCTAATAATACCTGAGTATGACACAAGTGCAGCCAATTGATACTGAATAAAGATACAATGATCTAGAAATATGGCGTCTTGTAGTATCTTACACACCAGAGGAGTAGAGAACACCAGAGAGAATAAAATGTATATATCACTAAACACCTATTTATGCCTATAGAAAAAAATCTCCAATCAGGAAGAACACAATGAAATCATTCTTTGGGGAATAAGCCCACATTAACTAAACATGGTGACTGTGACAGGGTGAATGAATGTCACCAGCCATATACCTGGAAAACCTATGTTTAGGCTTACAGTGCAGCAGTGTCGAGGTTAAGTTAAGAAGAGCTGCTTAATTAGTCTGTCCCCAGCTGCATAATCAAGGTGTTAAAACCCCAGGCTGTACACACATGTGAGAGCTGGTCAGGAGAGAGGTTTTGAAAGTACTGAGGAGATTGCTGCTATAAGGTCTGTTTGCAAAGTACATGTTTTATGAACTGTTGTGTTCTGCATGCTGAAGAGAAGCTGCTTTGTTTGCCATGCTGAAGAGAAACTGCTTTGTTTGCTATGCTGAAGAGAAGCTATTTTGTTTTGTCTGCTGAAGAGAAGCTATTTTGTTTTGTGTGCTGTATTTTTTTTTTAAGGCTAAATAAATAAGCCTTGTCAAGAGACCCCGCGTGTGTAGTTGCATGTACCCTGCAACAGTGACGCTCTGGAAAGCCCAACACACTATTGCAGAAAATTTGAAAAAAGTATATAGACTTCGTGTCATACGAATACACAGTGGGACAGGGTCTCCGCGTTGCAACAGTCCTCTGGAACAGCCTGTGCTGAACCTTTAACATGTATTCACTTTACCTGTAGATGCCTCATTGTAACTATGATAACATTGTGTCACTATTTAATGGGACATTGTAAGTTTCATTGCATTTCAATGTGTTATACCAAATTTGATCAGTAGATGGCTGTACATGTTAATAGAAGTTTCCATCTCTCCCCGGCATAAGATACTGTCACATGGAAGCACAAACTTTCGGAGCTGCGCTCCCCTGCGTTGCCTCCCCCGGTGCTTGCGCCCCCCCCCCCCCTTATCTTGGTGCAGCGTCAAATGACGCCACGTCACCCGCGGCGTCGTTTGATGCAGTGTTGCCATGGGGACCAGTCCTGAAGGCGGCAAATAAAGGTAAGTTGAGGTTGCAGATGCCTCACGCGATCCCCAAGGCATTTAAATGAAATGCCGGGGGAAGAGCGCGGGGCCTCTGCCATCGCCGCGCCCCCCCCTCCCCCCTAGTTTGCTCACACCATGAGCACTGCGTATGAATCTCTACAAGTGCACATGCAACTTTGTTGCTTGTTCTGCTTGTGGGCGCACGAGATGTAAGGTGTTTGTACGTTTCTTACACTTGCTGCAGACCTCAGTGCTGGGAGATTCTTTTATACACGGGGAAAAGGGGAGAAACAAAGGATGACCTCGCTGACCAAAATATGATACGGGTCATGTATCAAAGCCCCCCTCCCCCCTCCCCCCCCTGATGCACAAGTGGGGCAAAAATAATTGTACTATATTTATCATGGGAAAATGTTGCATAGGACAAGGGTGCGCAAACTTTTTTCTTTGCGCCCCCCTGCCTGCTCACTCACCCCCTCCCCTTCTCTCCGGAATCAGTGGCGTCATTTCATGCCGCGTTGTCATGGCGACACGTCGCCAAAAGCCGCCGGAGAGCAGGTAAGCGGCATACAGAGGCCTCGCGCTCCCCCCTGGCGTTTTATATAAATTTTGTGGGGAAAGTGATTGCCGTACATGAAGATTCCACCGGAGGGCGCTAAACACCTGTCTATATTCCTATCACTAAATATTATTTTAGCGCTCCAGAAGTTTCAGTAAAAATCTGTTCCCTTGAAGTGAAAATAATGGCTTGGCCAACTAATAAATGAAATCAAATGTGAATCATTTGTAACCCCTCTGCTGCTAGGGGGGACTTAGTCGAGTGTTTTATTCTTCTGTGTTTTTTATTATTATTTCGGGTGACACCTTTGCTTTGCAATATGGCTCGGGTCCTAATGACAGCGAAAGTTTTAAGAGTATTTAATTTTTTTTATGGTATATATATTTTTGTAGGGGTTGCACTTCAAACCCCTTTGCATTGCAGGCCCTTCTGGCTTTTTTATACCCATCCTGACAATGTATCTGTGTTTGAGCTGCACTCTGACTGGGAGATTTGTGTCACTTTCTACTGGCGTCAAATGCTCGGAACTCCCCCTCGCTCCCTCTGGATTGTCAGCACTCGAGAACAGTGTCCTCATTTCTCTGTATCTGTTTGTGTTTATTTGGTATGTCACTCTGTTTATGTAATGTGCATCCCTCTGTACCCCCGCTGTACCACCCTACGGAATATATGGGGGCTGGAATATATGGGGGCTGGAATATATGGGTGCTTTACTAACAAACGGTAATAATAATATTTATGGGTTATTTATAATGCCTCGTGGCTTCACAACAAAGCACCAGATTAATAAAAAGGGGAAAATCCCATTATGAGCAGAATAATCTCTTCGATACATTTGGTGCATCTTTTTTTATTTGCAACGCTCCGTTTTGGCAGCCAGAAGAATTGGACGAATTGCTCCCTGTTTTTTTACATCTCGCTCTGATCTGTTTGACACAGAGATTAAGAGGTTGATGTACTGACAGGATTTTAGCAATTTTAGTTTGTGTCAAAATTGTGGTGCTAAAATGAAATACAAACCATAACACAATGCGTGTGTTGTGTAGGAAGGTTACGTGACCTCTTACATAGGATGTATAGTTTGTTCTCTGAAATGATGTTGGACGCATCGCGCCATGTTGCAAACCTAATGAACACAATTTCAATGACAACAGAATGATGTTTATTTTTTATTTTATAACTGGAAAAATCAGTTATTAGTTTATTATATTTTTATAATACCCTTACTGTGAAAATAAAACATTTTGTTTTGGTATGTAGTGAAATACTGTACCTGTCTTGGGTACATTCTGTGTTTGTTATTGCTACACAGTAATTGAAAGCACTTCTATTGCTGCAGTAACAATATAAACACACCAGGATTTCCACCAGGTACAAACCGGCGCATGATTTTGACTCAGTTTCCACAATTGTTTTGATGTCCATATACATGTGTTATTACTGTACATGGTAAAGTCCAGCTCAAACATGAGGGAATCAGGACCAGTGCAACTTGGGATGCCCCTAGTAGATGGGGACAAAAGCAAAAAGTAAAGGCACGGGTGCTACAGGCTAGAAACCTAGTCAGGGCAACAGCATAGTAAGCAAGGGGTGCTGGGCACACCAAAAAGTGATGCAAAGAAGTTAATGCAAAAGAGTCATTTAATGACCGAACAACGTAGCAGAGATCGAACGTTTCGGTTCAGGGAGGAAGGTGCGTGCACCGAAACATTGGATCTCTGGGACGTTGTAAAGTCATTAAATCACTCTTTTGCATTAACTTGTTTGCATCGCTTTTTGGTGTGCCCGCCCCCCCCCCCTCTTGCTTATTACTGTACATACCATTTACATCTGGGAGTCACGGGCATCACACACGTTAGTGTCGGTACATCGGGGAGGAAAAAGGTTAGTACAAAGACACAGACACAATATACACACAACACAATTTAACGCCAAAGATTCTATTCGCGACGCTTAGTATTATAGACCCTTAAAATAACCTCAACCTGATGGATTTAACCGAGGCAGAGACGTGGGAACGCAGCAGTGCAATATGTGACCCTTGATACACATGCCTATGTGCAGATTAACTAGCTATAGAGGTTCTTTTCATGAAGGGCAAGGGTCTTGCTTTGTAACTCTGATCCCGATCCTTTGTTTTCCAATCTGTTTGCTTTGCCAACAGTTACTACACAATGACATTTAATTTATGAGATGATGTGACTTTCTCTGTTCATATGACGTAATCACACACCTGAATAAACATATGTGCAATTTGCCAGGGAGTTATTTGTTTAAACTTAATGAACATTTAGCCGGCCCAAAATATGTGTGTGTCTACAGTATAATGTTTGTAATGTATGATTGAGAAACTAGCAAAGCACGTGTATCCAACATAACATTCTGCATCTCTGTGCCCCCAGCTAACCTGGCAGCCACAGACATCATGTTCCTCGTGTGCTGTGTGCCTTTCACTGCAACGCTCTACCCTCTGCCCAGCTGGGTATTCGGAGACTTCATGTGCAAGTTTGTGGCATACTTACAACAGGTAAATGTCGGGGATGGGAGGTGTTAACCATACCTCATCTCGGGTGCCTTATCCCTTCACTCCTCTACCACAAGTCAATACAGGGGGTTTCTGCCACTATATTTGATCAGGGATAACCCCCCATCATGCCCCCACTCTCTATCCTAGCTCAGAGAGCAATTGACGCATAAGTGATATGCCAGCTCCTTGAGGGTGGCAACTGATGTGTCTGAATCACTGAAACATTGGAATTAATGCAGTATTCTTACCCCATTTAGACTCATTTAGCACTAAATAAAAGCAGTTTGTGTTGTACTGTATATTGTGTGTTAGCAATAGTTATTCCTAAATAAAATCATCCAGCATTTCTGCATGTAACTCCCCGTGTGTATCTTAATGGTGGTCAGTTTATTAAGCTGATCCTGCTGGCCCCACGCAGTGTGTCGGTGATTAGCTCTTCCATTCTCTAGGGCCGGCATGAAATGTTATGTACTGCTGGTTCCGTTTTGATACATTTCACTCAAATTTCAGCAAAAGTTACTGGAAATTTAGACCAAAAGTGCAGAAAAACAAATGAGAACAGAGAACTGAGGTGGCTCGTCATTCTCTGCTCACCAAGTTACGTCTCAACTACTAACTTCCAACTAATATATAACCATTCCCTGCACTGCACCTAAAGTCAGGGCTGCTAAAACATATGTAACTACTAATGCACGATACATTAATGTTGGGGAACACTTTGAGAATCATTTAAATCAGCGGTTCCCAACAGGGTGTTTGTGAGGTGTCGCCAGGGGATTTGGTAAAAGAAATGTAATGGCGGATCCCAGGCAATATTCTGCATTCCTGACCCGTGTGGGGACTGCGCACTTAGCAAGGCCCCAAACGGCATCTTAGCGTGGGTGCTATTGTTTTTAATTACAGCTGGAGATTCCAAATTTGCTCCCCACAATGCTTTGCATCCACAGTGGCAAAGCATTGTGGGGTGTGATTTTGGAAGCTCCCGCAGTAATTGACAGCTACTATATATAACACCCATGCTATCTGTACACTGAGGTGCAGTTTGGGACCTTATTAAGCGTGTTTTCCCCACACAAGCTCAGGACACTATACTGCCTGGGATGGGTCAAACTGTTTTGTTACCAATAGTCTGACGAGTAGCCAATAAGAATTATTAATAAGGGATTAGCAAAACAAACATTTCCTAGCCGGGGGTGCACAATGTAATACTGTATCTGTCTATCTATTTATTTATCTACGATATCTACGTATGTATAGATAATCAATCATTCAGAATATTCTTTAACTGTAATATTAATATTCATTGTAAGCTGAGGTTTTACATACAGAGTGAGTAGGTTTAAATAATGTTACATAGTATCAAACAAACATGTTAATCACACAGTGCTCTATTTCTCCATTCAGGTAACTGTGCAGGCCACCTGTATCACCCTGACAGCAATGAGTGCTGATCGCTGCTACGCCACCTTGTACCCACTGAAGTCCCTGCGCCATCGCACTCCGAGGGTAGCGATGATTGTCAGCATCTGCATCTGGATAGGTATGGAGACTTTCTGCATCATCTCACAGCACCGAGCACGATGTGGTGTAAGACATCAAACAGACTCCCGTGACTTCATACAGTGAAACCACCATGCCCAGTATAATGCATTCCTATCAAACGCAAGGGACAGTTTTCGTGCCCGATACATTTGTTGCAAGTGATGATTCACAGGAATCGATTCATACTATAATATACAGTAACTTCTCCTTGTAAGTGGCAGGTGGGGGTCCTTGTTTGCAATACGCCCTATACGTGGAATGTGTATGCCTCCCAGATCATACTTACAAAAAAAATAGATGTACAGCTCAGTATTTTTTTAATGCCTAAAAATAAATAAATAATGCAGTTTGGGGGCTGCACGTCACGCTCCAAACATTTTAATTTTACTGTGAATCTGACATTATGCGTTGATTTTCATATGCAACTCTTACAGTTATATCATCAACTTTCTTCCAAGTTGGCTCTATTTGTGTCACCATGAGAGTTGGGGGGTTGGTGTTGTATATAGAAAAATAAGAACAGAGATACTGAGGGGTCTATGTATCAAGACAATATTGTTGCAAAACAGAGGCATTTCCACCCTACACCTATGTAATCAAAGTATTTCCATCCTACACCTATGTAATCAAAGTATTTCCATCCTACACCTATGTAATCAAAGTAATTCCATCCTACACCTATGTAATCAAAGTAATTCCATCCTACACCTATGTAATCAAAGTATTTCTACCCTACACCTATGTAATCAAAGTATTTCCATGCCCTCCTGCCCCTGTTATTTGGCATCAGTCGTAAATGTGTCTGCGTCAAACGTAGGAAACCCTTCTGCCATTTGCCGCAGCTCTGCTCCAACAAACAGAGCCGTGCGGCAAAACACACTTTTCTCTCAGACCCCTCAATACATACTATATATCAGTGCTGCTCAAGTTCCATCCTCAAGAACCCCCCCCTCCACACGTCAAATTTTAAGAATATCCCAGCTTTAGCACAGGTGGCTCAATAAGTGGGTCAGTCTTCGACTGAGCCACTGATTGAGCCACCTATGCTGAAGCAGGGATATCCTGAAAACCTGATTTGATTTAATTGGGGGCTGGGGGGGAGAGGGGGTCTTGAGGACTGGAGTTGAGAACCGCTGCTATATATGGTAATTAGATGTATCAGTTTTGACTTCTCTTGCTACCCCATGGAATTGCTTGGAAATAAGGCGCTGTTCTTCTCAGTGTGTCGAGTCAGAGCCAGTTGCTCTGTCTATTTTATATAGGAATCCTGCCTGTGTTGCACATTAGTTTCACACAGGACCTTTGTCTTCTCCACCAGGATCACTTCTCCTATCCACACCAATCATTCCATACCAGAAGATCCAGACAGGTTACTGGTATGGACCAAGGACTTACTGCATAGAGCAGTTCCCCTCGGATGCTCTTAAGAAAGCTTGTATCCTGTACCAGTTTCTGGCGGTGTACCTGCTGCCATTGCTCACCATATGTCTGTGCTATTCACTGATGCTGAAAAGGGTGGGACAGCCAGTAGTGGAGCCCATGGACAATAACTATCAGGTACAAAGACCTCTCATGACCCACACATGCGTTACAAAATCATATACTGGTTAACTCCCCCTGTTTATCATGTAAACTCCTGATGCATCAATGAAATGTGTATCCTTTTGAAGTGAAACTTCTTTATTGGCACCTCATTCGTAATGGGACAAAAATGCATTGTATAGACAGAAAATGAAACGGATGTGACGTCATGAAGTAAGTGCAGGCAGTTGAGGCCGGGCTGTGTTCTGGCTCAGCCCGACCCCAACACTGACATGCTCCCACCCGCCCTGCTAACCTAAAAATATCGCCACCGGCGCCGCTCATAACGGCCGCCGCTCCCCCCACACGCCCGCTGACATGCGGCGGCGACGCGCTCCCTCCACACGCCCGCTGACATGCGGCAGCGACGCGCTCCCTCCACCCGCCCGCTGACATGCGGCGGCGACGCGCTCCCTCCACACGCCTGCTGACATGCGGCGGGGACGCGCTCCCTCCACCCGCCCGCTGACATGCGGCGGCGACGCGCTCCCTCCACACGCCCGCTGACATGCGGCGGCGACGCGCTCCCTCCACACGCCCGCTGACATGCGGCGGCGACGACGCGCTCCCTCCACACGCCCACTGACATGCCGGCGCTGGTCCCCCCACCCGCTCAACATCCATGATGCCGGTACTGCTGCCACTGCACTGCTGCCAATAAACATGACCCCACCAATCAAATTTACTCATGCTCTAAGCAGAAGAAATTTCCAAAGAAGTTTCACTTACTATGCGCGTGCGCAGCACACACAGCTTATTTTCTACCGTCACCCATATAAAAGTTCACAAAATCCAATGAAATCCAATGTGAGATTACAACATCTCTCATTTCCCTTGCCATGATACAAGCTTTTATATGTTGTTCTGTATTCCTAGCCACTTCAGTGCCAACTGAGCTAACATCGCAATGCAGAAGGTTTAAGCCCACAGAAGGCTAAACACTTTGTTAAAAAAAACAAAAAAACAACTGAACCCTGTGATGCCACATCACTTGCTGACTATCCTGTTCCTTCTATAGGCATCATCAGAGGCTGTGTGAACCTTTTAGCTGGTATTTCTACATTAGTAGGTAGCCATGGGGTGGCCAACTCCAGTCCACAAGGGCCACCAACAGGCCAGGTTTTCAGGGTATCCCTGCGATATGGGGAAAAAAAGAGAAAAAAGCGCAAGGCCCATAGAGTAGTATAGTCAAGTTTATGAGTGATCAAATACGGTTAAAAACACTTACAACAGTGTAGTTGGTACAGGCATATCGGTACTGGTATACAGACCGCAGGAACAGAGATGCTTTATTCGTCTGCTTGTCAGGGGTCTCAGAGTCCTGGCCCTTCTCCTCCTCACGATCGGCGAACTTCACTTCCGTGTCAGGTGACTCGTGACGTCGGCGCGGGTCATCGAGTGTCTGAACTGCAGTGTTTGAGGAGGGAGCTGAGATCCACTCGTAGTTCTCCCACTGATCGATGACCCGCGCCGACGTCACGAGTCACCTGACACGGAAGTGAAGTTCGCCGATCGTGAGGAGGAGAAGGGCCAGGACTCTGAGACCCCTGACAAGCAGACGAATAAAGCATCTCTGTTCCTGCGGTCTGTATACCAGTACCGATATGCCTGTACCAACTACACTGTTGTAAGTGTTTTTAACCGTATTTGATCACTTATAAACTTGACTATACTACTCTATGGGCCTTGCGCTTTTTTCTCTTTTTTTTCCCTTCTCTACAGTTTCTTCTGGTTCCGAGGTTGGTTCCAGGAGCAAAGAAGCAGCATACCCATATTTCTTGTGAACGGACTTCATATGTTGGGGGACACATTTTTTGGAATTCTTCTAATTTAAGTATTGATTCATAATCATTTTTATCATCCATTTTTTATAGGTAACTGTTGTTAGTAGTGTGTTATTCCCTTTCATTTTATGCGACAAATGTATGTATATGTTTAATTATCCTGTTAGTTAGATCGCTGGTAGACACAGTGGGTGAAAGAGGGGTTAACACCCATCTAGACCCTGTCTGTGTTTAACTTATTTACACCATATCCACTATCCCTGCGATATCCCTGCTTTTGCACAGATGACTCAATCAGTGACTCAGTCAAACTCAGACTCAGAAACTGAGCCACTGATTGAGCCACCTGTGCTGAAGCAGGGATATCCCTAATACCTGACCTGTTTGTTGTGGCCCTTGAGTACTTGAGTTGGCCATCCCTGAGGTGCCAATAAAGTGATTATCTATACACGAAACTAATGGTCTTCTCTTCCTCTCTTCTTCTATCCTTCCCCATCTCATTCTCCTATTCAATACCAGGTCCAGCTGTTGTCCGAGAGAACAATTGCCATGAGAAGCAAAATCTCCAAGATGGTGATAGTGATTGTCCTCCTTTTTACCATTTGCTGGGGTCCCATCCAGCTGTTCAGTCTCTTTCAGGGCTTCTACCCAGGTTTCCAAGCCAACTACGCAACCTACAAGATCAAAACATGGGCCAACTGCATGTCTTATGCCAACTCTTCGATCAATCCCATAGTCTATGGGTTTATGGGGGCCAGCTTCAGGAAATCGTTCAAGAAAGCTTTTCCTTTTATGTTCCGGAGCAAGGTTAGGGATGGAAGTATGACCTCTGGGACTGTGAACAATGAGATGAAGTTTGTAGCGATGGAATCAACTAATAATGAGCTCAAGTGAGCCGGGCCATTGAGGTACTAGACCCTGCTTTATTTGTATAGCACAGGGAAGCATGTACAGTACCTTCAGTTGGGTTGATGTATCTAAAAGGATGAGGATTTGGGAGCAATAAGTCAATCAAGAAGCAAATGTCAGAGAGGCATAACTGAGTTCCTTTTTCCTGAGGAAATGGGATTTCCTTTGATAAAATCTTTCAAAATGAATAGAACAGGCGTTTCTGTTTAACTGATGGACACAGAGGTTTGGACTTTTCAGGACACCTCAGTAAATGAAATGTAATGTTCTCTATACTGCCATCTCGTATAGACTGAGACACAAAGAGCTGATCATACTCATTTTTTCACATGAACCCATGTTTTTCTTCAGAAGGATATGAATAGCAAGTACTTGCTGAATGAGTCTTACTTTTTCTTACAGTTGTGAGGCCTTTTAATGGACCAACAGGAGAGCTCTACATAGGTAAAATTGTACCGAGCTTACAAAACCTCACAGGTCTTTCATTAAAGAAGAACACTAATGTAGGTCCTTTAAAAAGTATCACAATCTATAATAAGTCTGTACTTCTTCAGGATGAATTCAGGTATTATACAGCTGAGCTCCCCCTGGTCTCATCATCTGCTCATTAAGCCAGACTGGCTGGGGAGGGGGGGGGGGGGCATCCTTTTTCCTCCAGAGTCCTGGGATTTTGGAAGTCAAAAGGAACAAATTGGACACAATGACAACATTGTTCCAACTTTCATCAGTCCCTCAATGACAACAGTGAAGCATGCGTGGGCTCAATTGTCCATCTTCGTCACCACTGAATAATAGAACCATAATTAAGCAAAATTAGTCATTTTCACTGTGAGGTTCCATTTTTTTTACATTTTAAATAACATTTCAATAATAAAATAAAGAAATAATACATTCTGATATTTGTATTTCTTTCCCAACATTTAACTGAAATTTTCCTTCCAAATAATATGAATATCCACCTATCATTGGAATGTCCATCTCTCGAGTAGAGAGTGCAGCAACAAACCTGAGTCACCTTGCGAATGTGGTTGAGTGATTGTGAAGGAGTTAGATGTTGTGGGTGAAGGAAGTGACCAGCCTTAGTCTTTTAGCAACATGCAGTGAGTCTTGGTGGCGAAGGTGCATTCTGTGCCTTCAGCTTTGACCCTGCATTGTCTTTGTACCTGTGTACTACTGTGTTTTTATATAACCGCTATGGACAAAACCACCAAGAGAAACCACCAATTACAGAAAGCCCAGGCTCTCAAAACCAGATCAATCCCCCATTATACGCTCATCCACAGCTGTGGTTCAGATGCATTTTCTGGTGTGAGTTATGTTTCCATCAACGGTTGGCGCTAGAGACATCTGTTTCTCATCGGGCAGGTTATTTTCTGCATGCGTATGCAAGCCAAGGATAGCAAGACTGTTGCAAGGTGGATGGTTACAGGGAAGAACCTCATGGCAGTTATTAATCCGTGCCACAGAAAGGAAAGGAGGAACTGAGCTGAGCAGTGACTCAGTTGGATGAGTCACGTAGCAGGCCTTGCCCTTTTCCGATTAAAGGTTGGTGTTTGTCTCCACACAGAAAATTAAGCCGCGTTGTTGCTCTGCGTACCCTTGGGGCCGATATGCCAAAGCCCAGCTTTGGTAAAAGGTCAGGATGAAAACGAAATTATTATTGTTTTTTTAGAAGCCAATCAATACAATGTGACTCCCTGCCCACATCTTACAATATATATATAGTTTTAAGCTGAAATACAGGAACATCACATCGCATTAGTTGCTCAAGGTCACAACATGTATGCAACTTCTCTTGAATCCATGTCTTCTGGTTCACGGCCCTGTGCAAATAGGTCCAATAAGAATAGGCCTTATTGTTACACGATACAGTGTACAGTATACATAACATGAAGAGGCATGATGCTTAATAGTGTCATATTAATTCTCACACTGCTTATGAAGTCCTTTGGATCCTTGTTTACAAAGAAGTAGCCAGCCAGGTGAGACTTTATCAGCAGCCTATCTGGCAGTACCTCTTCCTACAGGCCGCTCTCTTCCGTTGCGTGAGCTTTTATGGATACTTGATGAGGTCCATGTGTTACAGCAGGCTACGATTTCAGCTCCTGTAAGGCTGAGCATTAACCCTTCCTTCCCTTTAGAGACTCCGAAGCCTTCATTGATTCCAATCAACCCTTCCAGTTTTATTTCTCATAGTATTTAAGTAATTTACTGCATATGTGAGGAGCCCGGCACCAACTGTGTCGCTCTCGCAGTCTGTACTTCCACCTTACCCGCCCAGACTTGGGGGGAACAGTAATTTCAAAGAATGACAATAGTTTCGGTTCAAAAGACATGAACACTTTCTTCAATTAAAATATTGCTCATGAATCACCAATAATGACTAGATCAGAGGTTCCAAACTCCGGTCATCAATGACTGCAGGTTTTAAGGCTATTCTCACATAAGCACAGGTGACCAAATCTTTTTGACTGAACCACCTGTGCTCAAGCAGGGGTATCCATAATACCTGTACTGTTAGTGGTCCTTGAGGACTGGAGTTGGGAACTTCTCGATTAGATTAGTCAACCTATGTTTTCACCAAATGGGTTTCTTCCGTAGAACAGCAAAAAAAAAGTGTTAATTGTGATTAAATAAAGAAACATAAAATAATATACTGTGAGCAAACAGGTAAACAACTCAAAGATAATGTAATGCTCCTTCCAAGACAATACACGCCCAAGAATGTTATATTCTTCACGTTTAAAGGTGGGCAATGTTATTTACCAAGCCAATCCATAAGACACTATCTAATGCTGGAGGCCACTGTATGCGCTATTTGCTTGAATTGTCAATTGAAGTGTCTTTGAGCACCAGGAAATGTCTAATGGCAAAGCGCCGCTTCGTAAATGGTCCATATATTACCAGCTATTATGACTCCAATTTCTAGTTGCATCTGCAGCAGCCAGCGTATTTCAAGTGATAAAGCTGTTAAACAGCGTAGAACGATCAATATAGGAAGGTGCTCACCGGTACGGATTGGCTTCACTTTTCTGTCTTTGCATGTACAATTTGCCTCATTATATGTAAAAATTGTTTTTTTGTAAAAAAAAAAAATAATAATAATTAATCTGTTTCTGTCTCTGTTCTAGTAGTGTAGTCGGACGCCTTTACCAAGCGGGACTATTCTGTCGTTCAATCATGCACAATGCCACATTTTTTTTTTTTTTTTTTTAAACACTACGAACATTGCGTGCAAACATGTTTAATTGGTCAATTTACCAAGACAAGTATTAAGCCGTTTCATCAATAAAGCTATTCTATAAACATTGCTCGCCAAGAGAAACTGAGCATTATTCATTTATGTGAAGAGACCTGCAGAAAATCGTTCCACTCACCAGAGATAATGGGATATGGGGAGGTAAGACCAGTATGGAAGCAGAGGGAAGAGGCAGCCTGAGAAGAGAGATGGGGGGCTATAGAACAGACAGATACTGAGGTGTGAAAGGAAGAGCGAGGAGTGAGATGTACAGTATGGAGAAAAGAGGCAGCAGGCTGAGCATAGTGGAGAACAAGAGCCCATATTCAATGTGTGACACTGTCCTACCCTTGCTCAGGAAGATTTAATCTGTCAATCTCAGTGGGTCTCCTTCTGCAAATCTTTCTAAGCAAAGGGAAGGTAGCTCCACAGGACACTAATTAGGAGCCAGAGACAGTAACAAGAAAGAATAGAGATGAAGGAGCTTTAGAAGACTGCCCAGCAATGGGGAGTATAAAACAGGACTGGTCAGGATGTGAGCATATTGCTTCACACAGAGTACCAGTACTTTTATATTTTGTAAGAGAGGGAGACAGAGAATCTGTTTTAAGGGCAGCATTGTAGATATGTAGCATACATACTCCAAAAAACATGGTGGTGAACTCAGGCGAAGCCTTTGGCACCTGTATCCCCATCCAACATCTGGGCCCTGTAATAGTGACCACTTGACCCTGGAACCACATTGTCAGTAGCACTTTGGGGTTAATGACTGGATTTGTTTCCTTATCTCTCATTTGACCGTCCATTTTCCCCTCTATCTCTTCATCTCACCCTCTCTCCCTCTTTCTCTCTCCCACTCACCCTCTCTCACTCTTTGTCTCTCCCACTCTCCCTTTCTCACTCTTTCTATCTCTCTCCCTCCCTCTTTGTCCTTCCTCTTCTCATTTGCCCTCTCGCAGATTCTGTCTCACCACACATTCCATATTTCCTAGCTAAACAGACCTGTTTCAAATATTGTTCCTGTTGCCGTGGCGATGGTTCTATTTTGGGTGTGGATGCTGTCATGTCCTGGCAGGGTGTGCCGTGACCAGGGACTGAGGGGAGGGGCTGGTAAATACAGTCACTGCCGCCCGCCGGCGTCTGTCCATTAATAGTGCATAGGAGACAGCTGTCTGCGTCTGTCTGTCACTCACTGCACTGGCCCGAGCAGCCCTGTCTCTGTCACATGCTGATCCAAGCAGCTCCCTCTCTCACATGTTGGTCCAGAAAGTCTCACTGTTGTAGCTCTCTCACTCTCTGTCACATGCGTGTCCCAGCAGCGCTCTCTATCACATGCTGACTATTATGCTGGCTATTACGGCTTTCGCTCTGAGCCCTATACCGTGAGGTCGCCTTTGCGTGTTGGAGAACATTTGAGTCCGATTCATTTGAATGGAGCAGATCCCTTCATGCAGCTTCATTGCATATTGAATAAAGAAAGATCTCTCCTACACTCCCAACATCCATCCATCTCTCCCCATCTCTCCCCATCCCTCTCTCTCCCTCTCTCTCCCTCTCTCTCTCTCTCCCTCTCTCTCCCTCTCTCTCCCTCCCTCTCCCTCCCTCTCACTCCCTCTCTCTCCCTCTCTCCCTCTCTCTCTCTCCCTCTCTCTCCCTCTCCCTCTCCCTCTCCCTCTACCTTTCCAACCTTCCCTTTCTTCCATACATTACTTCGATCATCTCTCTTCCTGTCACAGACTGGCTAGCATCTCCCTCCTAGTCCCTGCTCCCTTCTTTCTGTGCCTCACTAATCTCACACTCTTCTAAATCCATTCACTGAGCCAAACCAGCCTTATGAAACTGTTTTCCATTCTGCATGCAATGACTCAGTTTCTCTGTATACTCTGGGAGAAGACTGCTTTATCCAACAACTAGCTGATTGTCAGCTTCTTGGGGCAGACACTCCCAGGACCAAAGCGAATTAACCACAGTGCCATATTTAACACTTTTTCTGCCAGGAGGCCTGCAACGCATTGCTGAGCAAAGTGAAGAAGTGCTGGGCTCCTATCACTGTGATTAGTCAGCTACTCACTATAATGACACTGAGTTTGAAGCAGGGGAACCTGGTTCAATTCCCGTTGTCCGCTCCTTGTGATCTTGAGCAAATCACTTTATCTCCCTGTGCCTCAGGCACCAAAACATAGATTATAAACTCAGGGACTGTCTGTAACAATCCTATGTGCTGCGTACCGCGCGCTATACTGCAACTGTGACGCGCCTTGAGTCCCATTGGGAGAAAGGTGCTACATGGAATATAATAATTATTATTATTTAAAAAAAATACACCGGACAGGTTTATTCCCACTGCGTGTCCAAGAATTACAAGAAGGAATTCTCAGAACTCTACATTGCAACCTCGGGCTATTTAGAAAAAAAATAACAAAATAATTAGTGGTTTGTTGCACAGAGTGTGAATTTCCCAGGCGAGGAAGGGATTAAGAATAAAGAGGATACACTTCTCGACAACAAAAAAGAAATAACATGTTCATAGTGTCTGTCATCAGGGAGACTCTTCACCAAGGCAGAATACAAGCAATCAAATACGCACGGGAAGGAACAGAAAAGGAGAAGTTCAAATAAGAAGTGAATCTAGCAAAACCAATTTAACAACCCTAGGCGCCTTGGAATACAAATCTAATAATGTACACAACCAGAAAACATAAAGTGAGAACTACAAAAGTACAAATGCTTTCAAATGTGCTTTGCAAAACGTTTCACACATTTCTCTTACATTTGGTGTTTCACTAAAGTGACAATGCTCAAAATGTTCACCAATTTTAGTTAATATTTAATAGTCAATAGTTATTAATATTGTTACACCAGCTCCAAGTAATCCATAAACACTGGCTGACCCTCTCATCCGAGTAAAAAAAAAAATGGTTTCAGCAGAAGAAAATCTAAGGGAAAAGGCAAAGCTTTGCGTATTACATAAGTTACCATATGCAGAAAATATATTTCTACCGATACTGCTACTGAAATGCAAGATGCTAACTCAAATGCTAACGCCTGCCTTTATCATGTCGGGGAGTAGATATCCCAGTCCTGATATTTTCACTCTCTTCCTTGGCCAAGGTTAAATAAGCCCAACTGTGATTAAAAGTACTGAATTATTTCTGCAGTTTGGCCGCTAGCCAGCAGCCATCCACCCAGCGTTCCCATTCTCCTGCACTCTTCTCCTCTCAGTATGGCCCTATAAATATGCAACTTGCAATGTGCAACTTTTATAAGCTGTTTACTACTTTTTCTCCTTTGTCTACGCATACACACAACCACATGATTACAGTACTTTTCCAAATTTTTGTAAAATTGTGGCACCTTTGTAAAATGTATTAAGAATAAATAATGTATATAATGATGTTACTATGTAACATTACAACCTAATAAATTTTTCTATTTTTCTTTTCTTTTTAAAGAACATTTAATTTAATAATTCTGTTACAAATGAAAGCATACATATTTAAATTCGGGTGGTTTGAATTGGAGAATATCCACCATTATAGAAATATGGTTTGGTGGCTTCCCTTGGAACACAGGTTTATATCGCCGTTATTTTTTTCCGGCTTTATTTCTCCTCCATCACTCAGGGAAATACCAGCAGAAGCAGAAGACAGAAGTATACATGAGTAACACACACACTAATACTTCCCACTATTAATCGTTCTTTAGGGGGGGAAAAGATGAATCAAAGGATATATACCACTGGAAATGGGCAAGAGATTTCATATTTTCAACTCTACCAGGCAAGAACAGAATGACTCACAGTTGTGGGTAACCCAAACATCGCCTACAATAAATTCCAAAGACCTCAAGCCAAAAACATTACCTGTGGACAACCATTAATACAGTACATGTACAGGTATGACAAGAGACTTTTTGGACCATGTGCTCTAAATTAGGAGCTTGTAACAGGCGCTTATAGTCTTTTATGCATGTGAATCCCAAGATACTTGACTTTTCAAGGTCTTTACATGAAACTTTACGTCATAATACTTCTTCATAACATTGTTCGGAAGATTTAACAAATAAACAAAAATGATCCAAAAATGGCACATCATGCTATCATGCTTTCACCGAAACTGCATATGTCAACAGCAGTAACCTAACCCCCCAAAATAATACTCAAATTACAGCTCCACTGGGGGTGAGTTCTCAAGTAGGCGTTAGAATCCCACTGGAAGACATTCTACAGACACAAGAGAAACCCCCTGAAGACCAAGGATATGTGCTAATTATAAAGACATTTCAATGTATGAGCTCCTGTGCCGGCCACCCCACCATGCACATGTCTTGAATATACAGTAATCTAACGGTGGTGCCCCCACCCATCCCGTGAGTCCTCCAGCCCTGTCCTTGGCTGTGAGGGGGTTAAGGAGGAATAAAGGGAATGAATGCTTGTTTTCAGTAGCGTAGCGTCATGACTTGGCAGTTTTATGGATTCATTTCCTGTCGTTTGAAAAGCCAACCTTATTTCTAAGTTTAGCTCAGGGAAAAAAGCAGCATTTCATTTAAAACAAAATCAAAACCACCCGTGCTGCTCGAGGCTGAGCGCTGCCCCCTATCCCAGTGTTTTGAGATGCAGGAATTGCTTTACCGCTTACATCTCTTTGGGATTTAATGCTGTAAACAATTGTATTTATAACAAAAAGGCCTCCATGTGTGCAGCGAAGGTGCAGCTCCCCCTCTCACACAAACACACCATCCTACAAACTTCCTGCGTGCCTTTGTTTATAATATATGAAAGATACACCCATATTCCCCCAAATATGACACTTTTGGACATTTATGACTCATGAAAATGCACAGGTTTGCACCAAATCCCCACGCTACTTAGGCACATATCCCATTTGAAGTGAACCATTGAGTTGAAAGATAAATATATCATAAACATTCTCCAAGTGAACCCCAGGATATCCCCAAACACCTGTAATATATACAGTATCCCTAGTACAAACAGTATTTATACCAGAGCAGTGCAAAGGCTATTCATATTCATAGGTTGTAAGCTCTATAGGGCAGAGACTGTGCCAACGGACTGTACAAATCCACTCAAAATAAAGTAAAAAAGATAGCATTCTCAAAATGACTCACAGTCCGGATACACCAGCACACTACAACGTTTCAGGCCTGTAAGGCCTTTCCTCAGCCATACCTACCTGATGAAAGGCCTTGCAGGCCTGAAATGTTATATCCGGACTGTGAGTCTTTTTGAGAGTGTCATGGGAGACCAGGACTCTATCACGGGATGAAGTACCAAACAGGACACCGAAATCAAACAACAGTATATTTATTCTGGCTAGAGCTATACTCACAATCCCTGGCCCATGCAGGGGGAATCCTAGTCAGTCTAGGTGCCCGGCGTCACTGTAATGAGGTCCCCGGAACAACTTCCACTCCTGTGAGCGTTCGGAGTCTGTAGGTGTCGCTGGATGCAAGTCACCAGGCAGCACTTTTGAATCTCCCACAGTAGAAGAGCGTACAGCCTCGATTTCAGGTCACTGCGGAACAACCTCAGAGAGCTCCGCTTAGCTAATCCACAGGCTAGAGTCAGCAACGTTTGTGGAACTGCTGCTTTTCTAGGATCCCCCTCTCCATAGAGAAACATGGAGAACGGGGCAGCGACCAATCACAGCACAGATGCTGTGTGTGGAGCCAATCACAGCGCTTGGGCTCGCCTGTGTTAGCCAATCTGGGCTGGGGATGTGATGGGGAGGCTGAGGCAAGGAGTGCAGGAATTACGAACCAGCCAATAAGAGCAGCGCCAACCTCCCCTTGTTCTTAGTGCTGACTTGCTATCTCTTGATGAGATAGTTGCCTCTCTGTCTGTGTAGACAATAGCTCCGCTCTTCTGATCAACGCCTCAAAGATAGGAGGTCTACCCATCCCCATCCTCCATTGTCTCCAATGTGCCTGTGGAACCAACCAGACCCGTATCCCTGGACATGCAGGCTGGGTAAGTGTGTTACCAGCCCAGCGTGCCCAGGGGACAAAGACATACCCAGTTACATTAAGCACACTACAATTTTACATGTAATAAAGGTTTCACATATACATTATTATATATATACACTTGGCCCAATGTGCCACAGAAGGATCGATGTACAGTACAGGAAAATCCGGTGCATTCATCCCGACGGATAGGGGGAATGGCTGGGCTTAACATTTATTATAAGAGCCACATTGCCCCTACCGTCACACCTCCCCTTTTAAGCTGGGAGCTTTGGTGCAACAGCCTTATTGAGCCTAAAGACCAAGGCCAAATGTGGGTCTCGTGGCTATATAGGAAGCGATCCTTCCCTCCCCCAAAAGTCCATAGTCCGAAAGGGGTAGCTGGCCATCCACATAGGGATGAAGGGTCCCCAAAGTACTTACCTTGGCTAGCGTAGGCAGCCCCCCAGCCAAACCCAGGGACAAATGCCAGGGGGTGAGACCTTATAGTCAGGTGATCTGGGCACAGCGATAGGGAGCTGGGGAGGGGCAAGTCATTTGGGGGTCAGGCCATCATGGTGGGCTCCCCTCAGCTTACCTCTCGGGATGTAGGCTCCAAGATCCTGGGAGTAATGTGTCTCAGATCTGTCACCAACATTTCTTGGGTTTCAGATCCGGCAATCCGGCGGCTCTGGTGGCATAACACAGCCACGAACGGGGCCGCCTCTGGGTCTGCATAGCAGCAGACAAATTCGCCCAGATCGCAGCCCAGAAAAACATTATCTTAAAATCCAGGGAATGTCCCCCCGTTTCGGATCCCTCAGCCCACTCTCAAATCAAGGTGCACACAGGCCATTTGCAGGGATTGGGGTACTCTGTCTTCTACTCGCAACTGGATCCCTGTTCCAAGCAAAAGATGCTCTAGCCCGACCATATAAGGTTGAACCAGAGTTACAGCGGCTCCAGTACTAATCCACCCAGTAGCCTTCTTGGTCCCGATCATCACTGGGTGCAGATATACTGAGTGACATCAGAGGGCTCCTGCCGGATCTGGGAAACTTGGTGTGTGGCTTTACCTCTCGGGCCTCGGAAGTGGGAGCTGGAGTCATCAAATGGGCAATGTGGATCGCCTGACACTGCTCCCACGTCGGAGCTAGCTCAGTGCAGGCAATCCACTAGGGTGCTGGAGAACGTGGCCCTGGACTGGGGGGAGCTGCCTGCAGGGCAGTATGGCAATCCATCCATAGGTGACCCAGCCAATGGCAGCAATAGCATTGGCACTGCAGGCCACACTAGACCGGCCGGGATTTGAAGCGGGGAAAAGTTAAAGCACTCGTCCATGAGGGCACATTAGACCTCCTCACAGCTGCGGGCTGGGGGATTCTGCTGGCGGGAACCAAAGCGGTCAGCTGCAGTCGGGCCGCCATTAAAATGTTATGCCCACTTGGCAGCCTGTTGGGGAAGATCCGGCTCATGGGCCGCGATCCATTCCCTCACATTAGGGATGGAGTACAGCAAGTACTGTTCTTTTAGGACTACGTCTTAAAAGTGGCCACCTCACTATGAAGCAAGGCTGGTTCTCTGGTCCAAGCAGAGTACCATGACACCATGGTCTGGATCGGGTCATCTGCCATCTACGATGACTGCTGGGAGGATGAGGTGAGCTCCGAGGGTGGCCGGAGTATCCGTGACTCATTGCTCTGCGGTCCCAAGGATTCAGGACCACTCAGTCCAAACTACTTTCGAGTAGTTCAGCCCTGAGCCCGATGCATCCCACCGTTGCCATCAGAAAAGCCTGACACGGGAGACCAGGACTCTTTCACTGGATCAAGTACCACACAGGACACCAATGTCAAATACAAGTATATTTATTCTGGCTAGAGCCAACAGACCAAACACAATATCACAACAGAGCTATACTCACAATCCCTGGACCATACAGGTGGAATCCTAGTCATTCTAGGTGCCCAGCGTCACTGCAGTGACTTCCCCGCTACAACCTCCACTCCTGTCAGCGCTCAGAGTCTGTAGGTATCGCTGGATGCAAGTCCCCGAGCAGCACTTTTGAATCTCTTGCGGTAGAAGCGTGCACACTACGATTTTATATGTAATAAAGGTTTCACATATAGATTATTATATATACTTGGCCTGATGAGCCACAGAAGTCACCAGCGGGACACCTGGCTGCATACACCTCACCATTTCACATTTCACCGCAGAAAATGTCCGCCGTGCGTGCGCTCAAGGGCCGACCACCCAGTCTGACAACAAGCCCAACCAGACAGCTCCGATAAGCGCATATTTGAATGTCCCGTGTCGGACCGCTACACTGCCTAGACTGCCCGCTCTCATGCGCCATCTTTAAATGTCCCACGCGAGACATTTAAACATGCGCTTATCCGAGCTGGCTTGTTGTCGGAGCAGGCGGTTGTGTGCGGGAGACATTTTTCTGTCAGAGTCGGCAGCCGGAGGCGGAGCTTTCGCAGTGGTCATTTTTCACGACGAAATGTCAAGTGGTGACGTGCCCTGCGGCTAAGGTGTCCCGCCGGTGACGTCCTGGAGGCGACATGTGTGGCGGTGGAGTGCAGCAGCGTTTTGGTCGCGGCCAAACCTCTAAGGCTAAGGCCCCGGTCTCTCCGCTGTAACGCGCCCGCGCTTTTGGTGGCGCGTTCAGCCGATTCCCCGGTCTGCAGCTCACTGCAGGAGCAGAGACCGGGGGGGGTGTGGCGGAGGAGTGACGGGGGCGCGACCATGACGTCACCCGGCAGGTTCGCCCTCATTGGCTGAACCGCCGGGGGGCGTGCCTAGCCGCTCGACGCGAGTCCTGCTCTCAATTCTATTGAGAGCAGGAATAGCTCTCGCGCGAGCGCTGCGGCCCCCCCCTCGCAGCGGGCCCGGCGCCATTGCGGGGAGGGCTCTCGTGCGCGCAGCGGACGCTGTAGTAGGCAGCGGGGGCAAGGCCTTAGACCGAATGATAACATGTATAGCGTGATTTCATATGGTGGGGGCGTGGGGGCGCTGCCCTATTCTGCAATGTTCTGCAGTATTGCAATGATTTTAATTACACTGCAATGTTCTGCAGTATTGCAATGATTTTAATTACACTGCAATGTTCTGCAGTATTGCAATGATTTTAATTACACTGCAATGTTCTGCAGTATTGCAATGATTTTAATTACACTGCAATGTTCTGCAGTATTGCAATGATTTTAATTACACTGCAATGTTCTGCAGTATTGCAATGATTTTAATTACACTGCAATGTTCTGCAGTATTGCAATGATTTTAATTACACTGCAATGTTCTGCAGTATTGCAATGATTTTAATTACACTGCAATGTTCTGCAGTATTGCATTCCTCTGCCACCCGACAACGGTGAGAGAAGAGGTAAAAGATGATGCTGTTTGAGTTTAACATGCTGTCACACGCTCTGTTAGAACACGCTGCTTAAGAAGTCTGCTCATTGCAAGGGCTGGGATCAGAGGCAGAGCCAAAGTAACACTTTAGCAAGCAGTGCCTATGGCAAATACCTTTATATATACTGACCCTAAATCATGCATTACACGTTTTAAACAAATGAGCTCTCCACACCCCTCTTAATATGGCACACTGAATGTAGGTATGGGTTAGTCCACTGTAGCATCATCCAGCAGTTATATAGATTGGAGAAACTTGGTGGGACCTCTACATCACATTTCCAGGCTCTCCTCAACAAAACCACTAACAAAGGGGTTCATTCCTTCGGTGCCGAAAAGGGTCCTTCAGGGGGTGGAAGGGAATAGTCACATCTAAAAGTGTCTGAAGTTCTTGGAATTGAAAATGATGCCATTTACACAATGTTTTCTTCTGCCGCTATTTACGTTCATACCAGAACTCCCTCCTACTGTCTCTGTACGTTCTCCCTACCTACCAATTAGACTGTAAGCTCCTCGGAGCAGGGACGCCTCTTCCTTAATGTTACTTTTATGTCTGAAGAACTTATTCCCATGATCTGTTATTTATATTATCTGTTATTTATTTGATTACCACATGTATTACTACTGTGAAGCGCTATGTACATTAATGGCGCTATATAAATAAAGACATACAATACATTTACTTCAGGTTGAGAAGATATGCGTGAAACCCCATTCCGTGCTAGAGGGCCCTGCCTGGCAAATGGAAGCAGAAGTGGCGACGTATGCCACCTCTTGCATAGCATCCTCTGCATTACTACATTGTAGGGGTGAATAATAACTTTGTATGCGATTAAGGTGCTCTTTTTGGCTCTAAGTTTTTTTTGTTGTTATCTTGCACCATCTCCCTTTCTCTGCACTGGCTCAGTCCTTAACACAATGCATTGAGGCCTCGATAGAAGAGAAAGAGTTAATGAAGCAGGAGTAAGGGACTCAGCCATCCACGTTTTTTTTTTTTATTAAGGTCTAATTGTGCTCCAAGGGTGGGGAGTATGATCATGATCGGCTGATGCCCAGTGAACCTCCCTCTGGGTCTGACAAGTGTAATTATATCAGCCCAGCATGAGCCAGAGCAGGAGGGGATTAGAGAGGCTGATCAAGAGGCATATTGATAGCTGTTCCTGGGCATGTATTTATGTGTCTGGGTATGTGTGCGAGGCTGTGTTTGTGTGTTACTGAGTGCGTGAGGCTGTGTTTATGTCTGTAAAGCGGAATTCTTTGCAGGCTGTGAATACTTTTATTAGACCAATATGAAAGTGCTGTATGTGGATGATTTCAAGGACATATGGGTCCATTTTCTGATGTGTGGGGAGGTCTGTCAAGTCTCACACGTATAGAAAGCAGTCTAACTCACTTGGAGTAAGCTCACTCATGTGTATTTGTAGTAGCTATCACATATTAACAGGAAGTCTAACTAATTTGCTGTACGTCTCACTTATTGGAAGGCAGATTAATTAATTTGGTGTATGTCTCACTCATTGAAAGACAGTCACACTAATGTGGTGTATGTCTCACTCATTGGAATGCAGTCTCATTAATTTGGTGTATGTCTCACTCACTGAAAGGCTGTCTCATTAATGTTGGTGTATGCTTCACTCATTGGAAGGTAGTCTCATTCATCTGGCATAATCTCACTCATTTGAAGGCAGTCTAAGTCATTTGGTGTAAGCTTCACTCACTGAAAGGCAGTCTCATTCATTTGGTGTACAGGTATGTCTCACTAATTGGATGGCAAATCTCATTCATTGGTTTATGTCTCACTCATTAGTAGGCATTCTAACTCATTTTGAGTGAGTCTCACGTAATTGTAGCAAGTGTTCCTGGCGCATGTGCAATACAAAGTGCCAATATCCCCAAAAGGGCCTCTTGTGCGTCTGAGGCCATAGTACCAACTCTAAAGATCCAGAGAGGAACCTTATTGGCTGAGGCAGCTGTGACGCGTGAGGCTGACAGAGGAGTCCCCGGACTTGAGTGAGAGCCGTGGACCGGGTAGTGTGTGCAGAAGCCAAGCAGCTGATCTGGGAGTGTGGTTGAAGCACGCCCAGAGTCACTTCATGCTTTTAACCAGCGGGGAGAGTGTGAGTGTTTCCCTCCCCCTCTGTGTTGTATATGATTCAAGTAAAGTGTTAATGCACTATTGTCCTTGCATTTGTGTTTCCTTCTGCATATGAGGTCTGTAAGGAGTCCCTACACCAGAAGATCATCTATGGGAGAGCAGTACTGTGTGGTATCAGTGTTTAGTTAATCCCTGGGGGTATTGGCACTCTGTATTGCACATTTCAATCTGCGCCAGGAACGCTTGTTGGTTTGGATTGGTGTTTTTGGCGGTTTGGGAGACCGCTGGTGTTCAGGCAGCATTTTGACATAATTATTTTCTATCACTTATTTGTTGCGCTTTATTTCTTGTTTATTCACTCAATTGTAGGCAGTCTAACTCTTGGGAATGCTGTCTAACTTCTTTATAGCACGTGTTAGTCATCTAACAGTAGCCTCATTCATTTGGAGTGAGTCTCACTTATTAGAAGGTATTCTAACGTATTTATAGTAAATCTCTATCATTGGAGGCAGCATTGCACTTGAATGTACAATAATGTGTATCAGCATTGACTATGACTATGTCCGTGTAATTATTTCATCTTTGTGTTTTTGGAGTGTCCTGCTCTGTGCCTCCACTCAAGTTGCCCACTCAGAAGTCTGTTTTTGATGCGGAAATCCTACAAAGCCAACTGCTATAATGCAACCCAAGCATTGAGGTCAGTACAATTAACCACAAGGCTACCTACCCATAAACCTAGTATTCAGGTGAGTGCCAGCTATGGACATTATGCCTAAAAAGTATGTACAAGCAATCCCCTGAATCCAGCTGAACTAAATAGCAGTTTTTAATAACCTAAAACAAAAATGGAACATTGGCTGTGGATTTATATGTGTAATAGCCAAGTTCAACTAACAGTTTGTATACCAATTCAGAAGCTCTAAGGTAATGAATTTAGCAAAGACATTTATAACTGAATGAGTGGATTCATTGTTAAAGTCACACGTTCAAAACCAGTGCACAAGCCAACAGTATCAAGAAGAAATACTATTGATTTAATTGGGATTTTTTTTTTCATTTTGCTAAGTTTGGTTTATTTTATTTTTATTTGCATTTGGTTAAACCCCAGGTTTATATCCACACGACTTTGATAAATAGCCCCGAGTGTCTAATAGGCAAGGCTTCTAGACATAAAATGCCACGGACAGTCAAAATAAGAAGAGCTACACAAAAGCATGCAGCAATTATGTGATTACATAGCAAAGACAGACGAGAAACAGGCAATACCAGTATTTCTGTGTCGGGTGAGGATAGAACGTGCAAAATAGTTATAGATTGTTGGTGCAGGAGAAAGTTAGGATACGATAGCAAACATGTCTCTTTGTGGGAGATTGGATATAGGGTGACCTTGAACTTGACCACTTCCCTCAGTACAGAAACAAATCAAGGGTCTGAGCCTGACCCATATGTCTTTGATGTATATGCATACTGTATATAGATGAAAAGATGAACAATTTATCCTTTATAGCAGCAACGTGTGAAGTTCCTGCCCCTCTGAGTATTTTCTTCTCCTTTATTCCCTTTCATCCCTTTATGTTTCTGCATCTGTAGAGGGACAAGGATCCAACATCCCCACCTTAAGCATTTTGTCTGGTCCACAGAGTTGAGTTACCCCTGAAATTTTCAGGTCCTACTTGATATTTCTGTCTTCGATTATATGAATGCATCAGAGAAGAGTTTGCTTAGGTCTAACTCAGGCCAGGCACAGGAATAGCTAACAGACACCCCCCTACCTACAGAACTGAGTGATTTTAAGATGCATTGGAGTTTTACTAGAAAACAGTGGGGGTGACGTACTGTATCTAGGCAAATTTGGAGCAAAATTGTGGTAATTTGCAGCATTTTCATCTTGCGTCTTTTTGTGTCACTGTGTCAATGTCTCTGCTTCAAGTGCTTATGCCATGTGCGCCAGCTGGCTACTTGGGGAGCGTCAACCGGAGGAGTTAGGAAGGAGTTAAATGATACGGAGATGTCTCCAACTCTGCATGCAACTTTTTTATCTTGTAAATGAGTCCAAAAAAATTAGCCAGGTCTGGGGTGGCGTCCACTTTTCTGGCTAACAATTTACGTCGGATGTATGAAACACTTTCTTAGAGTTGACGCCAACGCAAGCAGAAATGGGAGGAATGTGCCAAAACAAACTTCCTGTGCACTTTCTTTACATTGACACGACTTCCCAGCATTTCTTGCCAGCAGAAACACGGTAACAAGGTTTTACACCTGCTTGGGCAAATGAGAGATTGGGGGGTTCCTGGGGCAGGGATTCCTTTTCTTTATGAGTACCGTACCTTTATGATTAAAGCATTTCTTGCATTGTTCCTTCATAAATGATTTTGTATATGAATAAAGCCAGTATAACCAGCCTCACCTGGTCCTGCCCAAAAGGTCGAAACAGCTGTCTGTGAGTAGGGTTACAGGCTATGCACTTCTTAAAACTAGGCTGTGCTGACAAGCTCCGTAATAAGACATAAGCCCATAGGGCTCCTGTAATAGGGACATAGCCCTGTTTAAATAAAGCAGCCTCAGAGCTCTGAGAATCCAGCAGAGAGATAGTTAATTGCAGCCACTCAATTAACTAGTCTCCACCTGGACTAATGAGAGCTCTGTAAAAGCCACATGTGAGACACAGGAGAGAGATTCCTTAGCCCACATTTGGGCTGACATAAGGAGAAGGAGGACTGCAGAGATTTTCCTTAGCCCATAACTGGGCTGACCTGAGGAAAAGATGATGTCTTGATGTACACAGAAGGACTGTATGCTGACAGCAAGACAAGGGGACAAGACATAGAGACACAGACACACCTGGACACAGAGAGTGCCATAGCACACAAGGATGCTGACCCAGGAGAACAGAGAGACCTTCCCCTACAGCAACAACAACAACAGATAAGAGATTTTCTTGTTGGATTGTTGTGTGTGTGTGTGTGTGTGTGTGTGTATATGTATGTGTGTATGTGTATATGTATATATATATATATATATATATATATATATATATATATATATATATATATATATATATATATTTGTTTGTTTGTTTGTTTGTTTGTTTGTTTGGGGTGGTAATCAGCCTAGCTACCCACCCAGTTAGAAAGGGCTGGAATAAAGGTTTAGTTATTCTCCAATGTGGAGTAGGCCTTTATTTTGTTTCTTTTTGTATGTTCTGCCTTGTTAAAGAAACAGGCGCAATAAAGCCAAGATTTAGTTTCACCCTAATCGGTCTCCATTAAATGTACCTCTGCACACATCTTTACATGTCCATGTTAAAATGGATGAGAAGTGAAGAGTGACACACTGTGCTTATTTCCATGTCATTACCCAGAATCCCTGGCAGCAGTGTTTCCTAAGGGATAATGGGGAAAGACAGGGTTGCAGACCTGTCTGACACATTCAAATGCACCACAAGTGGTATTTTTATTTACTGTACAGTGGAGGGGTTTTGTCACTTTTTTTTACTCACCATAACTTTTTGTAATTATGTGAATTAAAAAATATATTATATATAAGGAGGGTTATGTTGCATACACATTATAATCACGTGTATTCTGTAGCTGTTGCTCAACTGGTAGTACAAGGGATGGGTATGTAGTATTAACATTTTCTTACAATTAGAATCAGAGTATCAATAATTTTTTATTTACACGTACTATTAAAAAGGGCTTTATTTTTCTATGCCCTTTTATACAGCAACAAAAAAGTTTAAATCTCTCTCTTCCCCCTCTCCCTCCCCCTCTCTTACCCCTCTCTCTCTCCCCCGCTACCTCCCTCCCCCATCAGCCCCCCTTTCTCTGCCCCCCCTCTCCCCCCCTCTTTCTCTGCCCCCCCTCTTTTTCACACACACCCTCTCTTTCTGCACCCCCTCTCTCTCCCCCTCTCTCTCACTACTTTTTCAAGTAACTTTCACCACTGGAAGCCTTTATTTTCCTAAGGACTCAAATAATTCTTACTAATGAAATAAAGTTTACGGGAACCCCTGCTTTTCAGACCTTTTTTTTGACATGCTAAAAACGACTAGATCACAGAAGCCAGGGGAAAAGGGGGAATTCCCACACTTCCTAGTGAGTTATTTACGGCTCCAGCAGAGTTGGGTGCTATCACACATACTCCAACTAGGGATGACCCAAATAGATTAATGATCAGTTAAGTCTGCATGAACCTCCATGCAAACAATGGTATGGAAGTAAACAGGGGAACTTGTGGTCATTGTAGATGTGCTCAGACTTAGAATAATTCACTCCATCATATCTCTGACATCAAGCAAGTCATCTGAACGTGATCTTGAGCTATCGTTGTTGTGATGAGACTGATAAAGGAGAAACTGACCATCAGCTCAGCCCTTTGGGAAGTTTTACATTGTAATTGCTGCAGCCTTCCGCCCTCGCTGACTGTGGGAAGCCCCTCCCATAAGACCCAGCAGCAATACTACATTCCCCCTTTGTTTTTCTTATTTTTATATGTAAAGCATGTAACAATGTATAATTCTACATTCTTACCTTTTGAGTGTGGGCTGCAGTCCGTGAAATGCTGTACCTGGTATGTAACATTATATTACAAAGTGTAATACATTATTGTCTGCTGTTTGGAACACAGTCACAGATCTGTTTGTGATACTTTGTTGCCAAAGGGCAGAGCTCAAAAAGGTGTGCGTGAGAGCCTGTTTCAAAATAAGAAATGTATATGACATTCTAAATTTATTTATAAAATGTTTTACCAGGAAGTAATACAGTGAGAGTTACCTCTCGTTTTCAAGTATGACCTGGGCATAGAGTTAAGATGACAAACAATACATGTTTACAAATATAGTTACATAAGTGAACAGGGTATACATTATATACAAGATTTAGAATGCACAGTTAGAGATAATATATAATTACAGGCGTATGTAACAGTTACAGACCAAATTAAAATGTGAGACAGCTTTAGTTTTGAAAGAACTGAAACTGGAGGTGGCTGTGAGAGTCTCCGGCAGGTTGTTCCAGTTTTGGGGTGCACGGTAAGAGAAGGAGGAGCGGCCAGATACTTTGCTGAACCTTGGGACCATGAACAGTCTTTTGGAGTCAGATCTCAGATGATAAGTGCTGCATGTGGTAGGGATGAGGAGCTTGTTCAGATAGACGGGTAGCTTGCCCAGAAAGTATTTGAAGGCAAGACAGGAAAGATGAACTTTGCGCCTAAACTAGAGTGATGATTCTTTGAGTATTTCACAGTAGTGTGTGTTGTAGTTGCATTGGAGGACAAAACAGCAAATTGAATTGTAGAGGGTATCACGTTTGGTAAGGTGGGTTTGGGGTGCCGAGCCATATACTATGTCCCCATAGTTGATCACTGGCATTAGCGTCTGCTGTGCGATATGCTTTCTGACCAGCAGACTTAGGGAGGATTTGTTCCTGTAAAGTAGCCCTAGTTTGGCATAGGTTTTGGATGTCAGGGTATCAATGTGCATCCCGAATGTTAAATGGGAGTCAACCCATATGCCCAAGTATTTAAAACTAGTAACAGGAGTTAGGGTGGTGTTAGCATTGGTTCTGATCTGGAGCTCAGTCATTGGAAGCTTTAAAAATGTAGCCTTGGTCCCAAATACCATTGTTACAGTCTTGTCACTGTTTAAAAACAGTTTGTTTTGGGAAATTCAATTTTCAAGTCTCGAAAAGTCAGATTAAAGTATATGCTCAAGGTCGAAGAGGCTAGGGCTGATTGCATATAGAATTGTGTCATCTGCATACAGTACATGTGTATTGAAGCTCCCTTACAACCTGTAGGAAGATCATTGATGAACATTGAGAAGAGTAGGGGCCCCAGAACAGAGCCTTGCGGAGCACCACAGACGACATCCAAGGGGTTGGAGCTAGAGCCTGAGATTGACATGTTGGGATCTACCTGATAGGTAGGAATGAACCAAGTTTAAAGCATGCTTCCCTATTCCAGAGCACTGGAGTTTGTTTAGCAGGATAACATGATCAACAGTAGAGTTGCGGGGGGTGCCTTCCTCTCTCTCTTTTTTAGAATATCCATGCCGCAATAAAGTTTTTTTTCTATAGCACAGTCCAGCCTCTGTCCATTTGCTGCGCGGCCGTGCCCGCTGTCCTTCCTCCTCGGTGAGATTACTTTGATCAACAGTATCAAAAGCCTTTGCAATATCTAGGAATACTGCACCAGTGAGTTGTCCACGTTCCATTCCACACTTTATCTCATTGCAAACTTTTAGGAGAGTAGTTACTGTGGAGTGTTTGGGGCGACAGCCAGATTGGAATTGGCTAGAGAAACTTGTCTTGGGATAGTAATCGCTTAATTGGGAGTGAACACGTTTCCCATGACTTTGGATAGAATTGGGAGACGAGAGAATTGTCTGTAGCTTGAGACAGTGTTTTTGTCCCCACTTTTGAAGATTGGGACAACTCTGGCAGTTTTCCAGGTCTCAGGGATATGGCCTGCAGACAGGATTGAGTTGACTATGGAAGCAATTGATTTGGCAATGGCTGGGGCACCAAGTCTTGGTAACTTGGATTGCAGTAAGTCAGGTCCACATTGGCTGCTTAGTTTTAATTTGAGGAGCGTTTGTGTTATCTCCTCTTCGGATAGTGGGACAAATTAAAAATTGTGGGCAGTATTAGGAGAGGGTGGGGCTATATGGGTACTCTCAGAATGAGGTTCATGTTTGTAGTTTGGGTTGCGTTTCGCTAATAAGTTAGTGGCACACCCCACAAAGTAATCATTGAATGCATTTGCAATGTTAGTGGGATTTGTCAGAGTAATGTCCCCCTTAGTGATATTACTTGTCTGTTGATGGTTAGAATGCTGGAATATATTGTTGATAACCTTCCAGAAGTTAGCTGGGTTTGATGTATTCTGGTGGAGATTGTCAGAATAATATTGTGCTTTTGCGTGCATTGTTTGCCTTGTGCACATATTCCGCAGGCATCTGTAGTTATTGAGATCCTTGGTAGTGCCAATTACTTTGTAGCTTTTCCGCAAGGCATCCCTGAACTGGAAGAGCGCTGTAGCAACCAAAGGAAGATCAGTACATTAAAAAAAAAATCATAAAAAATTACAGGAGTTAAAAAAAATGCAAACAGTATTATCTAATAATACAGAACGGATTTATTAAAAAAAAAAAAAAAACATATAGGATTTTTCACATTTTGCTTCTTTAATTCAAAATGTGCTTGATTCCCCACCCATTTAGTATTATTTGCATTTGATTACACCACTGCCGAGTTGGAAAAACGACAGGAAAATCATTCGAGCAAAAGCCATGCATGGGCACAACCGCGGCTGAGGAACAAGAAAGATTTATTAACGTGCCTCATTAACGTTCCTTTCTGGACATTCCTCTGGAATCTGACATGTTTGCAGATGTAGTTTAAAGCATTCATTCAATCTGTACTGTTTTTCTTCTATGATTGTAAGTACCTGTATTTGTATTACTATATTGCTAGTAATTCTGGTGTTTGCTATTGCATTATGCTGCCAAGGAGCTACGAGAGAATTCTTTGCTCTTGGAGAGCTGTTAGTTACAGATATGATAAACACCTTCTCTCCCAGGGCGGTGTACAACACGTTGATAAGCTATTTAGCATGTTCACTTGGCAGGATAAATAGCTGCATTTGAAAAGAAGTAAGGTTACAAAAATAAAAAAATATACAAGGCCATATTTACTAAGCAGTCACCATAAGATGCCTTCCAATACAGCTCAGTAAATATGTCCCCTTCGGACCCATTCAACGGAATGAGCTATAATGTGTCTTCTGACACTGGACGGTGTGACACTCCTCAGTAAATATGGCTCCACGTTGCTATATTTGAAGCAAATACTGCTTCAGTAGCTGCTTCAGTTGTAGCTAACTGGTTTCTCCGTTTCATGCATGTAGAGTAAGGATATTGGGCGCACGCTTTCACCTTTTTAATGAAAAAATGCCCATCTCCTAAATCTTGATGTTTAGAGCCGTTTGTGCTGCTGTTTCTGAGGGCGCATTCAACTGTTTTTTCACCGATTAATGTTTAGCTGCCAGTATAAAGAAGGCTGAAAGTCCCCCCCACTTTTGCTTTACAGACCCAAAAGTGTAGTGACGTCCAAGCCTATCACCTGAGAGATGAACAACTCGGAGCTATTGGCCTCCGTCGTGGTAACTTGGCCAGAACATTACTGTACATGCTTGGGGGATTGCTGGGACGTACCATTAATTTTATTACATTCGTAAACAGGATAGGTTACCGTTAGGCACATTTCTCCATAGGCTGTCCCTTAACTCATAAAATGGTTTAATGTATTCAATGATAACAAGTTATTTTATATGTATATGGCACTTAAAAATGTTGTGCCCAAGTTGGAGCCGTATGGTGGAAAACAAGATGTATGCGTTTTTTAGTACTGCAAATAACTGGAGAGTATGGAGCAAATGTTTCATTTTGCTCACTTTTCTTGAATCAGTCCAAGTAACATTTGCAAACGGACCTGGTATATATTTGCATGTCTCTACCTGAGTTACAATATTTCTCCTCCGTACTCATGGTTATGTCTATCGTATCTTAAATGTAGCAGACAGATTAAGGTGTTGGTCTTAAATAAACAAGCTTTTGGATTCAGCTCCAGCAAAGGTGACATACAAACGCTGGGATTTGGGCCAAACCACTTTATTTCGCTGTTCCTCGTACCTGTCTGCCACAGACTAATAATAATATCATTGTTCTTTCCTCCCTTCTCCTTAAGTTACCATGTAAACCAAATCCACACTGTTGCATAGTATGATCTCCTCCACATTTATAATCTATTTGTAGACAGAGGCACCGGAAATGTCCGTTCAAGGCTGCACCCTGAAGATGGTTGTTAATACTGTATGTCTCTGAAGTATAATTGTAAAGATATTATTTTTATTATCATCTTTACAAAGGGATGAAAGACTGCTCAGCAATAAAGGTTCTAATGCTGTTCGATGTGCAAATTGTGGAATAGGGCTGATGGTATTCTTAGGACAGGTGGGGTGGTCACACCCATACTGCGTCCAGGAAATTAATCATTATCTCACTAACCTGCCAACTGAAACAATGTGAGCTACTGGTTTGGTAGTGATTTCTACCCCCAAGGAAAAGAATAAGGGTGGTCAGGGGTGTAGCCATAGAGATGCAGCGTAGCAGCAGTAAGGTGCAAAGATACAGGAAAGGAGCGCAAACTCTGACCCAGGTGAAGCCCACCCGAGCGAGTCATCCTAGGCGGCCCTCGGAGAAAGCAGGGAAATCACTCCACTTGATGAAAGCCAAAGAGCTACGTTAACACCTCGTCCTTCCAGCCAGTCACAGGGCTGGCAGCCAGATGTGCAGTGCTAAGGGACAGATGTTTCTCATCTGGCAGGAAAGGCTTCTGGCGAAGACTTGCTGGCATTAAACAGAGGTGGGGCCGGATGGGAACAGAGCCTAGAATCCAAAATCGCTTGGAAGGGTCTCCTTTTACCTCTTCCATATTGTGTACTTGCAGAGCAGCATTATGGAAAGACAGAGGTGGGGCCTCAAACTTACAAACAGAGGGGATACTTATCACAAAGAAGGGTCCTGTTAGATCCACAGACACAAAGGGAAAGCACTATCCAGTTGCTCATTTGCAGAGTAGGAAACAACAGTAATAGGAACGGGCGCCCCTAGTTATTTGACACATACACAGCACTAGAAGTCAAAGCCAAGAAGAGAAGGTCACATCCACAATGAGGAGAGACCCTTCCCTCACTCACCTACGTACAGTTTAGTGTAGTAATTCTGCTTTCCTAGATACATAGAAAGGCCTTGAAAATTACACCGGAAGATTTTGTGCTTGCTAAGAAACCCAAATGTATCAACTTGGAAAAGAACAATGAAATGGGGTCCCAGAGGGTGATGGTGCTCAGACTAGGTATACAACAAAAAACAAAGAAGCCCAAAGCTACATCCAATATGACAAAAATACACAGTGAAATACCTATATCTATTGAAAAAGGGTCATTTAGTTAAACCCTTTGGCCAAAGCGTTATAAGCTCGCTAGCCACATCAAGGCATGACCTTGCTAGATTGTATGTCCCTCATTCCCTCTAGATTGTAAGCTCTCCCGAGCAGGGCCCTAATTACCTCTCTGTGTCTGTTTATGCATGTTTTTCCTCGCCTGTAACTGCGTTATGTAATATATATAACTCTGCACCCCCATTGTACCACGCTGCGGAATATGTTGGCACTTCACAAATAAACAACAATAATAATAACTCACTATTAGTCAGTTCCTTGCTTATTCTTACTTATTCCACCCCATATTATGAGATGTAGTTAGAAGGGGAAATCCTATGTAAAAAAAATAATGCCAGGGTACAGAGGAGGAAAGCCTGCCGTTCTTTCCATGAGGCTTCATGCAAAGGCGGAGAAGAGGAGTCGAGTGGAAAAGGGTAGTGGAAAAGTTACAGCACAGTCTTATCCCGTTATGTATTAAATTGATTAGAACAGGTGGCCCACATTGGGATGGATGTTGATCAAATGCTCTAATCAATAAATTCAATGACATTGGCGAAGCTCTATACAGTAAATCTCCAGCATTTATGCATCTTCATTGAGAGTTAACCTCCTTCATGGAAACGGGCAGACTTGATGGATTACGTTGCACTTCTGTGAAAGAGATACAGTAGATCTAATAAATCCCAAGCACTTTTTGTTTCAGTCTATGTCACTTCCAGTCTATGCAGGAGAAAAGAAGGTGCACTCGCGCGACTTCAAGACTATTTGCCTCGGGTGTGCGCCCCACACCTGGACCGGTCCTGTTAGTAGTGCATGTAGTTCCTCCATGAGAGGTAGAACATAACAGCACTCCAGAGGACTTGGTAAAATAAAGTGAAAACATGTATTTAAAAGAATCATCTTTTAAATGAAAAACAAATTCACTTTATCATACAAAGTGCCATTATGTTTCACCATTCCTGGATGAACTAGATACAGGCATACCCCGCATTAACGTACGCAATGGGACCGGAGCATGTATGTAACACAGGCATACCCCGCATTAACGTACGCAATGGGACCGGAGCATGTATGTAAAGCGAAAATGTACTTAAAGTGAAGCACTACCTTTTCCCACTTATCGATGCATGTACTGTACTGCAATCGTCCTATACGTGCATAACTGATGTAAATAATGCATTTGTAACAGGCTCTATAGTCTCCCCGCTTGTGCACAGCTTCGGTACAGGTAGGGAGCCGGTATTGCTGTTCAGGACGTGCTGACAGGCGCATGCGTGAGCTGCTGTTTGCCTATTGGGCGATTATGTCCTTACTCGTGAGCTTAAAGTGAGTGTCCTTAAACCGGGGTATGCCTGTACACAACTTCCAATCTGTGCGACAGACATAATCGGTTATAGGTCTCATTTGTCTGGCTGTTAATAGGTCACACTGCGGGGGGAACAGACTCCATAGACTGTAGGTACCTTCTGTTTCTCTGTGTTACTATGTCACCCGGCACAGCAATCAACACACACAATGTTTCATAGAACCCTTCTATCTATGTGTTGCTATGTCACACTGTGGTTGGAATTGATGCATCTTGTATCACATGGGAAACAGAGACTCAGAGAGCCACAGCTCCAGCCTGCTGTTACTATTTCCTCCTGCAGTGGGATGGACAGACTCGGTATGTCACAGGCCCCTTCTGTTTATGCTGCTGTGTCATCCTCTTGTGGGGGACACGCTGGCTACACAATGTGGGTCATTTCTGTCTCTGAGCTGGGAGGGACAGGCCGTTAGGATCCTATGTAACAGAGCTTGTATGCTGTTGCGTGGAGATGTGGCGTGCTTGACAAGCACAACTGCAGCCCCCCTGTGGGCTCCCACATTGGGTGTGGTCCACGGGTCTGTGTGTGACTCACCAGGCAGGATTTCCTTCTCTGCTGTTTCTGACGCAGCCGCGTGGTTACAGATTAGTACCGTGCTGCCAGGGAGGGATTCTCATATTATGCAGGGGGAGGGGGGGGAGGGGGGGAGGGAAAGGTTGAGCATACAATACCAAACAGGGAAAGAAGATGCTAAGAATCTTTATTTCTATGTATGAAAAGTGGTGCAACCCTCGTGGAAGAAGCTGCAAGTGACGTATCAGAGAACAGAGTGCTATTGCTTTCAGTGGGAGTTGTTTCTGGTGCACTTTTGGTGTCCCTGAGTTGTGCCACATTTGCCTGGATATTTAGACCCCTGAGTTGGGAAAGCAGAATTAGAAGAGTTTCTAGCTCCTTTTCACATCTTCCCAAATACAGAACCAGCGGGGTCTGTTTGTCAAAGTCTCTTGGTTGCAAAACCGGAGCAACTCTTTCTCCCCCCCCCCCCCCCCCACTACAGGCAGTCCTCGGTTATCCGGCACAATGCGTTACTCAAAATGGCGTTGTAAAATGAAAGGTTCCGTTCCTGAAGGCATTTTAAACACTAAAATACACCAAATATTTTATGCAGGCAATAAGATATGCAGCACACACATAAATTATATACTGTATTATATATATAATATAACATAATAAATAATATATTATATAGTATAATATAATATTATATAGTATAATATTATATATATATACGCTCTTACGACGCTTTGCAACGTTGTTTATATGAATGTGTGTATATATATATATACACATACACAACGTTGCAAAGCGTCGTAAGAGCGTTGGATAAGCCGTTTTGGCATTGTAAAAATGAATATAGGTATGCGTTGCATAGCGTTGGATAAGCCATTCGTTGTAAAACGAGGACTGCCTGTAAAATTATTAAAGAAGATACCATACGATTCAATGGGGATGTCTTCTATTTGATAAATATGGTGCTGTTTTGCTCTGGCTTTGCAGCTGGAAGCCATTCATAAATATCCTCCAATGCAGGGGTCGCCAACGCCATTCCTCAAGAGCTACCAACAGGTCAGGTTTTCAAGATATCCTTGCTTCAGCACAGATGGCTCAATCAATGGCTCTAACCGAGCCACTGTTTGAGCTACCTGTGCTGAAGCAGGGACTGATTGAGTCACCTGTGCTGAAGCCTGATTCAGCCGCCTGTGCCGAAACAGGGATATCTTGAAAACCTGACCTGTTGGTAGCTCTTGAGGACAGGAGCTGGCCAACCCTGCCCCAATGTGTCCTGAATCTAGATCCATTCCAGCTGAATGTACTGATATAGACATAATATTGCCTATATATATATATATATATATATATATATATATATATATATATATATATATATCTTCATTTGATGAACATCTCTATAGATGGTAATGCTGGATGGCTTTAATGTAAACTCTTCTGTGTCCAGACAAACACAACCAACAAATGTACACTTAATACAACATGCAGTCCAGACACATTATACCCAGGAATACTATAAGACGTGTATACTATACAAACATATCCACACATATATATACAGTCACGTAGGCAAATACACAATGCACATACGAACACAAACATGGACACACCTCCAAGATACACATTTAAAAATAATACAAAAACCTGCGCCTCACGTATGCGTACGCAAATTCACATGATTGCACATCATAGCCATATGCAAACGGCCACACCCTACACATTCACACAGACACACATGGTGCAAATACACACAGAAAACCCCAGACACACACGCAACAAATACACATTCTTTCCCTCCTTTTTTTTTTCTTCTTTTTTTCTGCCAAAAAAAATAAGCTGCACGCTCTGCCAGCCTGAGCGCTCTGCGGATTCGCACTGCAAATGCAGAGCACAGGGCGTGGTTTTTTTTATGAATCTAAAAAAAAAAAAAAAACTAAAAAAAAAAAAAAACCCTGAAGTGTTTGAGAGCGAGAGAGGAGGAGAGAGGGAAAAGATTAGTGAGGGGAAGAGAGGGAAGTAGTGTTGTGCGTCTGTAAATGATTTATGAGTTGTGGGTTGCAACCTATGCTGGTTGGATGAATGAGGCTCATGGGCCGTTCCTATTCATTCAGTCCTTCTTAAACTAAACCAATACTGCAACTGTATTTGTTCCCCTTTCCACTTACACTTTATCTATCCTGTGTTTGCTTGTTTAGTCCCTCACTGCCTCTGTGTCTTTGTATTTTCCTCTCTCCCCATCTGTATTCTTCCCCACAAACCTTTCTTTCTCTATTTTCTCACTGATATTCTCTCACTCCATCTCCCTCGCCCTCTTTTCTCTGCTGCATCTCGCTTTTTACACCTTTCTCAACATGTTGCTCTTAAACCTTCAATCTGAACAGACGGATGGAGCTGCGCTTTTCACATAAAGCGTAAGTACAAATTTGATTTAAAAAAATATTTGTTGGTTTTTTCCCCCCAGTTTTTCCTTTTTTTTTTTTTTTTTTTTTTAGAAAACCAGGAAGTTTGAAGAACAGCGACTGTGACACAGAAAGACTGTTTTAAGTTAGATTGTGTTGAAATGCCAGGAAATTACTACGGCAAAGTGCAACAAGAAATTTAAAGGGTTAGGTTATCATCCCATAACTACACTTTTTGGGATTGTGGTGTTAACACAAATGCAGCAATGCTTTAATGCAGGGGTTCTTAATTCCAGTCCTCAAGACCCCCCAACAGGTCAGGTTTTCGACTGAGCCACTGATTGAGCCACCTGTGCTGAAGCAGGGATATTCAGGAGAAGGAGTGGCTCAGTGAATTAAGACACTGAAAGGCATTGAGTTTGAATTGGGTGAACCTGGTTCAATTCCTGGTGTCAGCTCTTTGTGACCTTGAGGAAGTCACTTTATCTCCCTGTGCCTCAGGCACCAAAAACATAGATTGTAAGCTCCACAGGGCAGGGACCTGTAACTGTAAAATGTCTCTGTAAAGCGCTGCGTAAAACTAACAGTGCTATACAAGGACATGTTATTATTGTTATTATTGTTATTATTGTTATTATTGTTATAATTATTATTATTATGAAAACCTGACCTCTTGGGCGGTCTTGAGAACCCCTGCTTTATGGTATTGTAGGTATAAATTGTATAATAGTTTGCAAAAGCTCAAGGTCGGTTCTTGAGATTACAATTTGGGATTCCTTGCATGCATCCCTCGCATCCCAATGTGTCAGGCATTTATTTCTCACATCCAGGCGGTTTTTATCCTTGACGCACTTCTGGAGTTGGGTTACCATCAGATAATTACCCCCTGGTTGTAATACCAAATCAGATTAAATACCGCAGCAAACGACCGTATAGAGACATGGTGATTTTATAGGTGGGGCAGCTTTGGAAAATGGCGCAGTGAGACATCGCGTCAGGGGAGCGGTAACATAAGAGTAGGGTGCAGGTTTAAAAAAAGAGTGTTTTGTGGGATTTTTTGGGGAGTCAGCAACATGCCCCAGAAGACGGGCCTGTATCCTTAGAAGTGCTGCAGGCTGCGCAATCGATAAAGCAGGCAACCACTGGACATTGAATCCATTGTAGGGGTGCAGTGATACAAGGCTGCTTCATGGGAAGTGACTACACCTTACTGATTACGACATTGCGTTTCAGACCTTTCCGTAAAAGTTTAACGCTATCAAAATCAATTGCTCATCAATGGGAACCTGTGCCATGGCATTTGTGAGAAACCTCTTTCCATGGCCGACATCATGGATATTTATTTTAATTTCTATAAATTCGCATTGCGGATGCCACATGGCGTTGCCACTTTGCCAGGGTTACGTATGTGAGAAATGACCATCGCAAGATTCTAAAGAGTTGTGAAAAAGAAAGACCTTCCTTAAAGTGTGGGACAGTTACTTTAATACAGTGTGTTTATGTCATCCATTTTGTTTTTTTATGAGCCCAGTGTGCACTGCGTCCAACTCTTGTTATTTATGAAGGAGGCTTCCTAGTTTTTAACTGAAAAATGTATAATTTCAGTGAAAATAATTCTCTCATCCCAGCGCAAGTCAATTGAAGTTTCAGAGATCTCCAGCAGTTTTATCCCAACTCCCCCTGAACAAAGCTTCGAAATGTTGGCCAGTGTGGACAGCGCTGAGCGAATGCAGAACACGTAGCGTAGTGGTAAATATCATGAGCTACGTGTGTATGCACTACAAGGTTAGAAAAACATCAAAGAGGATTGTAATGCTGCAAGTCTCTTTGATGTCACCAGAAACTGGGTTTGAAGCATGGATACGCTATAATATTACTCCCTTACAGGTACGTGGGACTAATAATTAACTGGGCCCTACACACAGCAGAGCTACAGACGCACATGGTCTTGAAATAGTTACAGACTCATTTGAAGGTAAAGTGACTTGCCCAAGGTTACTAGGCTCTGGCATTCAGACTTGAAAAGTGGTCTCCCACTTCAAAGACCGTGCTTTTCCTTAATTTAATCCTCAGTCCTCGTAGTCCCCACTGGTCTCTTCTGTAACTGACCACTTTCTATCTGCCTCTTTCCGTCCTCCCTCTGTCCTTAAGTTGCCAACTTTTAAAACTTTCCTCCTGCAAATTGAAGGAGTGTCAGGAGCGCAGGGAAACAGGTTTGCAGAGGGGATGGAGGGATGCAATTGACATTTCACCTCCAATATATTAACTCAGAGGTTCTCAACTCCAGTTCTCAAGAACCCCCCCCCCCCCCCCAACAGGTCAGGTTTTGAGTATATCCCTGCTTCAGCACCGTTGGCTCAATCAGTGGCTCAGTCTTCGACTCCAGTCCTCAAGACCCCCCGACAGGTCAGATTTTTCAGGATATCCCTGCTTCAGCACAGGTGGCTCAATCAGTGGCTCAGTCTTTGACTGAGCCACTGATTGAGCCACCTGTGCTGAAGCAGGGATTTCCGCAAAACCCGACCTGCTGGGGGCATCTTGAGGACTGGAGTTGAGAACACCCTGTATTAACCTAGCGCAGGGACAAAGTGGGTGTTAATGCGTCCGTACACTTCGCCATTGAGGTTGTTAAGTAAAACCTTGTTCATTACAACGCATATTCTCTGAGACATACAAGCCTGGGCCGGGAAGCTTTTTCATTCTTTTTGTTTGTTTGTTTTAGCAAAATACACATTTCTATCACGGAATGGATCAGATGTTGCCTCTGAGCGCTTGGTCGGTTTTGGCAAATACTGTGGGTGATTTGGGGCCATTTTTGACAAATGTTTTTGTGCATTAAGGATTATCTGTGCAATTCGGGTGCTGTATTAGTCTACAAATAAGAGAATTCCTTGAGGTTCGAATATTTGTTAATAACACAGATTTTTGGAGGTGAATTTTGTCCAAAGCACTATTTATTTGCTCATCTGAAAAACACCAAAACTCCCCTAATACCCATTTTCTAGCAAATAACATACACATACGAGGGATGAAGAATGATGTGGAACATACTAAGCTTTGGTATCTACTATGTTCTTTATCGTACCTGTGACTGTGTAGGGTTGCCAGGTGTCCAATATTGAACTGGACTGTCCTGTATTTGGACACTCTGTCCAGTAAAAAATTAGCGGTAATACTGGACATGTATGTGTATACCGGTATTACCTCTCTGGACATAGTGACCTGACCGGCTTCGAGGGCTGCGAGGTTTCCCTGAGCACGTAGAGAACAGCTAGAGGGCTGAGTAGCTTCCTCCATCCTGATTGGCTGCATTACCTAGTAGCAGCCAATCAGGAGGAGGTGTCATGAGCTTGGGGCTAGGGCCAAGGAGAGGAGGAAACAGCGTGGAGCGAAGAGAAATGAGAGGGGGGTGTGTGTGTCTCGAGCGTGTCACACCTTTCACCATTTTGTCCAGTATTTTTGGAGAAGTCACCTGGCAGCCCTACCTGCGAACCACCTGTCCCTGTTTTGCAATGTGCAATATGCAAAATAAAACATGGAAGTCGTCAGACAAAGTGAACATTCAGTTGTCTCTGACATTTAAGCTGCTTTGATGATGATACAAGTGTCTTCCTGTTTGCAAATAGCTAAACATAAGGCTAAGGCCCCGCTCCCAGAGTCAGCGCACCCGCACTGCAGACAGGCGGTGCGCTGACATACACAGACAGCGATATGCGGTCTGTAGGGAGCCGGAGCGGGAGGTGGGCGGGAGTGGGAGGCTTGACAGGGAGGGGGGGCGTGGCTTGAGCGGAGGGACCCGCTACTCTCCCCCCCCCCCCCCCCCTCCCTCCACGGACTCGGGCTGGAGCTGGAGCTGCTGAGGGTAACTTTAAACACACACACGCAGGCACTCATACACACACACACAGGCAGGCAGGCACTCACGCACTCATACACACACACACGCGCGCACACACAGGCAGGCACACACACACACACACACACACACACACACACACACACACACACACACACACACACACACACACACACACACACACACACAGAGGCAGGCACTCACACACTCAGGCACACACATACACACACAGACAGGCACGCACGCACTCAGACACACACACAGACAGGTACTCACCTGCTTTCACTCCACACTCCTCCCCGCTCCCCGAAGCCTCTCCTCCTCCCGAAGCCTCCCCTCCCCATTGGCTCACAGCCACACCACGTGACGCGTCAACGCTAGGAAACACCATTCTCTTGTGTCTCCTAGCGGCTGACGCGCCACAGCGTGTAGTTAGCTGTGCCGCCAGGGGGGACCGGGACCGGCTCGCGAGGATTCCCCTGCTGGTGGGGAACTCGCGACATGGCCGCCCGTGCCAACGAGCGCAGCGGGACCGAGGCCTAAGTCCTTATAAATGACATTTTGTAGCTGAATGACTTTGCAATGACATTTCTACCTATAAATCACTTTTCCATGAAGTGACTTATCTGCATAAATAATTTACAGCCTAATGTTAGACACATTTGTCTTTGATTGCATACAGGGCGAATCGTGACCCATGGTCTCCGGATCTACCTATGCCCCTTATTACCAGTAGGCCAGCCGTCTGGGAAAAGGAAAGCCATATTAGCTATGGGGTTAGGAAACATGATTGTAGGGGTAATAAACAATTACAGCAATAGAGAGGCATACAAAGAGGCTAATTACAGTGTAGGGTAATTACAAGGGAGAGACTTAGTACTTTGTGTGGTTTGTAAGCACACTGAAAATGTAGAGGAAGCTAGACCAATATTTACCCTTGCATTGCTGGTAGGACATAGTACATTACGGGCCTCCCTGTACTGAAGGTGTTAAATATTAGAAGTTTATAAACATGGTACAGGAACAGGTACTGTTGCACAACAGGTGGTAGGACTAGATATATTGACTAGATATATTGACTAGGTTATTAACATGAACAAGCACGAGAGGTAGGTTTACAAACAAAATAACCTGTTCTTTACACCACCGCACGCCGTTGATGAAAGGGATGAGAACTCATGGTCCAAACTTTAATATCAAGGTTTTCCAATCATTTTTTGGGAGCGGAATATCTATTATTCTCTTGTTTTACGTAACCAAAAACAGATTTTGCGCGACTTCTCAATGACACAGTTGTCACTAAACAGTGGTGTCAGACAGAATGGCAAGTCCTATATCCATGACATTGTAGAGTATCTGGCTGCCTTAGGCTAAATCCCCGCTAGCCCTGATCGGGCTGAGAGGGCGGCGCTTGCGGAGGAGACTTACATATATAGATATATGTAAGTCCCCGCTCACGCGGTGCTCAGCCGCGATCGGCGCGTAGGTAAACAAAAAATCTATACTTACCTGCGCGCTGAACTACCCGCAATGCCCCCACGCCCGCGTACAGCAGGACACCCGGCGCTCATGCTTGGAGCGCTCTCCAAGCATGAGCACGCTCAGCGCCAGCGGGGACTTAGCCTTACTCATCTTCCAACAGTCTTTCTTCCCGTGGTAGTGATGCAACGTCTGCGTAGGGATAAGATACCGCGGCTCCTCTTTTTACCAACCCGCAGCTTGTAGTTTTTTTTTCCTCTGACCTAAGCAAAAAAAGAGGACTCATGAAATATTCAGTTTATACTTTGTTTTCTCAAAACCACCTAAACGTTTCCATCCAGCACAACAGCTGCCAAACACATAGCCAGCCTGTCTGGGTGCGTGGGGGGGAAGCACACAGAGAACTTTTACCCAAATGACCTGACCCACATCCCACCGAGGTCCCTCCCAGCGCCAAATATAAAAGGCACAGGCCACTGCTGGGCATTTGGGTCCTTTGTATACAGCAGCACATGGATAGTGACAGTGAGAGAGAAGAGGGTGGCTGTCTCATTATCAGGGAGACATCCAGTGGTTGAGACAACAGGTTGTTATAAGTGTGAAGATAAAGACTCAATGACTGCAGTGTAATGAGCAATGTGAGATGGGGATAAACCGCTGTAAGAACATTGAGACGGACGTGACCCTCCGACCGCAGTCCCCCTCCCCCCCCCCCCCGTAGTGACACACAAACAGAATGGTGGGACATTAGGCATGTTGATTGCTGAGGATGTCATCAAAGAGTGTGCGACATAGTGACAGACAGAAACAAGGAAGCTGCGGCTTGTGAAGACTGTCTATCTGACTGCAGGGTTACATCCTGTCCTAGAAACACAAGGGGCGGGAAATACCATCAGCTTTATCCCTCCCACCGGAGGGTCACATACTGTAATGACGCAGGGACAGAAGTGGGGTTTCGGTAGCACGTGTGATGGTGACAGAAGGGACCTCACCCAGACTGTCCCTCTCATCAGAGAAATCTGTGCTCGTTAGGTTAGAGTTAGTTGTGGATTAGATTCATGCAGGGTACACTTAATATATACAATTGACTGTTGAGCCAATCTGGATATGTTCTGTTTTGTTGCCAGTTAACTGTTACTTTAAGGTTAACTGAATCTTTCTAAGGAAGCCGCCTGAATTCTTCGTCCTGCAACGTGTGACTGCTGTAGATATATCACATCAGGTGGACTGGCGGTGGCTCTACAGATACTAAGCTTTGACATGGTTCATAGATTGTTGATACGTTAAATAGACGTCAAAATGGCTGGTTAGAAAGATAAAAGATCACACCGTCCCACAAAGTCCCGATAACTCTGCAAAGTCTTTCGTATTATGGACCACGTCAAAATACTTAAACGTTTGCAGGACCCCCATACTTATTCCGTTCGGTTTGTTAAAGAGGCAATCCAAGCAAGCAATTTATTTGGAGAATTTTTTTATTTTTAACATAGGATTGAAGCAGGGGGTCTCCGGGGCTGGACTAAACTCATTTCAGCTCTGGGGCCCCCCTGCTTCCTGAGATACAGACCTCCGTTTGGGGTGCTGGTAGCCACACTGCTCGGCTAGCAGGGGGCGTGTAATGGCGGAGTTTCAAAGCTCCTGCACCCTGCAGGCCAATAGGAAGCCGTGACATCATCAGGTTCGACTTCCTATTGGCCAGCGTGACCCGGCAGCTGTAAACTTCAAACCCCAGGTAACTCAGCCAGAGCTGCTACCGGCTCCCCCTAAGGAGGTCTGTATCTCTGGAAGCAGGGGGTCCCCGGAGCTGAAATTAATGGGGTTCAACTCCCGAGACCCCCTGCTTTAATCCTATGTATTAAAAAAAATCGCTAAAACCATCGCTCCTTGTTGGTCCTGAAACGTTGTGTTTCTCCCTTGTTCCTAAATAAAATGAAAATCTTTTTAAAAGATAAAGTTTTTGTTCAGTTACTATTAGAGGAGATCCCGCTGTCGTGTTTTTTTGTTGTTTTTTTTTTTTACTGGGGTGTCGGCTACACAGGTATTTAAATACATTTAAATCAGAAATTCAGGCTGCTCCTTTTTTCACAGCTTGGGGCAGGAGGGGGGGGTCCTAGTCTAAAGCTGGACTGTGTTATTTGGTAGCTCCTGGGACTGCCGGTTCCCCAGATATTTACTTGTGAAGTTACCGTTTTAAAATCTCCCTCCAGGGGAAGCTGTGGGCGCCAGATCCCGTTGGTCCTGCGGGCCAAAAGGAGGCCACCGTGTCATCGGTTGCAGCTTTCTATTGGATAGTTATTTCCCTTTAAACACCAGGAAGTAACACCGGGAACTTCACTGGCTGGTATCTCGGAAAGTGGGGGCTCCCCGGAGATGAACGTAGTGGGGTCCAGCTCTGGTTCCCATGCTGTAAAAAAAGGAAGACGGGATCACTGCTATAAGTTTTCAGGGAGCATTGCTGCATCACATTGCACACAAGCTGATTGTACTCCTCTGTTCTGTATCAACATGGGTTTAAGCTCCTTGCAAAGAAACTATCTCACCCCAAACCTTGAAATCTACACTGTCCTGTCTGAGTGTTACTCTGAGACTGTGCTCTCTTTATCTGTACCTGTTACTCTGAGACTGTGCTCTCTTTATCTGTACCTGAGTGTTACCCTGAGACTGTGCTCTCTTTATCTGTACCTGTTACCCTGAGACTGTGCTCTCTTTATCTGTACCTGAGTGTTACCCTGAGACTGTGCTCTCTTTATCTGTACCTGTTACCCTGAGACTGTGCTCTCTTTATCTGTACCTGAGTGTTACCCTGAGACTGTGCTCTCTTTATCTGTACCTGAGTGTTACTCTGAGACTGTGCTCTCTTTATCTGTACCTGTTACTCTGAGACTGTGCTCTCTTTATCTGTACCTGAGTGTTACCCTGAGACTGTGCTCTCTTTATCTGTACCTGTTACCCTGAGACTGTGCTCTCTTTATCTGTACCTGAGTGTTACCCTGAGACTGTGCTCTCTTTATCTGTACCTGAGTGTTACCCTGAGACTGTGCTCTCTTTATCTGTACCTGTTACCCTGAGACTGTGCTCTCTTTATCTGTACCTGAGTGTTACCCTGAGACTGTGCTCTCTTTATCTGTACCTGAGTGTTACCCTGAGACTGTGCTCTCTTTATCTGTACCTGTTACCCTGAGACTGTGCTCTCTTTATCTGTACCTGTTACCCTGAGACTGTGCTCTCTTTATCTGTACCTGTTACCCTGAGACTGTGCTCTCTTTATCTGTACCTGTTACTCTGAGACTGTGCTCTCTTTATCTGTACCTGAGTGTTACTCTGAGACTGTGCTCTCTTTATCTGTACCTGAGTGTTACTCTGAGACTGTGCTCTCTTTATCTGTACCTGAGTGTTACCCTGAGACTGCGCTCTCTTTATCTGTATCTAGATGGTCAGTAGTACATGTTATCCATTATACTGCAGTTATGTCAAAATCACCCTGTGCTCAGTTTTGTGCACAGACTTTGTATTACCTGGGATACTCTGCATTACCCCTCTACCAAGCATCTGTATACCACCCCTTACTTGTTTCTTGTGTGTAACAGCTAACATCCATGCTGTCTAAATTACACTTTGCCACGATGGCAAGAATGTGTATCATGCTCATATTATACTGTAGCATCACTTTGTATAAGGCACTACATAATGATATTAAGTATCTCAATACAGTTTCATTCTCCTCAGCTGCATCACCTTAGCTCCACTATACAGACTCTCCCAATAGCTGAAATACTGATTTTGTTTGTCGCCTATCCGTACTGCAACCGTGGCCAACTCCAGTCCGTAAGGGCCACCAACTGGTCCGGTTTCCAGAATATCCCTTCTTCAGCACTGGTGGCTCAGTCAGTGGCTCCGTTAAAGCTGAAACAGGGATATCCTGAAAACCTGGCCTTTGGTGGACTGGCGCTGATTATTTACCTCTACCAGTTATTACTTACTTCTACCAGTTATTACTTACCTCTACCAGTTATTACTTACTTCTACCAGTTATTACTTACTTCTACCAGTTATTACTTATCTCTACCAGTTATTACTTACTTCTACCAGTTATTACTTACTTCTACCAGTTATTACTTACTTCTACCAGTTATTACTTACCTCTACCAGTTATTACTTACTTCTACCAGTTATTACTTACTTCTACCAGTTATTACTTACTTCTACCAGTTATTACGTACCTCTACCAGTTATTACTTACTTCTACCAGTTATTACTTACCTCTACCAGTTATTACTTACTTCTACCAGTTATTACTTACCTCTACCAGTTATTACTTACCTCTACCAGTTATTACTTACCTCTACCAGTTATTACTTACTTCTACCAGTTATTACTTACCTCTACCAGTTATTACTTACTTCTACCAGTTATTACTTACTTCTACCAGTTATTACTTACCTCTACCAGTTATTACTTACCTCTACCAGTGATTATCTGAAATGCATTATTTTGCCTTTTACTACATTTGAGAACAAATATGTTGAAATAAATGACATTAGAATTAATTAGAAAATAGCCTTATTTTAATAATAATAATTTATTTCACATATCACTTTTCTCCCAACGGGACTCAAAGCGCGTCACAATTACAGCATAGCGCGCGGTACGCAGCACATAGGAATTGTACACAGCCCCTGCCCAGCTGAGCTTACAATCTATGAGGCACAGGGAGATAAAGTGACTTGCCCAAGGTCACAAAGAGCAGACACTGGGAATTGAACCAGGCTCCCCTGATGTCCTTGTTTGCAGAGTCAGTGTCGTTACTGAGTCACACCTCCTTCAATGGCTGTCTTTAAGGAGAGTAATTAGCCACACGTATTCTTCATGGACTGGAGCACTTTGTATATTTGTATCCTTTTACGTGTTTGGGGTATTGACACAATGTGTTTGGTGTGCACATCAGATTCTTTCTATATTAAATGTGACCTTTTAAGACATTATCTTGCAAATGTCGGTAAGATTTCGACATATTCTGCTGTTGGTTTTTGTTTGTCTTTCTCTTGATCAATACAAGTATAAATTGTCTTTTGGGCAGGATTGAACTCAATGAACATATGTCTTTTTTCAACTTAATCTACTATGTATGTATATGTTATATACTCATAAAAAAATATTTATTCAAAGGAGCCATCAGGAAGTGGAGGAGGACAGATTCACACAGATTCACACAACTCCAGTGGCAATACAAGAAGCAGCGCAGTACACGAAACAGCTGCTCCTCGCCGTGACAGTAACCCATTTGGAAATATTAGTGTGTATGATAATAACAGAGAGTAGCACAATAAAATACATCCGTGCATTGACTAGTGACAGGCGAGCTGCTTGGAAAGTGATGGTGCGTCTTTCATTGAGACCGTGGTTACATCAATGGAGTAAATGAAATAAAACTCGATGCATTTATACAAATCGGTGGGTTACATTGTGACTCTAAAAAAAAAGTACAGTTTCCAACATCATAAGGGCATTTTTGTAACAGCCGCATTTTTGACGTTTGTTGGTGCTTTGGGGGTTGGAAGGGGTTTCTGGATTTGTCTTCATTGGCTGCTACATAGGAGTTTTGCCTTCTGTTGGATCAGCATTACAGGACCGTGTAGGAGCCCCAATGTTGATCCAGATGGAGCTAGAACTTTTTTTTCAGACAAGTATAATACTGTATGTTATGTAATGTGCAGCTTTTCATCATTCAGATCTGAGCAGAGGGAGAGCTGTATTTGAGTCGGGAAGATGAATGATAGATGTATCTTACAGTGTGTGAGGAAGTACAGGGAGAAATGAGTGTGTATCCAATATTAAGATAAGAGTGACTGATAACTGTATACATGAAAAGTAATGCATCCATGAGTAATACAGGAATCGGATTAATGGGACAAGTACTTGGGTGTCTTTTGTTAACTTTTGAGCTAAATGCAAAATATGTGTCTGTAAGCTATACAATCAGAATGGTAGATAGCTGTGGGTCTAATAGAGATATCAGCTGAGAGATAGCTGGGCTTTAGACACAAGGAAAAGGACAGTTGCCAGGCGCTTGCTCCCTTGTCCCACTTTCCTAGCCTATGACTCATCCTGGTAATGTTTTGTTAGAAACCATCTGTGTTCAGTTAACTCCTAGGTATCTCTAATGCTGAATATTTCCTATTCATTGCAGGTGGTGGGGCTAATTGGCACAAGACTGATGGGCTGGAACCAACACGTGACACTGGAGCATGTGGAAGACATGAGACATTGCTGACATCTATAAATACGGGATCTCATGCCACTGTAGAAGCTTCTCAAACCCTACCACTTCCAAGAGTCTATTTATCTCATTGGTTTCATTGCGATGAGACTCGTTTGATTCCTGGCCTCTTCCATTTTGCAGGGGACAGTAGAGAGGCCAAGGAATTCTATAAGACACAGTACAATATTGTGGTAGCACTGGTTGGATTGCAGAGCTCTCATGTTGCTGGGGCTGGTGCATTTCTTTGCCTTACCCACTCTGCTGGATTCCCGCCTCCTATGTGTAGCCGGATTTCTGGCTTATATTTCTGTTCTGCTGGTTAGATTCACACTCTCGCCTTCTCGGGCGCCGGTTGGATTCCTAGCGTGCTCTAAGATTGATAGCATTCCTGTCTTCATCACGCTCTTTGGACCCTGACTCTCGGCATCACACGTTGTGCGGTGTTGTAGAATTCCTGGTTTCTCGTTCTGCTGAACTTGGTTGGATCAGAAGTCTCACGCTCCAGTTTTTGCGCTGTGACTGGTAGGATTCCTGGCAGAGTGATTTGGAAATGTATGGTACAAAATCACATTGCCAGGGATTTCCAATCAGTCATAGGCCTATCATCTGCTGTGAGCCGGTTAGTCACTGTGTATGTGGGTTTGCGTGTGTGTACGTGTAAAAAAAGTTTTCCAGACATCTGGACTGCAAATACTGGAATACATTGTACGACTACATGTGTTTGGATACTGAATTGAAAAGTAGGACTTATTTTTAAAAAATGTACAAAGCAGAAGTGCATAGAAAGAGGCGAAACTAGAACACACAAAGGTATTACAAGAAGATCCTTCAGAGGGGCAGGACTTAGCTGGCTCTGTGAACAGATATTTTAGGCTTTATGTTCACAGTGGCTAAGTTCCACCTCACTGGGAAACTGTACCTGGTACTCTTGAGTACTATACCTTGGATTCAATGCAAAAAACTGGTTGGTAAGTAGGAGCATCAAAGGGCCTTATACACTTCAGTTCTTCATTTATATACACAGTAGGTCACTGGTATGTTAGCATGGTCAACTTACATAGACCTCCGCATTGCTAAGAACATGAAATGACGTCAACCAATATGTACAATACAAACACTCATACAATAATATGCCCTCTGATACATGTATGTCTTGAGAGAATGTGCAGGCCTCCAATCTTTCTTGTTGGACATGTTCCCGAAGTAGCTGGAGAAAAATAATCAGATTTGTATACTGTCCTTATTTGTTATCACTAGAGAGGTGAAAAAAATAGCCTGGCAACTGCAAGTAAGGCCAATATTGCTGTTTTACAAAGTGTTTAAAAAACTTGAAATCTGCCGATCTGATTAAAGCCATTCAACCTCAGCCATTCTGTACATTTTGCCGGGGAATTGCAAAAAAAAAAAAAAAAAAAAAAAAAAAAATTACAAAAACATAAATATATTTATCATCATCATCCCTTGTCGATCCACTGCTGGATGAAGGCCTCCCCAAGGTACTGTGTTTGCAGGCCTCCATTCTCCACGTGGCTTCAACAGTTTTTTTTCCCATCCTCCCATCTTATTTTTGGTCATTGTCTTGTTTTTATATACACTATATATATATATATATATATATATATATATATATATATATATATATATATATATATATATATATATATATATATATATATATATATATATATATATATATATATATATATATATATATATATATATATATATATATATATATATATATATATATATATATATATATAATATAGCAACTGTAAATATTACTGTATGTTCATTTGCATGTCTTAGACAGGTCTGCAACCCTGTCTTACGTGTATATATATATATATAGTGTTACTGTCGCTCTGCGCTTGTGAAATATCACATTATGCGCTTCAACACACATCACTGCATTTCAGAAGAAGAATAGAAGGATAGGGACTGTCCCACGAAGTGTTCCGATTGTCCTACTTGATCTTTGGCTTTCATTCTGTATTTCATACCCTTTGGAGGACTCTCATATGTCTCCCAATATGTATATAGGCACAGGAATAAATGTAAGATCCATCAAAGTTAATAGGTTTGTACTTATTTCTGTTCTTATTTTTGTGAACAAATTAGCTTGTTAACAAGAGAGAGGGCTTATTTTATATCCACTGAAGTGGGTGATCGGGCAGTTTTATACCTAAATTCCCCCTTGACTTCAATGGGGAATTACGCCCAAAATGGCTAATCGATCACTTCGGGGAGTAGAGAACATGCCCTATCCCAGGAAACTATACTCACTCATAAGTTTACCTTCAATAAACCAAGAATAGCTACAGCAGTGATTAGCACCCCTCAGGGGCTCCACAGCCGCCAGGGGGGGGAGAGCTGGGACAGCACTCCCAGCTGTCCCAGGCCCGCGGCACCCTGCATAGCAGTGACCCGGGGGCTCCCGAGCTCAGCAGCAGCAGCCGCCCAGAAACTGCTATCCTTCCTCTCACTGCCTGCTCCGGAAGTCGCGTCAACGTCCGGCTGACAGGAGGGAGAGGAAGGATCGGGTAAGATCCCTCTGAAGGGGGTAGGGGGTGGTAAAAGTGGGAGTGTGTGTGTGTGTGTGTGTAAGTGGCATTGTGGAAGAGTGTGTGTGTAAGTGGGAGAGTGTGTGTAAGTGGGAGAGAGTGGGAGTGGGAGACTGTGTGTGTGTTTTCAAGTGTGAAGGGGAGAGACACGAGAGATGGAGAGGGTGGGGGTTGCACGGGTTGGGATTCCCCAGAATTTTACAATCAAATTCTGGGGTTCCCTAACCCAAAAAAGGTTGAAAACCATATAGCACAGGTAGTAACAGCACATTCCCCTACACACCCTCCGTGCATAGTATCCTGCCGGATTCGCACTCAACAGGAACAAAATTCCAGTGCATTTGTTGTCCCCTTACCGTGCCTATCGACCTCAACCAACCTTTCACATAAAAGAAGTGCGGTGCAGGTTGTAACGGAATACGCTATGTCTTTCCCTATATGCATGTTCTCTTGCTGCACTCAAATCCCTCATCCTCAGGCCAGAAGCACCTCCGATCCTTTACAGTACAGGCTTCCTCAGTTCACAGCTCCTGCAATGTTAAATGTGGCAGTGCCAACATTTCTGTACACCTTCTGTGCCAACTCAACAAGCCGTTACATGTTACAGGTAACCAGCATCACACTACTGGGCTCAAAGTCTGACGCTTAGCAGCTTAGGGCCGTTCTATAGTATGTGCGGCCGTGCGCGCTCGCGTGCCTGGTGAACGTGAGTGCACGTGACGCACGCTTTTTGTGTGTATATGCTGTAAGCGAGTGAGGTTCTATATGTATGTGTATGTATGTGTGTGTGTGTGTGTGTGTGTGTGTATATATATATATGTGTGTGTGTTTAATTAAGTTTTGCACGGTGTAGCACGCGCACGCAGTATAGAACCGGCCTTATGATGTGCACACTGGCATGACGCTTTCAGGCTCAAGGGATCGTTTCATGTTTGATTTACAAAATGTATTTAAAGAAAATAAACTAAGTTTGAAGACTCTGTCATATTGATTTCTCAACCTCCATTTATGCGAGTAATGATTTTACTACCGGAAGCAAGCGAGTAAGGTTTTGTAAGAGCGCCTCGGCATTACGCTCGCATAAATGTTGAATGTCGTGAAAAATAAATATTTTTTCAAACTTGAATGCGGTGTTCATCCTTATCTCGCACTTCCCTGCCGCACCATCCGTTCGTCTCGGCAGAAACAGGGACCAAAAAAGACAAAGCACTACTTTCCAGCAGTTAGAAATGATCAAAAAAGCAGCGTTCATCTCTGCAATCTGGAGTACCGTCATTTGTGTCCGGCTACTAGAGATGCTGATAATTATTATATCTCACACAGACGTTTTCTAACTCATGACAGTGGCGTGATATCTTCTCTCTGTCGGATGTACTCTCAGCAGAAGGTTTTTTTTGTCGAATGACAGCATTGTGTAAAACAAATTATTTTGTTTTTGAATTTCATAATTTCAATAGTATACATGTTGAGTAAAATAAATAAATGTTGACTTGATGACAGTGCACGTTCGATATCTGTATATACAAGCACTTTTTGAAATAAGGTTCTGTACAATGTACTAACTTATTATTCCATTGTGTGTTCTTTGTGATCACTTGACAACATCACTTTTTTGTCTCAGCGGCAGCTGCGCTGTCTGTACATTTCCTGGTATATGACAGGGTGCCATTCAGAGTTAGGCTTTCATGCCCAAACTTGAACATCTAGTAAATATATATTACTTCTAAAGCAAGTGTTAAAAAGGTAAAGATATTTGATGAGCGCTTTAATGAGCAGTGACTCCAAATTGCCTTTCTAAATGGGGCTTAGCAGACCGCGTTTGAACTCCTTTGATGGTACATAAATATACAATACGGGGTTTGTTGACAGTATGCAAAGGTTGGGCCACCTAAAATAAAACTGAGCTCATGCACGGATCAGACAGGCACCTTATAAGGACAACGGTCCATGTGTGAGTGCACAGTATCACTACTTTTGCTTAACAAACTTCTAAGAGTCAATGTAACAACGTTACAATTGTGGTGCACAAAACCCCCCCAAAAAACGTACCGTATGTATCACAGAAATCAATAGGATTTTTTCTAAGATTCATGTGGAACGATGCATTTACACCACTTTTGCCTTAAAGCAGCATTTCCGCCATTTCTACCCACATTTCATTACAGGATTGGATCCGGGGGGTCCCGGAGGTGAACCACACTGACTTCCTTATTTCCAACTGGGATTTAAATGGCTGTCTAATAGGCAGCTTGAAATTGGCCAAGGTTGCTGCTTTGAAACATATGTCTCATAGTTTGACTTTTTTTTTAGAGAGAGAATAAAGGAACTGCACAGTCAGTGTGTGGCTAGGGTTGTTAGGTGGCTTCTCCAAAAATATTGGACGTAATGGTGAAAGGTGCGATACGCTCGGACACACACATCTCTCTGCTCCATGCTGTTTCCCCCTCTCCTTGGCCCCATCCTCAGATTCCTGACACCGCCTCCTGGTTGGCTGCATTACCTAGCAGCAGCCAAATCGGTATAGAGGGAGCTCCCCAGCCCCCTAGCAGAAGCTGTGCTCTCTCCCTGCTCGGGGAAATTCCACAGCACCACAAACCGGTCAGGTCACTATGTCCCGAGAGGTAATACCGGACACATACATGTCCAGAGAAATAATACCGGACACATACATGTCCAGAGAAATAATACCGGACACATACATGTCCAGAGAAATAATACCGGACACATACATGTCCAGAGAGGTAATACCGGACACATACATGTCCAGAGAGGTAATACCGGACACATACATGTCCAGAGAGGTAATACCGGACACATTCATATCCAGAGAGGTAATACCAGACACATACATGTCCAGAAAGGTAATACCGGACACATTCATATCCAGTATTACCTCAAATTTATTATTGGGCTGAGGGTCCAAATACAGGACAATCCGGTTCAATACTGGACCCCTGGCTACACTGTGTGTGGGGCTGTATTGTGGGAACCCAAACCAAAATCCTGAAGTAGACTAAATCACGGCACTATTTCACTCTCTAGCAACATTCATCTTCCAGAAACCCAGCTGACTCGAAGAGGTCTGAAAGCCGACGAAGGAGACGTGGCAGGAATTGAATTAGACAACCTATACTTCAGGAGTGCTTTGGGCCTTCTAAGTAGGCCAATATGTTTCTGACATGGTGCTACCTTAAAGTACACCCCATCATTTATTTAAATGCACCCAACCAATGTATGTGAGACGCATAGTCCTAGAAAACATTTGCAACATTGTAATCATTTATGTATTTACACGGAATCTCTATTGTAGAGGTGGCCAACTGCAGACCTCAAGGGCCACCAACAGGTCAGGTTTTCCAGATATCCCTGCTTCGACTGAGCCACTGATTGAGCCACCTGTGCTGAAGCAGGGATATCCTGAAAAGCTGACCTGTTGGTAGCCCTTGAGGAATGGGGTTGGCCAGCCCTGCTGTAGTGTCAGAAGCAAGTCTGTATGTAGACGAATAATGCAGATACTAACATTTTGAGTGAACTGCAGAAAAATGTATGGAGCAATAGGTCTTGAACTAGTGCTGTCCACTTCAGAGGCCAGTATCTTAACTAAATACGTCTCCATTGTTAAGACCAGGGGTGTAAAAATCTCACTGGCACAAAACATCATATTTGTCAAAGAAAGAAAACAAATATTTTTAATAGAACTTTTTAAAATTGTTATTATTATTATTATTATATAAATCTGGTCTTTTCCTGTCCATGTCACTGCTTCCTTTTTTTATTCACTGGGGTGAACAATAGGCCTGTGTGTTTCCGTCTCCTGCAGCAGGGGAAGGGTTAAGTAAGTGCGTTGGATAGGATCATGTAAAAACAGACAGACTCTGAGCAGTGAAGGGTTAACGAGGAGCGGAGCGGTGCTGGGCGGGAGAGAGAATTCCCAGACAGACAGGGGATCCCAAACCCAACGCAGCGTCTGAGTCACCGAGGGAGGGGCGGCTGTATTACCAGTGTCTCCCTTGGCAACCCAAGCAGCCGCTGGCTCTTTGAAGTGGGTTTTGCCCCTGGCAAATGCAGTCTGCCGTTCCCTCGCCCGGCGCCAGCGGATGCCCTTTCATCTCTGGCAGCCTCCAGTGTTCCTTCCCACCCTGATGGAAAAGAGGGACAAGTTCAAGCTAGATGGGCAGGACTTCACACCCAGATCCCATGGCAAACGCTCTGTTTGCCACCACAACTGCACCTTAACTACAGTGTATTTATTACTTCTAAATTACACACGTGTGTGCGCACATATGTTGTACTAGTGGTAATACATTCCTCTGATATATATACAGGCAGTCCTCGGTTATCCGACACAATGCGTTACTCAAAATGGCGTTGGATAGCGAAACGTTGTAAAGCGAAACACGTTTTCCCATAGGAACATTGTTTAAATGAAAGGTTCCGTTTCTGAAGGCATTTTTAACACTAAAATACACCAAATATTTTATGCAGGCAATAAGATATGCAGCACACACATAAATTATATAGTGTCTATACTGTATTATATATATAATATAACATAATAAATAATATATTATATAGTATAACATAATATTGTATAGTATAATATTATATATATATATACGCTCTTACGACGCTTTGCAACGTTGTTTATGTGAATGTGTATATATATATACACACATACACAACGTTGCAAAGCGTCGTAAGAGCGTTGGATAAGCCATTTTGGCGTTGTAAAAATTAATATAGGTATGCATTGCATAGCGTTGGATAAGCCATTCGTTGTAAAGCGAAGCGTTGTAAAACGAGGACTGCCTGTATGTTTGATATACGGTGTGTATATATCTGACATGCATACAACTCTATCATTAAAACCTCTATATCTATGTGTAGCTTTGTCGCCTATCTATATAGGTCGGAGATGTCCAGCTCCGAAATCCCAAATTAGTGAGATTTGGGAGTTGTGGATAAAATAATACAGCAGGCATAAGCTTACAGTGCTCCGTGTTAAAATGGATTAGTAAAGCGTGACGCATTCCGCTCATTTGTATGTCATTACCCAGAATAAAAGCACAATCCCAGCAATCTCTAACCCCAGACCCCTCCACATCATATATATATATATATATATATATATATATATATATATATATATACATACATACATACATACATGTAGAGGTATCAGTACCGTGTTAGCCGAGCTTCAATAATCAAAAAAATAAAAAAATAAACGGTATCATCTATTTTTTTATTTTTTTGATTATATATATATATATATATATATATATATATATATATATATATATATATATATATATATATTAGTGTCAAAAGGAGTGCTACTGAGCGTGGCCAAATGTATACAACAAAAGACAAAAATACTCAATGCTACATCCAATGTGACAAAATACATAGCTAAATACTTCAATATTAGTATTCTCATGAATGAGGGTCATTTAATTAAACCCTTTGGCCAAATTGTTATAAGCCTGCAGCCGCTTCAAATTAATAAACACACAATCCTAACTAAATTACCCGTATTCATGAGAATAAATTACCCCTGTTCGTGAGAATACTAACGTGACGTGGCTGCTGGCTTAAAGCGCTTTGGCCAAAGGGTTTAACTAAATTTCCGTATTCATGAGAATACAAACATTGACGTCACTACCCAGAATCCCTGATTGGGATTGGGCATTTTGTTTCCGGATCCTGTGAAGCTTCTAGGGCTAGTTGGCCAAAGGGGGGAAAATAAGTATTACACTTACATTACAATCAAACGAATACCATATTACCATTTTGTGGGAGAGCTGTTCCTACACATGAACCATTTTGTTTCTGCCGCCATGAGACACATCTGTTCCATATTTACCTTCTGAAACCGCATGGACTAATTAACATGTTTATGGCCAAGGACTTAATACTGTGTTTTTACGACACTCACAACACCCGCTTTGTGCCGGCAGAAGTAACGAACAGTAAAGGGAAAATCTCTCCAGCTGCAGAAACCGCACACTGAATGCAGACAGGGGAGGGTGTTTTGTGCCATAGAGAGAGCAGATGCTGGCAAAATAATGGAGACTGTATGAAAGTATTTACCTGTGTGTGTGCTACAGCCACTGAAAAAATCCAGGAACGCCAAGAAGAACCCCCCCCCCACTGCAACAAGGATTTATTCCTTCCAGTCATAAGTAAAAGCACAAATCTAACGAATGTATTTACTGCGTTAACTCAGCTACCGATCCGATCCCATATTTTACAGCCGCTATCTGCCTCTGAGCTTCTATTGTTTTGAGTTCAAGCATAACACTAGAAGTGTGCGAAACTTTGGCATGAGGTCGCAAACCCTGCAAAAAATCGTCCCTTTGTTAGTCAAGAAAAAAAAACAGCGGCCGCTAAGGCTGGAATTATAGTGAACGCGATCGCGCGCCAATGATAATTACCTGTCTCCCCATGACAGTGCATGTAGTGCGGGTGCGTGCACACGGCGGAGCGCGGTGGCGTGACCGTATTTTGAAAAGACAAACAAAATTGTCTTTCCAAGCGTGGCCGTGTTAACGTCCACGTCACGTGAGCGGTTCCACCAATGAGGGCGAACCAGCTTCGTGACGCGTCCGCCACGCCACCCCAATCTCCTGCAACGAAGTTCACAGATCGCTGGGGCTGCAGGAGTGCGCGGGGCTATGCGCTCCGTCACGCGAGGCTATGCGCTCGGTCACTATATTAGCGTTTGCAGACAATTTGCAATGCATTACAAAGCGCCGTCAGCGTACATCGCAATATCATTTAACATGCTAATTTGCAAAAAAACAATCTCTAAAATCGCTAGATTCGTTTCCTGCCGAGACTATAACAAGGGCACATCCACCATGTTTTTCTACCTGGCGATAGTTTGCTGAAAGCTTACCAATTTGGCGACGTTATTAGCATGTCTGAGTTTGGCGAAACCTTTTGTAGGTAACCAAATTTGGGGGGAAAACACTTCATATTTCAGAAAAAGTCTATTTATGTTAATCCTCTGCCACCCAACTCTCTGTCCAGGCTTTTATAAACACTTTTAGCTACCTATACTTAATGTAAATACAGGCATACCCCGCATTAACATACGCAATGGGACTGGAGCATGTATGTAAAGTGAAAATGTACATACACTGGCGACACACTTTATTCGAGCTCGGCTAGTCCCACGAATTCGGGTATACCCGGGTGTATTGAGATTTGTGACTGTTTTCTGCCCGAGTGCATTGGGTTATTTTCCAGGCTGGGATTGAAGCATTTTATTCCCGCTGGCTGCAATACTGCACAGTATATATATATATATATACTGCATTACAATTCATGAATTTATGCCATCTGGTAGACACGCGAAGCATTGCAGCCTATTAAATCCTAATCATTATCATTTAACAGATCAGCCGCCCGTCAGCCAGGCATGAACCCAGGCTGGGAAGGCAAACGCAACGGGGCTTGTCAGAGGTGAGGAGCGGCGCATTCCAGGTATCTGCCAGGTACATACTGGGTATTTGCTCGAATAAAGTGTGTCGGTGCAGTAAAGTGAAGCACTACCCTTTTCCCACTTATCGATGCATGTACTGTACTGCAATCGTCATATACGTGCATAACTGATGTAAATAGCGCATGTGTAACAGGCTCTATAGTCTCCCCGCTTGCGCACAGCTTAGGTACAGGTAAGGAGCCAGTATTGCTGTTCAGGACGTGTTGACAGGTGCATGCGCGGGCTGCCGTTTGCCTATTGGGCGATATGTCCTTACTCGCGAGTGTACTTAAAGTGAGTGCCCTTAAACCGGTGAATGTCTGTAAACAACAAAGAAACAAAAGGTCCGTGGATCGGTGCTTCCAAATCCTGGCTACATAGTAACAATAGGGCAATGACTGGTAAAAGAAATCACCTTGCTTGTAGAAAAAACGGTTAAGGCATCATGGAGTTTGATGAATAATAAAGGTGTAATGCTCAAAATAAGGGGAGGTATGTATACAACGTCCTGGTTGATAATACAGGTGACTACTGTTGATAAACAGCACTCTCCGGTTCTCTTCCTTGTTGGACTGCCTCCCTAGAGCTTTTAACACTTGCAACGTCCAGCAATATTCCTCCCACTGCAGGAAGCCATAATGTGGTAAGGAAATGGTGGTACTCACAATCAGACGCCGTCCATTCTGTGCTGGCGTGCCTCACGCGGTGTGAATATGCAGGAAATCCGGTGAGAGGAAAAACGGGGCACAGCAGCAAATAGATGACAGGGCTACAATATCGAAACTAAATAAAATCAATTTAATGAAAAGGTGACAACATGGCACAGATTGGGTAAGTGAACCCTAACGCGTTTCACCCTTCTTTCAGCACTTCATCAGAGTTTGACACATACCCTATGTCACGTACTCTCTGACGAAGCGCTGAAAGAAGCGTGAAACGCATTAGAGTTCACTTACCCAATCTGTGCCATGTTATCACCTTTTCATTAAATTGATTTTATTTAGTTTCGATATTGTAGCCCTTTCATCTTTTTTGCAGCTGTGCGCTGTTTTTTCTCTTACTGGATTTCCTTAATGTAAATAATTCCCATTCCCAAGAAAGTACAAGTAAAAAGCGGCTGTTAATATAGAAGGCGGACAGTGCAGTACGTATGGACTCTTAGGCTTTAATGGTCGTTTGCAATATTGCTACATGTCCCATTGCAATGAAAAGACGTACTGAAAATGTTCAAGATGCAATTTAAAAAAAAATATATATATATATATATATATATATTCCATTCAATATGTGCATCAATACAATCTGCACACTGACAAGTGATTAGATAAGTTGCAGATCGATCCATTCTCCTGTAATCGATCGCTTGCTCTGGTTATGTAATTTAGTTCTTGCACAGCATTGTGGGCAATGTAGTCCAGTAATATTATGTGACTGGGCAGTTAATAGATAAAATTGGTGCACTGCTAGAGAGTGGGCGGGGCACAAGAGCTAGAGCCTATCAGAAGGGGAAGGGGGCTGTCACTTTGGAAATGTTTCCTACATTAGAAACTTTAAAAATGTCTTTAAAACAATTTTTTTTTTTTTTAAATGCTACAAGTATTTTCTCATATTACAGAACTGGTTTATTAAAAAAAAAACACATGTAGGATATTGCTTGAACTGCTTTTATTAAGGTCCTTTCTGACTCATGCAGAATACTGTAATAAAGGTGTGGTACAACAGCGCTTCTTGCTGGATGGCTGGGGCATTGCAATTCTTACTGGCTCAGAGCCACCCTTGAAAACAGTGTCCCTGTTGGCTATCCCCAAAATATATTAAAATTAGCTCCACAGAAGAAGCTTGTGGTTAATGGATAATTATTTCAAGTTGAATGTGAACAGCAACTATAAACCTGTATTTCCTAGTCTCAAATTCATATTAAAGTCTTCTCATGTCATATCAACTTTCCGTTTACTCAAATGCCATGAGGTCTGTCCTCTTTCTGCTGATCCCAGAAGACATTAACTCATCACTTATTTAAGCATTACATTGTATAATTATACCATTATAAAAGGTAACACCACCCCCCTCTCACCTCTGATGAAGACACGATGTGCTAGGGACTAAGTAATGAGACATTACTTTATTTCAGGGCTTTTGGCATTTGCAGGCGATTTTTGTGCAATCAGATATACCGTATGTACTACAAACCAGTGAACCAGAAACCAGACAGCCACTTGAGGATATCTTTATATTTCATTTCACAGGGTCAAAAGGTGCAAGCAGAATAGAGGATTTTGGAGTGGGTAAAGATTTGAGAGAACAGAATAGTGAATCCCAATGTTTTGGACACAGGGTGATGCAGTGCACACATGTAAACGCTCTTGCACTCATTTACACACTTAGATAAAATCATCCTCAGCTTTAGCAGGGCGGCAAATGACAAAGTACAAACATATTCATGATACATTAATGATAAATTCATGATTTTCTTTCCCACAGGAACTGACAAATATCAAGTACTGATATAACATTGTAGGTGTCATAGCAATTTAGATTTGCCATAATAAATACGGTGCTAAACCAATAATGCATCATACAAGTTAAGTAACACAGCAGGGAGAGGGAGTAGGGGGTATGATAGCTTTTATGGAATCAACAAGTAGTTGATATGTTACAAGCTTTCAAACCTCTTTGGGCCCTAATAACCATGAAAGGTTGGAAAGCTTGTAACATATCAACTACTTATTGGTCCAATGAAAGGTATCATACCCCCTACTCCCCCCTTTGTTACTACATGGAAGAAATGACCCACACTGCAACCCACCCTTCTTTTCATATAAGTTAACACATTCCTACTAATGCAAGTACTTCCCATCCAGGGCCTGAACAAGAATGGTTCGAGTTTCAGTTCAGTATTAACTAAACAAAACATACATTTGAACATTGAACATCTGAAAAGGTAACTCCAATGATAAAGCCCTCATGTAGTAATGCTGACATTGGGCAGCGTATGAGGGGGACGAGACCGCACACTGCGCGATCAGACTGCCTAAAGGCAGTGATCGCGTCTATGCAGCGTGCAGAAGCGGAAAGGGGCGCGCGATACGCGTGAAATCAGTCAAAATGGATTTCTCGGGCGGTCACGTGAGCGGTTCGCCCAATGAGGGCGAACCAGCTCCGTGACGTCACTGGCCCGCCCGTAGACACGCCCCCGGACGGCACGCGAACGAAGGCCAGGGAAAGCACCCGCTTCCCCTCAGCCTCCGCGCGCCTCTGCACGGCTGCTGTGTCCATGGACGCAGCCTTGGACTTGCAACGTGGAAGTCATAGGACAGTTGGAATAGCAGTGATAGTCTCCAAGTGTTTTTTCACACAGGGGCAGTTCAACCTAGTGACTATTATTTATTTTTCTTATCTTTCATAACTTAGTGCAATTAGCTTCCTCAGAAAGGTCACGCTACCCTTTAAGTAATTGTCATATCTTTCCATCTTGTGAAAAATAAATCACTTTTTGTTAGGAACACTGTAACCCAAGCCTACCAGATACTGATGGCTTCTCCTTGTGACTGCAACACCTTCGACATTGTCTTGGCACCTTATCTATTTTCCAACAAATAAACAAAGCTAAGCTAACAATGTGGAGGGCTTACATAACATCACTTCGAGATAAGACCGTTTGTCATACATTGTAAAAACAAAACATTGGTTTACCACGGACATTATTAAAGTTAAAAACATGTTGAAAAATATTTATACTTGTGCAATTTTTTATCAAAACAATTGTTAGCTACATTTACTGTATTTAACTTGCCCCTGTTCTTCGCTCCCTTTTGTCCTAGGTTGGGCTGCTCCTTTAAGTTATTAAAAACAGCAGCTCATCTTCAAAGGTGTTTGAAATTTATGCAAGATGGAATTTCAAGTATGATTTACATAAACAAAAATGTATAACATTATATTTAAGGTGACAGGCATGCAACATGAACGGGAGATTTATATTGCACCAATGTAGCAGAAAGAGCAATATATATATATATATATATATATATATATATATATATATATATATATATATATATATATATAGATATAGATATATCTATATATATATAGATAGATATATATATATATAGATATAAATATTTGTTTGCATGGAAACAGGCAGCATGTTGAAGGAGGGATAACCTAGAGACACATGTTCTCGTTGGAACTTTAAAAGCTTTACAAGTTGTTTCCTGGGTATTGATCTAGAACAGGAAATTAAACATTTAGAACCAGAACATAAGATGCTACGGTCCAAGATGACTCGCCATTTACTCCTGTACTTTAAAGAACATCAGCGTGAAGTTTAGGAATAAATATCACAGGACTTTCATCACAAACGAACCCTGCGCTACTACTGCAGATTCCTCGCAAAAGATAAAACATGGCGCAGCTCTTCAAGACTTTCTCCTAATTACAACGCCAAGCGGCTTACAAATGATGAACTTACAGTCTATAAAAAGGCAAAACATTTGTCCTTTTAGGATAGGAAATCCCAGTCACTGACACTTCTTCTACCTTTAAACGTACCAAGATCTATGGTGTTCTAGTATCCCCGTGTTTCATTCATATCATCAGGGGCAGCTAACGCCAGTCGTTAAAGGGCCACCAACAGGTCAGATTTTAAGGATATCCCTGCTTCAGCACAGGTGGCTCAATCAGTGGCTCAGTCTTTTACTGAACCACCTGTGCTGAAGCCGGGATATCATTAAAACCCGACAGTGGCCCTTTAACGACTGGAGTTGCCCACCCGATTGGTGCGATATAATTGCAGAGGCAACCTATCAAATTATCACCAGCTGTAGTTGTACGTTCCTATACAGTGGTTTAGCTACTGAAATTAGAACCCTAACGGCTACTAAACGTTACACTTATATCGATCGTATTTTTACATTCTAGGGGGAAGGTAGAAAAAAAATGGTGCAATTTGCTCAAACACAGAGCACCTGCGTCAGTTTGCGAGCAGCGGCATGTGGATGAATCTTTCATATCTTGCGTGGTCTCTTTGGAAGATTTATTTGGGGGCAGAGAGAGGAAAACTGAACCAGGTACTGTATACAGTACATGCAACTTGTGATGCATTTCAGAATATTGCGCCCACTCTCTCCTCCTGTAACCCTTATCCAATCGCTCATGGCGCAAGTGGAGCAAATTGGGAGTCAAGCATTTAAGCAAAACCCCTTCATACAACGACGCAGTCAACAATGACGCAACTTGCAATGCACCAGTTTGCGACACTTGATGGTGTACACATCCCCCAAAGTATTTTACAATTGGGGTACTCGCAGGAACAGACATTCTGGCACATTTATTTAAGGATCAACAAGGAACTCCATATATTGCTTATGGAATTCTTAGTGAGAGCTGAAACAGAAACTGGAAAGGGATAAATGCCTGTTACGTGTCCTCCCAATGCCGGATTGTTTAATGTCGTTTACATACAAGCTGATTTTATTCTTAGCTTCAGGTTAGCTCGTTTTTTCCCCCTGCAAAAACATCAGTAAAAATGCAATGCAAAATGGTTGAATTGTAACGTGACACCCTCCTGTTGGTGGCCAACGCGAGTCCACAAGGGCCACCAGCAGGTCATCGACTGAGCCACCTGTGCTGAAGCAGGAATACCCATAAAACCTGAGCTGTTGGTGGCCCTTGAGGACTGGAGTTGACCATTTTTGCTGCAGGGGGAAAACGATCTCTTCAGCTCCAGGGACCGCCAAATCACGCAGGTCCCGGAGGCTCAATAACAAGCCGCAACCCGGCATCATATCGAACGGCTCGGCCGGTCCCCAGAACTGAAAATAGCATGGTTGACCCCCAGACAACCCCCCCCCCCCCGATTCCCATCCTGTAAACAAATGAGGGTAAAATAGTAGCAGGATTACTCCTTTAAAGCTGCAACACTTCCCCCCCCCCCCCCCCCCACAAAAAAGTAGAAGCATTAGCTCAAGTGGTGTCGACTTATTTCTAGATTTTAAAAATAATGTTGCCATGTTTTCACCTGTTTATTATTTCACTGGCATCAGCTGCTCATGTCTTTATAAGTGTGAATAGAGCGGCCATTTTAACCTCCCAGGCAGGCACGTTTCCTTCCTGCAACTCATTCCTCCACAAATTGAACTATGAAAGGTAAAACAGGTAGGGATTCTAAAAACAGCAGCGACATTAACTTGCAACGATTAAAAGAAAGGCAAAGTTTATTTCTTTTCATGGCGGGGAGAGCCGATTGCGGCTTTAAAACACGAACGGTACCAGTAGGCCGCATGTCCCATTTTAGTCTCATTCAATGTTCATGTTTTCTTTTAGGACAACTCCACCCCTTTCTGCCACCAGCTTTACATGTAAACGCTTTGGAACAGTTGCTAATGATATCATTACCGATGCAAAACATTAAGGGGCAATATACACAGAGTGACGGGACAGGTTATCGCATCCTTTCCGGCATGAACGCCCGGCTCTTTATACCTGTACCTCCCACAGGGATATATCGTTTTGAGGGTTCTTTGACTGTAATTGTTCTTGTTAAAAGAAAAGACCCTGTTTCGGGGGTTTAGTTGCAAGGGGAAGAGTATTGCTGCTTTAATGATTGTTAGGTTGACATGCTTGTGCAATTAATAGAGACGTGAGTCGAGCAGAGTTTGTGTGTGTAGAGTGACACGTTACTGAAATGAAATAGAAGACATCGCTGTTATTCGAACACAGGGTAAAATAACTGCCCCTTCGTTGATATGTTCTTCATACCCCAGGTTGTGTTTTGCACTAAATTGCCATGTACTCTCCTGATCTCAGGGACATACACACACACACACACACACCAAAGTAACTGTAATAGTAACAGTCCAGTTTCTATCCCTGAATAGGATAAAATTATTAAAACCTGCATACATGCTTATCAACAGTAATATAATCAGAAGGGAGCCTCATGGGATGCGATTTAGATGGTTCTATTCATTCTCCCACCTTAATGTCTGTATGGGACTCAGACCCAGGCTGGGTCACTGGACACATTCTACAAACCGTGCGCACAAGTTCTTTCTTGTAACCTCCCCAACCACCCAGAGCAGATATGTCCAGCTCACGATGGAGCATGTCACACTTAAAAGTTCCCAAAGGGTTAGTGCACAACCAAGTCTTCTAAGGGTTGGGTAGGGTATTGAGACACACAAACAATGTAGACAGTCTGGCCAAGGAGCGTTTTCTCTGATGCCTTCACATGTTCCACGCCCCTCCAGGCCCTCCAGCAGCATAAAGGGATTAATGGAGAGAGGGCCCGGCTGCTGTCACTCAGACTGGAGACAGCTCTTGTTGAGGGTTTGGGAACGGAGCAGGGCAATGCAGTGTTCAGCTAGAGATGGGTTTGCCAGCTGGAGCCTCACTATGCAGGATGCTGTGCAGTGAAGGTCAATACTCAGCAGTGTACTCTGTCCCATGCAGTCCGCGGCACAGCAAGGTGAACTCCTTCACCATCTCCCTCACCCGTCGTTTGTTCACACGCTCCCTGCGGGGACAGGAGAAGTATTAGACATACGCTCCCTCCATACGCTACTCAGCCCAGGCGTGGGCTCCCTTTTCAATAGGCTTTGAAGTCACCTTCAAAGTGCTGGAGAAGAATTCAGCTACATTCAAATGAATAAGATTCAAATCTTCCCCAGAACAGGGAGCGGCCTTACAACATATTAAATAGTCGCCTTTTTTCCCCTCTTCTCGTCTTCGGGCTGGTAATTAACCCCCCCGAGACAGTCAGATTAAAAAAACAAATACAAAATTACTTGAGCCAGTAGCTTAGAGCAGGGGAGCCCAAACTTTTTTTGTCTGCGCCACCCTGCCTGCTCTCTCCCCCCGATCGCACCACCCCCCCCGATCCCTTTTCTCCGGTATCATATGACGTCACGTCGTTAGAAGCCGCCAGAGACAAGGTAAGGGATATACAGAGGCCTCGTGTGCTCCTCCGGCATTTAATTTAAATGTTGTGGGGGAGAGCGCAGGGCCTCTCTAAGTGCTGTGCCCACCCCCCCCCAGTTTGCACACCCCTGGCTTAGAGGAGCAGAGTCTGTGTGCAGCTCAGATTCTGTCCAGCAGGCGGCACTAAAGAGCGTGTTATTGCATCAGCTGGTGTACTAAAGTGCGTTATATCTGTATATCTGTATATCGTATGCATGTACTGTATATAATGCATGCATGGTATGTGTGGTGCATGGTGCAGGTGTGATGTGTGTGATTGGGACATACAAACATATACAGGCAAACCCCGGTTTAAGGACACTCACTTTAAGTACACTCGCGAGTAAGTACATCTCGCTTAATAGGCAAACGGCAGCTCGCGCATGCGCCTGTCAGCACGTCCTGAACAGCAATACCGGCTCCCTACCTGTACCGAAGCTGTGCGCAAGCGGGGAGACTATAGAGCCTGTTACACATGCGTTATTTACATCAGTTATGCACGTATATGATGATTGCCGTACAGTACATGCATCGATAAGTGGGAAAAAGGTAGTGCTTCACTTTAAGTACATTTTCGCTTTACATACATGCTCCGGTCCCATTGCGTACGTTAATGCGGGGTATGCGCGCGTTTGTGTGTATCCGAGGTGTATATGGTGTGTGGGCCACATATTATCTGTACACTTAATCCCTCCTCTCTTATCACTCAACCCCTTCTCTCTCCCCACTTTTGCACAGCTTCACCTACCGTAGAATGTGCTGGCTGAAGTTGTCCTTCTGATCCTGTGTGAGGCGTGCGGAGGGGAAGCCGTCCTGCTGCATCGCTTCTTTCAACCAGAGGACGAGGTACGAGAAGCAGTTCTTATTCAGAGAGAAGAGGATCTCTGCAAAGTGATCCATCAGGGTGCGTGATGCCTGCCCACCCACCCCCTGCAGAGATAGAGAGATGGGAAAGATACAATCAGCAGGCTATGTATTGGGGAGAAATGTCTTGTCCCTCATAAATTAGTGTGTCAAACATTGTACACTACTGTACTAAGCAGTTCTATCAAGGCGTAGTAACAGAATATACATTGGGTCTAGAATAAATAGAAAGCTATCATCCATGCAACACTTTCCGTAACGGTCCATGCAAACAAATGTTTTTAATACATTTCATAATTAAGTATGTGATTAAGATAAACATTGGAAGTTCAGTAAAGGCAAAAGAAACAATATGAGGGTTCTAGGCAGCCGGACTGCAAGAGCAGCATGTCTGTCCTACAAAGGACAGCTTCTCTCACCTCTAGTACAGCCTGAAGCAGCATCTTCCCATCCTCATGAATCACCTGCCCCACAGGAGCAAGTTCCCCGCACCGTGGCAAGAACTCCGTCTGTGATAAACACACTGATCAGGAAATAATCCCTTTCTAATCAAACAGATTCCCCAAAGACGACAGAACTCCGATTATACATAAATACCGACATGGGTCAGCGCCTTAAATATCCAGATAGATACATATCTGCCAAAAATGCTGGTAATGTTTTACCTGTACCACGACGCTATGTAAATGTATAACCTTGTGCAAACATTTAAAGCACACCTAGCTGAGTGGTCCATATCGTGAAATCCAGCACTGGCAGAGCACCGTTAATAATTATGGGCTATAGCCCTACAAGGCAAATACAGCCCTATTTGCTCTATGCAAAATGAAGAAGAAATAGCAGAGCACACGCATGGATATATTTTGCTATTTGCTCTATGAAATGCTGACCTCATTATAAAACAATGGACTTTCTCCATTTCTGGACTTCTGTAAATATATTTCTGATGTCATCCCACAATCTAATTTGCCTTATACTCTCACTTTATTCTCTAAATACCACATGTATCTGGGATACGCCACGCCTAAAATAAGCTCTCTCTCTCTCTTTTTTTTTTTACTCCCATCTCGCTTCTTTGCCGGTCACTTTTCCATCTCTTCTGGATGGAGGGCAGTGAAAAAGTGACCATGATACTCACGAAAAATCCACAGCAGGACTTAACAGTGGGAGCCTCAGGGAACTTTAAAGTGATGACGCCTGCAGGAAAGGAGAGAGTGAGAGTGATGTAAAACTCTCCTGTAACTCATACGTCAACAAAAGAACCCTTCTCAGCAGCAAACAACGCATCTCACAGCAATGCCGTTACACCAGGTTTAAATCTTTAGAATTACGGTCACAGTGGATGGAAAACGGCAGCTTAAATCTCAAAAAGCATCACTTTTAATTACATAAAAAGTGAGATCAGATAGTACCGGTTCAATAGGAAGGCCAACAACAGAATATAGAGACTGCTTGTAATAATTCTGTTCTAATGATTACATGGTGACATTCAATTCTTTCCCCTATATAGTACTTTTCTGATGTATTATAATTTGCAGTGTGAAGTGGTGGTATACACAAAAAATTTAAGGGGGGGGCAGGGTGAGTTTGCATTGAAAATCTAGTTTTGCACCTGTGCTTTCTTTGTGCGTGGTAACACACACAGCACCAGACTATATCCATTCTGCACAAGTTCCTCCGCAATATTTCCTACTGGAATAATATGCACACATACTTGGATGGACTATTACGTGTTAAAGCAGCATACCGTGAAAAATCCTATATGGTTTTTTGTGTTTTTTTTTAATTTAAATAAATCTGTTCTGTAGTATTAGATAATATAGTTTGCATTTTTTTTTTTAAATCCTTTCATTTTTAATAATTTTTTAAAAATAATATACTGGTCATTCTTTGGTTGCTATATCAACCAATTAGAAAATCATAGCCACTGCCTCTTTTGAAACAGGCTCTGACATACCTTTATGAGCTCTGACCTTTGGCAACAAAGTATCATTAACAGATCTGTTGCTGTGTTTCAAACAGCAGACTGTATTTTGTTCTGAAAGCTGTAACAATAAATGTGTTACACTTGGTAATGTAATGTTACATATCAACTGCAGCATTTCACAGACTGCAGCACAAAGTTACAAGGCGGCCATTATGTTAGGCACACAATCAGGATTTTGATAGATTTCTAACAGGAGCACCAAACGAGTGCTGCTTAGGTAAGAATGTAGAATTTTCCAACACTTTCCTCTTTGTGATAATTTGTTGCCAATGCTCCCAGCAGTTTGAGCTGTAAACTGTAACAATAGATAATGTTACCGTAGTAATATACGGATACATTGCAGCTGCTGAGTTAGGCCTCGGGCATGGTGCCTCGGGCCGCGCTGATCAGCGCTCCTGCTCTGCCTCGCCTGCTCAAACTTGAGCTTTTTTGTGTCCTGGCAGGCGAGGCAGTGAGCGCGCTTTGGGGGCGGTGCGTTGGCGGGGCTGGAGACGTGTCGGGAGGCGGATTGGAGGTGGGGCTAGTCCCTCGCTCCCATTGGATGTGAGCGGTCACATGACCGCACCTCCGCTTCCCTGAGCGGCAAATTTTAAATTTGCCTGTCTCTCCAAAATACCTGAGCCTCCGCACGCATGCGGAAGCGGCTGCTAAAGCCGCGCTGATGACAGATGCAGGGGGTAAGTGCATCTGCTCAGCGCGGCTCAGCACGGCTCACCGTACTATGTCCCAGGCCTTACACTGACTGAAGCAGCCATTATGTTAGGCACTCATGATTTTTACAGATTTATAACAGGAGCAGCAAACGATTGCCAGCTTAGGTAAGAATAATTATACATAGTCACCTGCTTTATATATAAAAATAAGAAACGAAAAGGAGGGGGTTTGTATTATTGCTGCATTAACAGCCATTTAAGTGAATTGTGGCATTAATGGCTATGGCAGTTACAATGTAGCAAATAGACGCCATTGAGCCATGGAGTATATCATTAGCATACCAGCATATCACTAGGAAGGACAGTCAATGTACCATAAACCCGTCCATCTCAGTGCACCCTCCTTTAGAGACAGGCCTCAAGTCTATGACAATATGTACTGTAAGTATAGAGAACAACACCATTACAACTAAACTATCTTAACAAATTTGAAGGCCAAGGTGATAGTGCCCTGCTCACACCTTCCCCGAATCCTGGACTCACCACACTGAAAGACGGCTTTGACATCCAGGTTGCTGGACAGGAAGAGGCAGGGTTTGCGTTTCAGGGCCTGTGAAGTGTAACAGACATACAAATAAACACAGCTCCCAGGAGAGCCTCAAGTCTTCCTTCTGAACTGCAGTCACTTACCTGCTTCACTGCCGACACGTCGTCGTGTGAAAGAAATAGATTGTGTCACCTGATGTGTCTGGGAAGAAGGGGGGGGGGGGGCGGGGAGTTGGATACGGGTTCTGTCTTCCTAGTGTCAATGTGGGAACATGACATTTGTATGCTTGTCTCTTTGGTACAATTGAGCTACTGGTGTCTGTGGGTGAGAGGTTTATGTGTATTTCTGATGTATCTGGGGGGGGGGAAGTATGGACTATGGAGATAAATTGTATGTACGCCAATGCGGCCGTTCTTGGCCGAAAACCCCTATTCTCGATTTTGCAGAATTGCTGCTATATCTGTTGTAGAGGTGTGAAGATAGTCGGGGGAGATGTGTGTGTTCCTAAAGCAGGATTAGGCAGGGGATACGTGTATCTCATGCTGCTGTACGGCAAATACAAGAGGCGCAAGATCCTTCTGTCTCTATATAAAAGGTTAGAGGTCTTCTTGGAGGATTTGAGAGCTGTGTTAATGAGAACATGGCAGGTTTAAACTCTTTAAGCATCATAAAGCGCTAATTCTCAGTTAAGAGACATTCCAAACATACTCCACTTGTTTAACCCTTTCCACAATCATGAAGCTCAGAAAAAGTGTTGGACCAGCACCCATGAGAATCAAGTACCACGTGTGCCATCTTAGAGAGGTTGAAGCCTTCGCTTTCTCTGCTCTGTGCCCAGGACGGACTCTGCCTTTCTACCCTTATCCTACAAGCTGTCCATCCACGCAGCGTGGCAGATCCGCTAGCATAGCGACTGCCCATTGAGCTGTTTCCGATGGTGTTCGTTTCTATATAAATCTCGAAGCCCATCTGATAATCCTTCCAGTATTTGAGACGATTGTTCTTTAATCAGAGCATCATTGTGTCAGATAGTCTTTTTTGTTGGAGATTTTCCATAAGTAGCACCATCTACATGTACCATAATGAACCTCCCTTCTGCCGAGCAATACGGTCATGGAATTTATTGTTTCTTAAACCTCAGTTTCCATGGCTGTGTGCAGAAAGCACAATCTTATGTTATTCATTGGGATTCAGGCAAGGAAAACCATCCTCAACATTCCCACTCTCTCCCTCCGACTCCCTTCATTCACTGATCAGATCACATGGACCTCAAATGTAGCTACAGTATTCCCCTTAGCCTATGAATTGCAGCCTGACACACAAAGTGTTCTGTTATTTGTTTGCCAAACGTGAGACACTCTAAAAGGCGTTCCCACACAATCAATGTGCTCTACAGTGATGGCTGTATCTTGTGCACTAGCAATCAGAACATAGATCTAGAAGCAGAGCCAGGATCCTCACATATTAACAGAGATAGTTTGTTTGTTAATACATTGTGTTGGAGCAGGGTCATTCATTGAGACAGAAGATTGATAGCGGTCATTCCACAGGGACTCAACTCCAACGGTCCCTCACAAAACATGACCCCCCCCCAAAAAAAGTCTCTGCTCTCTAAATACAGACCACCATTAATTATTTTTGTTTGCAAATTGTTTCCATGATCCAATCTCAAACCCAAGACCTGGATAAAAACTTGATGGAGAAACGGTACTGAACTGAAAGAAATCATAGCAAGAAAAAAAAAGGGAAGAGAACAGAAAGCTAAATTGAATCAAAAAAGGAGGAAGAGAAAGAGAGAGAAGGAAAGAAAAGTGAATGAAATAAACTCAAAACACACCTGTGCCAGGAGTTGCATAAATGAATCAACAATATCAGGATGGTCCCTGGGTCCTAAAAATATAATAAAGATGTAACTTAAGAAAAAAATTATACAAACAGCAACTTAATCTCATATAAGTCATGTGATACAGAAATAAATTACAGAGGGGACGGGTTGTGAGGTGCAGGGGGGGAGGAGGGAAGGTTGGGAGGGGGGGGGGGAGTGAGGTGCCGGAGGAAGAGACATGAACAACTTGAAATTGATCAAAGAAACAAAATTATGAAACTTGAAGAACCCAAAAACAGAAAGAACAAATTAAAAAGAAAGATGCCTTTGACCCTTGCCACCCCTCACACTCCACCGGCAGAGAGCGAGTGTGGGAGCGAGAAATTGTGTCAGAACCAATTTGTACTTCATGCTTCACCCCATGGAGGTCTTGGTTAGATGGAGACTTCTGTACTGGTCAGAGACATCCTAAAGATGCTATCTGCTTTTCATTGTACCATGTTCTTTAAATGTATTTATTTTCCCCCTTTTTGACTTTTACAGCTCAACAGGACCATCTGTGTTGTGAGGAGTTGGTACCACCTGTCATTCTTTGTATGTCTCTACAGGGCATACATGCGGTTCTATGCCTGCTGCACAAAACAATACCCGATCCTACTATAAATCATGGTGCTTTCCAAGGTTTTACAAATAGCTGAAACGGAGTGGGAAAGAGGCACATGCAGAGAGTCAGAAAAGAGAGTGAGGAAGAGAAAGATGGAGAACAGGGGGAGGCGGTAAACAGAGAAAAAGAAAGAGGGGGAACAGCCAGCGAAATAAAGGGAACCAGAGAAAGCAGAACGATTAAGTGGTATACAAATGAAAAAGGTGGGCTTTTTTAACCATTCATTGCAACCTGCAATTATTAATACCAAAACGCTACCAGCACCCATTGAGATGCACGAGATTCAGCCACACTTGTAAACATCAAAACGTTGCATCGCAGTTACCTTCATCCTGATTACAGAGATCAAACGCATGACTCTGACACTTCAAGGACAAATACACTTCCATTGTCACAAGCCTGCATGAGATCTGACACTCACAGGCAACAAAACACTAGTGACTTGGGCTCCCACCTTAAACAATGAAATATGGTACAACGATCGGAATCTCCCGAGTCCTGAGGAAACTGTGGTTTAAAGGCCTTTAGGTTAAAGACTGCGGAGACTACAAGTCAGGGTTCCCAATGTTAGACATTCCTTACTGAATTGCCATCTACGAGACATACTGTACAGAGCCGTTTGACGACGTCTTCTGCTAGAAGACACCTAGTGCTGGAAAACACTTTCCAGGCCATTCAAGTCAATGGGCTGCAAGGTGGTTTCCAGCACCAGGGGGTGTCTTATGGCAGAAGACTGCTTAGTAAATATGGACCACAGGCTCTCTCACGGTTATATCCGCAGGCCATGTGCTCAATGCTGCCACAGTTCCTAGACAGTAAGAGGTTAGTTGAAATAAAGTAGTACATTTTGAGAGGTACGAGAATAAAACACATTATTCAATTACCGCACACCAAGTAAGTGCACTGTACAGCAGCGGTGCTCAACTCCAGTCCTAAAACCCCCCTGAAACAGGTCAGGTTTTCTGGATATCTCAGTGTCACCACAGGTGGCTCAATCAGTCCCTGCTTCAGCACAGGTGGCTCAATCAGAGGCTCAGTCCACCTGTGCTGAAGCTGGGAAATCCTGAAAACCTGACCTGTTGGAGGTGACTTGAGGACTGGAGTTGAATACCCCTGCTGTACAGGACTGAAGGAGGAATGAAACAAAGCATTTCGTGTCCGAGGATCCAGCAGCACATTGCTCTGCATTGTGGGAGCCGCTGCACTAAAGCAGTTGAAATGATAAATCAAAGACATATCAATCAGTGTGAACCAATCTGCTTTGCTCAAGCATGTTCTGCGTTAGACACAATGGCTTAGACGGCTATCATGGATACACCGAACCCGCAAACTTATTAAATAGTTCTGTAAGATGTTACATCTATATTTAATTAATAAAAAGCCTACGTTACATGGTAATATTAAACACTATAGGGCTGATGGAACAGGGCAAATTTGGAGCAAAAGTGAGGCAAATTGTGCCATTTTCATCTTGTCTCATTGCGTTAACGTATCAACGTCTTTGCTCCAAGTTGTGCATGTAATGCTTCAGCGTGTGATTTAGGGAGTGGTAATAGCAGCAGTTACATGGTGCACAAATTATGAGATGTATCAAATTCTCTATCTCTGCTTCCATTTTTTATCATGTCAAATAAATCCGTTTTAAGTGGTGTAAACTTTCCCCGCTAATAATTTGCATCATATGCAGGAAAATCTTACATTTGATGCATACAGAAAATGGAGTAATGACTCAAAAAAGTATATTCGCATTTTGTTTATGTTGATACATAACACACATTATATATACACACACACACACACACACACACACACACACACACACACACACACACACACACACACACACACACACACACACACACACACACACACACACACACACACACACACACACACACACACACCTTTTCTTGGCCCAATGTTTCGGAGCCGAAAAGTTGGGCCAATAAAATAAATCTGTTTTGCATATTTATGGTGTACGCCTATCCCTTTGTAAGTTTGCGTGCGCAATTTGGATGCAATAAAATTATCCTTTTCCCTAACTTAGATCTATCTTACCAACACAACACGAAGTTAGGCCAAAATATAATTTTATGGCATCGAAATTGCACACTGGCCCGTAATGTACACACGTACATCTCACTTATAGGAATTGTGTGTGTGAGAAACTAAATCTTAGGAAGAGTCAGGTTCCACTAACTATTTATATTAACAAGGGACCACTACTGGTCATGCCACTAGTCTACTAATCAGTTGGGTTTCTACCCACTTCCCAGAAATTGTAACTTATACACTCCCATGACGTCTCGAATATTGTTGCTGGTTTGTGGCACAATTAACGACCTGGTAGTTATTTCAGGCCCTCAGAAGGGCAGGAGGAGGAGAATCAGAGCAGACCGTAGTCGGTAGACGTTGTTACATTGTGACAGGTTTGTTTTCCCTATCCCGTGGGGACTAACCTTGCTGAAAGAGAGACAGAGTCAGAGAGGTGACTAGTAAGAAGAGTGCCTTGATTGGAGGGAAGTGAGCTGGCTCATGAGCGAAGATATGAACCATCTGTAAGAGAGTAACAAACACGCTGCAGAGATAAATCAGGCAGAAGCTGCAGACCACATCGAGCACTCAAAACAGGGACCCAGGCAGATGTGACTTGAAGGTAGATAAGAGACATTTAGTCCACCTGTTCTACCCATGCCCATACTTTCAGTAGAATGCTCTATACCCCACTTAATACCATATTTATTTTGTACCAACTTAAGCAGCCCCTAAACCTTTTCGTTGCCAGAGGGGCCAGCATAGCGGATTCAAATAAAAAGGCTATGCTCCTTTACTGTATCTCCTTTCTCATCACTGCTGCTGGGAAGCTGCTTATTGCATCTACTACACTTTTATTGTTAACATATTTTCTTTCAATTCTGGTCTCAATGAGTCCTAGTGCTTATAACCAAGAAACGCCAAGGGCAGGAGGTAACAGCGAGATCATTACCCAAATGTGAATGGATTCATGGAAAAAGGTGAAAAAGCAATGTATAAAGGCTTTAGTGCAAGGGTGGCCAACTCCAATCCTGATGGGTCACCACAGACCAGGTATTCGGGATATCCCTGCTTCAGCACAGGTGGTTCAGTCATTCTGATTAAGTCATTCTGATTGAGCCACCTGTGCTGAAGCAGGGATATCCCTAATACATGGTGGCTCGAGGACTGGCCTTGGCCACGCCTGCTTTAGTGGACCCCACGATGCATCCTGAGCCTCTTGCACTGTATAGGTTAGCAGAGCAATGCCAGCTGAATCTCGAGAATGGATCATGAGTGAAGGCTTTTTTTATAGAAAAATGCCAAACAAACTTCAGCTCCGAAGTCTTTAATGCTGCAGTGCCCTGCTCTGCACTGCACTGCTCTGCACTGCTCTGCAGGTTTCTAGATTAATAGTGTAAGGCTTTTCAGGTCTCCAGCTGACATGGGTTTAACAGAGCAACTGCTTACCTGCCGTGTGAGATCTATGGCTGAGGCTTGTGGGATTGTGCTGTACATCTGACCCAACATCTCACATAGCTGGGGCACCATAGGAGCAAAGTCATCCAGAAGGGTCTTCACTGACTTCTCAAAGATAGCGCATACCGCCTGCAGAAGAGAGGTATAGGGTGAAGGAGGCAGGAGGCTTGTGTGGCCCGTATGGAGGATGTTGAATTGCCTGAAATGCTCATACCACCAATAACCACATAAAAGAGAAAGTGGGATCCCACAATGGTTGTTCATCCCATAATTAACAACACATGGAGCAAGAAAGCAGGAATTCTGCCGTTCTCTTAATTCAAGGTAGAATTCTAACAGAAAGAATTGATTCATGACTGATGGGTGTTTTTCCCCTTCAATCCACTGATGAACACAATCTTGCAGGTAGAAATTGAACATATGGCCATGAGGTATAATCCAAAGAAGCTCGTCCTTTACAACCATGCTGCCACCCAGTCAAGAGGAAAATGACAATCACACTAAATGTATATACATTGTGACAAAGAGACTGAAGGTAAACAGGGCCCATCCAACTTATCCCTAGTACAACGCTGCAAAGCTTAGACCTACTGAAGAACACTCGCCAGTGCAATACATACAAAAAAGTGTTATTGTATAACATGGAAGAACTTCATCGAATGTGTGTACATTCACAGAATACAAAGTTTCACTTATCAGCATAATTAACGTCTAGGATTCTGCATTCACAAAAGCATCGACAACGTTCCTGCACTCACCTCCACAACTTGTGCATCATTCAGCCAGGTACTTAGGATCTTTCGGATGAGCTGAAATACTTGCTGCAGGACAAGCACAACCTTAAAAAAAAAACAAGAAGCATTTGTATTTAGCAAGGTAGGGCGACGAAGGATTGCTACAGGGTAAGTGAAAGTGACAGTGTGTCAAACAGGTTGCATTAACCACAGGATGTCTTAGGACTGGGGTGCTCAACTCCAGTCCTCAAGGGCCACCAATAGATCAAGGTTTAAGGATATCTATGCTTCAGTACATACAGGTGGCTCAATGACAGCCACTGATTGAGCCACCTATGCTGAAGCAGGGATATCCTTAAACCGGACCCGTTATTGGCCTTTGAGGACTGGAGTTGATCTCTCCTGCCTTAGTAGGAGGGTCTGTGGTGCATCAAACCAGTCTTTACAACAACAAAATGAAAAAGTTACCCAGAGAAAGCAGAGTGTGCATCACAATGAATTCTAGTCTATGAAGCGTAGATTAGCATTTGGAAAATGTGTCCAGTACAAATACCTATTAACACAACCCACAGGGGAATTTAGATTTAAGTGCGTCCAATCAAATGTTAAATGTACTTTGTTCTGTAAGATGTCGGCCAACTATAATCCCCCCTAAAAGAAATAATGCATCACCCCGACTCCTTTTTAGTTCGACAGGTAAAAAAAAAAAACGTAGAGCACAGCACAAATAGACCAGGCAGCCAGACTTGACAATAAATAAAATGAATGAAGTTCATTTAGGCCAGTGCCATGAGTAACAAAAGACAGCGAATCCTCCGACGCGTTTCGCACCAAACACTACTTATTACCAGTTGCTTTCCTCTGTTTACGGATGCATGCCATGGAGCTCCCTGCGCTCTCTCAATTGTGAGCGACTTGTCCGTTTGCCTTGCAACTATGCTCCTTGACTACACTTATTTGCCGACTCTGTTATCGCTTATTATCCGAGGAGAAGGTTAGGTTCCTGTACCCTTAGTAGGCTTATGTGGCTAATTTTTCTTGATCATTGGGCATTGGTGGCCATTATAATCAACTACTCACCACCTTATTAAGAGAAGCTCTAGACATTAATACTGATTATTATATTATATTTTTTTGTTGCGATTTATTACTCGGTTTTAAAAATTAATTGATTACTTACCAAGATTTCTCTGATGCACGGAGGAGGAGATATAATTTTTTCCCCTTTTCCTTTTTAGTTTATACTGGGTTATTAAGAAGTAAAATAAATATTATGGATGTAATGTGTTTATTCCTTTTGGCATCCCAGTTTCAATTATGAGTACTTCAGTATGAGGCGATACCTTTTTTATTTGGACTAAAAATTGATATTATAAGACAAGCTTTCAAGACTGCTCCCTCTTCCTCAGGTCAAACAAGAGCACTCTCGAAAGCTTGTCTTTTAATATCAATTGTTGGTCCAAATAAAAAAATGTGTCGCCTAATTCTGAAGTACTAATTTTCACTGCACTGGATATTGGAACTGGACTAACACGACTATTTCTACTTCATTCATAATTCGAATTAAGAATCGGTAACACAGTGTGAGCCTGGCTGGATGGAAAGGGACCTCATGACTTACTGGGTTGGGTCCCTGCACCACAGGTAGTTTCTTCACCTCGGTGGCTTCATGATCGTCATCATGATGACTGATGTCCAGTGTGGTAAAAAGGTTAGAGAGGAGACCAAGGATGTGGATTATGGCCAATTTGTTGGAAGGATTCGGCTGCAGATAAAACAGGTTAGGTTAGACACATGGGAATCCCGGCATGGGGAGGAATGGGAATGATGTGGAAATGGTAAAAGACCAAAATCGAGGGAAAAAATAAACAGATGGGCTCGCTCTTAAACTCCAAAGCATTCGGGAAATAGAAAAGATCAATTGTCCTAGGTTATGGAGGCATGAAAGCTCAGCATCATGAGGACATGGGAGAGGAGTGACTCAGGGGAAGCATGGCAAATTGAACAAATTCTGAACACGACACATAAAGCTTGGCCCCCTGCAGACGCACTTACCAGAACTCCCTCCTACTGTCTCTGAACGTTCTCGCTACCTACCAATTAGACTGTAAGCTCCTCGGAGCAGGGACTCCTCTTCCTTAATGTCTAAAGCACTTATTCCCATGATCTGTTATTTATATTATCTGTTATTTATTGGATTACCACATGTATGACTGCTGTGAAGCGCTATGTACATTAATGGCGCTATATAAATAAAGCCATACAATACAATACAATAATGCAACAGGTGAGGGAGCCAGTGAACACTGCACTCACCGTTTCATCCGCCAGTTTTTCCAGTTGCTGGATGTATGGGGTGATCAGGGAATGCAGGTTGGAGAGAATCTCTTCCACTTGCAGAGCAGAGAGCAGGAAACCCAAAGCCTGCATCAGCCACATGCACTGACTGGTCTGTGAGAAAGGGGGAAAGGTGAAGGTAAGTCTTCCGGCTACCTCATGTCAGACCTAAGGTTTTAATCCTTAAAAGCAGACAATGCCACAAAGAAACAAAAACACTCCACATCCCCAAAATGAGGCAGCCATCATCTCACACACAAACAACTCCTCTCCCACTATACACGATTCCTGTTTATCTGTACCGAGACTTGGTCTGCATTAGGGAAAAATATATTACCTTGTGAATTTGCTTCATTAACACATCCTGTGAAGAGAGGAGAGTTCTGCATTATCCCCAATTGTATGGTTCTGCTTTACTTTTAAAATAAACAAAAAAGTACAGAGCGTATTCTGAGCCTTATAAAATTAATTTAGACATTGCCAACGGAAGGGTACAATATGTCAATAATGCCCACCAGTGTAAAAGTCTATAGGAAAGCACAGAACGTAATAACGGGAAGAACGATTGCTGTGATTGCACGAGTGAGTGATCGTGTAGTATTCAGCAAGAGTGAGAACAACAGTATAGCTACTTGTTTTTGTAGTCATTTCAAGTGCCCTGCAATGCATGTAAAAGGGGAGTTAGAAAAGGGTGAAGGAGAAGGGATTTCATAAAAAGGTCACTGAAACAAATGAATAAGAGTTCAGGAATTTACAACATCTGACAAATAATCCCTAGCAGGCCAGTGAATGTGTTTTTTTAGGGGAAGTGAGGCGATTCCCAGGTTTTACCTGTGACACGGCGACTATGTTGGCAGCGTATGGGGGCAGGTCGTACTTGCATTCCCGACAGATCTTCTTCAAAGTGGACACACTGGAAATGGAGAGCTCTGGGTTCCCCAGAGCATGGAGCACCAACGGCAAAACCTTACTGATCATCACTGGGTGGTCCGCCAGCCACTCAGCCAGTGCACCTGACAACACAATTGAAAGGGAAAGGAGAGTACCTAAGGAAACTGCCAACACAGTACAAATGTGTGTCATTCACTACCACACCCACCCCCCCCATGGCATATACCCAAATATTACACTCCAAATGTAGGTAACAATCATGGAATCCTGAATGGCGTCACCATTTCGGATATGCACATTGCCTTCTACTAAAGCTCCTGTACTCCACTGACCATTTCAGGACAGACTGTGGTAAATGAACAATGTTGTCAAGTCTGTCTGTCTTTCATTACTTGGGCACTTGCTAGATATTATTTCTTTAGTTACTACTCCCCACACCCCCATCCCCTGCCAGAAAGTGGTCAAAATAATGTAATCCGTGGTCACTGTTGAAGGGCATCCTTTTTCCTGACTTTGTGATGTCATAGCATGCTGTGTCTGTTCTAGTGTAAGAACCCAGAGCATAAAGTGTCGTAAAAAAAAGTTAAAGTTAAAAAAAAAAAGGGGGGGGGACATGCCATGTATTGCATTCTCTTTTCCCAATTTTTATAATAAAGTATTTTTTTTCACCAGCTGACAAACTGCTACTTTGAAATAGGCATATTATATTATTTCTTAAAAGCCATTCCTCGTAGCCTACAAATATTACCAGATCAGGTGCACATTCTGCCACTGAAGGGTCGTTTATGACACTGTAAATGTATTCCACCCAGTGATGCACACTGCTCTTCTCTTACCAATGGTGAACATGACTGTGTCTGCAAGCTGCACATTGTTGATGTTAATTCGAGGTATGAGGCCGATGAGCCCGGGGACGACGTCTGAATAATTGACATCGATGGTCTCCGCGATGGATTGGAAGCCGTAGAGCAAAGCTTCTGTGTGCTGCAGCGACGAAACATGAATATTTTAATACCTACATTTCCTACGGCCAAACTGATTTCATGCTCTCAACATGCATTTTCTATCCGCTGTCAAAACCTACCATGGACAGGTCACAAGCAATACGTTTCTGAACCATCCCACAATCACAAAGCTTTGGAGGGAGTTCTCTTCTCATCAATAAGACCGGTTCAAGAACAAAATAAAGCCATCATGGGGGTGTTGTGCATCCAAACGTCCTATCCCACACTTGACGTCCACATTTACTGGTGCAATTCCTTAGAACACCTTAACTCTCATTCAAGTGAATACTTGAAGCAAAGCATACACAAGAAGGGCCAGGCACTATTTAGTGAACCTGGACCTTCGTGTCACAGGCATCTCAATATACAAAAAAAAAATATTTATGTTGCATGATATCTTTTAATATAAGAACCTTTACATTTGATCTTTTGTAATGAGCTTTGTTGCTGTCCAAAAATCATGTGTATTTATATATTTTTTCTTTCTAAAAAGAAATACATCATTACCGTACACCCCATCCACTTGAACCCAGTCTCCTAGTAAATATGGCTCCAAAATACTTAGCCTCCCGCTCATCCATCGCCTCAAACTTCTGTTCGCCCTCTCCATTATTCATAGGCTGTCTTTCTCCACCTCAAATCAGCCACATTGCATAATGTAGTTACACCTATATATAGCTGTTATTTTATCTAAGCTAGTCACCAAAGTATGCATTATACATAGAATAAAAATACAGCTACAAGATGATTGTATACATACCGTTCTTAAATGTGTGTAAGAGGCATCGGGACTGTACTTTTTTTTTGTTAATACATAAAACCCTGCTCTCCTTAGTCTACAAGTGCTTAGGGTCAGCCCTAAGATAAATATTACACTTTCAAGACTTTTGACCAACGCATTCTGTAATTCTTGGTAATATTTCAGACCGACAAAATATATAAAATGAGAACTAGAGAAAGTAGTCAAGCGTTGTCAATAAGTAACACGTGAAACCTGCCCCAGCTGTGCTCGTGCACTGATCTCACCGGATGCAGCGATGAAACATGCCATTATATATAGGGCAGTGTTATTATACAAGGTGTTCATGTTTCCAGCATTCAGACACTCAGAGCTATCCAGCAGGCTACTCTATAACATCCCCACAACAGATCACTGGAGGTTTACAATATACCTGCCATGATGTGGGCTGCTCCGAGGAGGTGAGAAGACGTCCAAGTTTATCGTACAAGTTACTGAGCAGCTCTGCACCCAACATCTCATATACATACATCAGTGTGTCTGATATATCCACTCTGCAAGGAGAGACATCATAAACACTACACTCTGTGCACACAACATCTCATATACATACATCAGTGTGTCTGATATATCCACTCTGCAAGGAAAGGCATCATAAACACCCCACACTGTGCACACAACATCTCATATACATACATCAGTGTGTCTGATATATCCACTCTGCAAGGAAAGACATCATAAACACCCCACTCTGTGCACACAACAGCCAACCATGATAAATATAGGAGGGGGGGGGGGGGGGAGAGAGGGGGGGAGAAACACACACACACACAATCAGTCCCTGACAATTAACCCAGTATACATCTCTCTATACATTCTTTGTGTCGGCTGAAGTTTTTGAACTCTCTTTGCATTTAGGGTCCAAATTTCACACTCATACGTGAGCATGCGCAGAATACACTGGTCGAAAACTTTCTTCTGGAGGCAGTGGAAGGTTCTCTTGAAATATGGTCTTATTTCTTCCAAATGTGCTCAATCCCATCTGTGTTCTCCTATTGATTGGATTCAAAAGGTTCCTACCCATTGTTATTTGCCGGCCAAGGTAGACAGTCTTCTAGTTCGATTCCATTTATTTAGATCTGTGCAGAGTTGACATTTGTTGAACAACACTTTGGTCTCGCTGAGATTCATACAGAAGCCCACTTTCTCACTTGCTTCAGCGAGTTCTACAATTTGATGCTGGAGGTCTTCTGGATTTGCGGCAAAAATAATGTCATCTGCAAATTGTAAGTGACTCAAATATTCACAGTTGATTTGGATTCCTTTTTCTTCCTCATCTAATTGTCTTGAACAATTCAAGTTGCTGTGAAAAGCTTCCTTGATGTGTTGACTCCCTGCCGCACTCCCTTGCTTGTATCGTCATGGTTGATGTGGCATTCTCGTAAAAGTTCTTTATAAAAATATCAATGTACGCTCCTTCAACACTTTTTTATTCTTAATGCATCTATAACCGCTGAGGTGTAGACAGAATCAAATGCTTTTTCGGAATCTACAAATGCTAAGCCGAGTGGTGGATTGTATTCATTACTTCAGGAAATCACTTCTTGTTCAACTAGGATGTGTTGTAACCACTGCGAAATCTCACTTGTTCACTAGGTTGGGCACATTGGAGTGTCTGTTGCTGTCGATTAGTGAGTATCAACGTAAAAATCTTGTAAGTGATTGGAAGTAGACGGATTGGTCTGTAATCCTTGAGGTCTGCGTCTACTTTTTTTTAGATGAAGATAACTCTGGCATTAATCCATTGTTCTGGAATTTACAGGCATACCCCGCATTAACGTACGCAATGGGACCGGAGCATGTATGTAAAGCGAAAATGTACTTAAAGTGAAGCACTACATTTTCCGACTTATCGATGCATGTACTGTCCTGCATTCGTTATATACGTGCATAAGTGATGTAAATAACACATTTGTAACAGGCTCTATAGTCTCCCCGCTTGCGCCCAGCTTCGGTACAGGTAGGGAGCCGGTATTGCTGTTCAGGATGTGATGACAGGCGCACGCGTGAGCTGCCGTTTGCCTTTTGGGCGATATGTACTTACTCGCGAGTGTACTTAAAGTGAGTGTACTTAAAGCGGGGTATGCCTGTACATGGTTCTTCTAGCAGCAGGTAAAGTGTTTTGCAAGGATTTTTCTACTTCTTCCCCATCTTCTTTCCAGATTTCAGTTGTAAGTCCATCTTCCCTGGAATCCTTCCCATTTTTCATGGATTTCATTGCTTTTGCCACTTCTGCTAGATTATGCCCTATTTTACATGTATCTGTGTTCATGTACAAATGTCATGTAGAAGTCTTCAACTCTTTTTATGATAAGTGCACAGTCTTTTATTGTTGATCCATCGTGTTTGAGTGCAATGATTTGCTTCTCCCCAACCATAAAGTAATTGTTTTATCTTCTGTAAGCGTGCGCGTGCGTGTACATATACACATAATCCAGAGTGACCTAAGTGCAAACAGTGGGGGGGAAAGAAACCCATCATGGTGTAGTATGTCAAGAAAATTGGAAAGAAATCCCCTTCATTGTATGGTCATAAACTCACAAATTTGCCACTTGTACATTAGGTTGACTGTAACCAGGAGACACAGTGATTTACAGATTCCCACCTGCACGCTCCATAGCGGCAGAGTAACACGTATAAAACACAAGTGGCAAATTTGTGAGTTTATTACCATTCAAAGAAGGGGATCTCTTTCCAATTTTCTTGACATACTACACCACAATGGTTTTCTTTTCCCCCACTGTTTGTGCCTGGGTAACTCTAGATGATGTTCTTCTCTTGTAAGGATCCAGTGTGAGGTCCTAGACTTTATTACAGCAGCAATAGTGAACAGGGACAGATTATAGTAGATTTATTTCCAGCTATTATTCACGCATATTTAAAGTACACTAAATCCACAATTTTGTTTTTTACACTCATTGCACAGGTTGATGTGTGCGCGTCATACTCCTTTTTCTGTTAAATATATATTTCTGGGTGTGTCCGTTACACTTACTCTGTGATTAGATATAGTGTGACTGACACACTGACACACTGACACACTGACACACTGACACACTGACACACTGACACACTGACACACTGACACACTGACACACTGACACACTGACACACTGACACACTGACACACTGACACACTGACACACTGACACACTGACACACTGACACACTGACACACTGACACACTGACACACTGACACACGCATCCAAGCCTAAAATATACAAAATCCTATTAGGGTGTCCTGTATATTCTACCAATAAATAGGACATGCAAGGAGAGGAAAAGCTCCACCTATCAGTCCTCACATATAATACCTCGGAGACATGGCTCATACCTATAGATGCGGAATTGCTCCTTCTCATCGGAGGACCAGGATGCGTACTCCTCATCGGCAGGGAACTGAGCTTTCTGAAGCAGCACATCTACAAGCTGAAAGTACACAGGGCGATAGACCTGCAGGTACACGGCCTGCTTCTCTGCCTCGAACGAGAGGATGTCATCCTAACAAGGGAAGAATAAGGCATTGAATATATTCTAAGCAGTCTACCGATATCAACACATTGCACTAAGCGACGTATGGGGCCCATGCATCAAGTGCCGGTACGGGTTACAGTACCCGTTCCGGCAGCAGCTCCCATGGACTTGAATGGGAGTTAATGCAGGTACGGGTGCGATAACGTGTCCCATTGTCCTTATATACCAGCCTAAATTAAAGATTATACCACTCTAAGATTAAACAGAGATCATATAGAGAAGTATTCCGTGCCACTGCCCCCCCCCCACCCACTAGGATTAACAAAGGATTAACACTGTGGGGGGGGGTCCCATTAAGAAGCATGGACCCCCCCCAGCACCATCGCGGTAGGCACCGTCTCTGGTTCCTTTGACTGCAGCACCGGAAACAGGGAGCCTTGCTACAGCTGCATGTCAACTCACACGACAATAAATACAAACCAGCAGCACAAACAAAATGATTTTATATATCAACCAACGTCACCAACCCATCCCTTGAGGCAGCTATATGCAGGTACTATGTTATATCTCAATGTCGACACTGAATAGTGGGGAAGATTCAATGTTAAATGTATTGTCTGGGATGGCATTTTATTGATTTTTTGTGGCAATAATGACCATCTCCTGAGTAGTAGCCTGAATAATACACAAGTGCACTCACCTGCAGAGTATACCAGAATGTCAAAGTGAGGGAGCTGGTGGTTTCATTGACTGGGTAATGTCCTGGGATCCCAGTGCAAAACATGATCATATTGACCAGGGCAAGGAAGCTCTGCCAGTGATCCACCTGATCCAAGAGGGCCCTGCATGAGGAATCAGAGGCATCAATGTAATAGAAAAGTAGTAGGATCATACACATACATGTGTAATACGCCTTACAATGTCTAAAGAGAGTGTGTGTGCGCGTGTCCGAGTATGAGTATGAGTGTGCGAGTATGTGTGCGAGTATGTGTGCGAGTATCTGTGTGTGTGCGCGAGTATGTGTGCGCGAATATGTGTGCGCGAGTATGTGTGCGCGAGTATGTGTGCGCGAGTATGTGTGCGCGAGTATGTGTGCGCGAGTATCTGTGTGTGTGCGCGCGTGTATGTGCGCGCGTGTATGTGCGCGCGAGTATGTGCGCGCGAGTATGTGTGCGTTTGAGTATGTGTGCGTTTGAGTATGTGTGCGTTTGAGTATGTGTGCGTTTGAGTATGTGTGCGTTTGAGTATGTGTGCGTTTGAGTATGTGTGCGTTTGAGTATGTGTGCGTTTGAGTATGTGTGCGTTTGAGTATGTGTGCGTTTGAGTATGTGTGCGTTTGAGTATGTGTGCGTTTGAGTATGTGTGCGTTTGAGTATGTGTGCGTTTGAGTATGTGTGCGTTTGAGTATGTGTGCGTTTGAGTATGTGTGTGTGGTGTGTGTGTGGTGTGCGCGAGTGTGTGTGTGTGTGCGCGAGTGTGTGCGCGCGCATGTGTGCCTATATCTCCCTAGCCATATTCCCCACAAACTTTATAATAAACTTAAAAAACTGGACTTTCTGGGTCACCTGTACAGTAACTGGGTATTCCCCCTAACCTGGGGAACCCTTATAGTTACAGGGATACTTTACCTCCCTTTGCACCATGTACCTTTCTGGGCTGTGCTGAAGCAGGGAACCCCTAGTGGTGAGTCACACAATTACAGGTAGTGCTTTTACAACAGTTGGGTCCAAGAGCTGACACTCCTGAACCCCAAAACATGGATCAGAGGTAACCAAACGGGCTTAACCTTTATTAGTGAGCCTGGCTTCAAGGAATTGAATATGCCCACCTCTCTGAATCTGAAGGAGTTAATCTCATGACCGTGTACAGTATTCAAACATGTCTGATCAGTGACTTGAGAAAAATGCAGGCCTGCATCATATGGCAAGCGTTTGAATACACATACATCTAGTAAGAACTGATGCTATGAAGATATAACCCAACCTGCAAAGATATCTACACTTCTTCCACCATCATTGCAGATTTCTGCTTTGACGCTCATATGACCCAAACATACCGAGAATGGTTCTCTCCCAGTGCCACTGCGATTCGGCAGATCCCATGTGAGGTCTCAATGTCTCCATTCTGCACAGCCTGATGCAGCTGGTCCTGCAGGCTCAGAGCCTGGGGAATCAGCTTCAAAAGTGTGTTCACATACCTGAGTCACAGAGGAAAAAGAAAGAAGAAGCTGAAAAGACTTACAGAATGATAGCTCTGCAGAAAGTACAAAAGATGCCTGTACATGATAAGTTAATTATCTCGCACCTGTGTCTTATTACCCTAAGCTACTCGCAATGTGGGTCCAGTGACCCCCCGAGTCCACCAACTCTGCACGTCAACACATTTTAGTTCAACACAACATTCCCACTAGGCTCCACAGAGTTTATAATTGGAGCCACTGATCTCACACATCTCATTAAGGAGGTGCAGAAAAGGCATTTCTGAATACAGTCCTTGAGCAGTTTGTAAAAATAGGTCATCAAAAATGTAATCATATTTAATTTCACACAGTATGTTTAAAGACAAGGACCAGATGAAGACAGGTTTGTTGTAAGGTTGTATGTGCCGTATGAAGACAGAGAGGATGGGTCCATCAAAATCCAACTGAATGACAGCAAACACCTGGTAAACTAACATTACACTGGTTAATCATATCTACAATTGTTTCTGTTATGAAAGGATTATTTTTCCATAAAAGGCTGTATTTCCATCTTTTTGGGGGCGTTTGTCAGTTTAGCGTATGAAGGAGAAATTCAATAGTACATAAATCCCTTCGCCTGTGTCATTTAAAAATATCAATAAATAAAAAGGTGCTCCAGAGGTAATACAGTTTCAAATAGTGTATAAACACATTACGGTATGTAGTTAAAAAAAAAAAATATATATCATAGCATTGAGGTTTCTCACTACAAATCAAAATGCAGCACAAGGAATGGACAAATGAGCCACTCAGGCCCTCTATCCAAGTCTTGCATGGATTGATTACAGGTTGTTTTTGTTTTTTGCTCATAACAAAGGAAAGACACAGCTTGTTCAGTGTCTCAGATTACTCTAGTTCCACTCAGCAACATAACCCCAATATTAACTGGGTCACTGGTTAGGTAACGACATGGGGAAAATCCTGCACTGGGATCTGCCTCCAAGTTCCTCGCCCCATGTTGGAGATTCACGCTCCCGACAGTTCCAGACTAACCTCTAATCCCCCCCCTAACTAACCTCAAATCCGGACTCCCTAGCCCCTACCTGAATATACCGATGTCTTAGATAAAAAACAGTATTACCCCCACACAAGCCGTACGACTGCCCCGTCAACCTCCTGCCAGGATCTGTGCATCCCTGCAGCCATACCAATCTGCTCTTTGAGCCCGAAACTAAGGCTATGCGCGAGTACATCCAGGAGACTCTACCTGCAAGTCTAGTTCTCCTGCTGGACCTGAATTCTCTTTTGTTGAGAAGATGGCTCCCTAAGGATATGTATTGATTGTTCAGATCCTGATAAACTCACGATAAAAAAAACAAAAAAAAAAACACATACCCGCTGCCTCTGATTTCTGAACATCTGCAAGGTGCAACCATTTTTACTAAATTGGATCTACACGGCGCTTACAATCTCATCCGGATTTGGGAAAGTGACGAGTGGAATATTCGAGATGGCCATTACGAATATCAAGTCATGCCCTTTGGCTTAAGCAATGCTCCTGCGGTATTTCAAGACAAACAAAATCTTTGATGACCTCCTGAATCTCTTTGTTATAGTCTACCTCGATGATATACTTATAGTCTCCTATTCACTGGTCGAACACCGGGCACAGGTCAGGCAAATGCTACAAAGACTGAGAAAACCACTTCTATGCCACGTTAGAAAAGTATCAATTTGAATGAAAAAATTGATCTTCCTGGGTTATATCATCTCCTCCAATGGCCTGGAAATAGACCCAGTTAAGGTGGCACCAGTTCTTGAATGGCCTTTACCTATAGGTTTCAAGCCCATACAACGCTTCAACTATTACAGCCGCTTTATCAAAAATGTTCGCCGTGTGGTAGCTCCTATCATGATGCTGAAAAAAAAAAAAAAAAACGTTCCCTCCAAAATGGACTCCCAAAGCCCCTGCCGCCTTGCAGAAACTCAAAACAGCAATTTTGTCGTCACCTATCCTGATTCATACCAATCCAGCCAAGCCTATTGTCCTTGAGGTCGACGCCTCTGAAAGGGGGGCAGGAGTAGTTCTCTCTCCATGTGAAGACTTTCAAGAAAGATTACACCCCTGCACCTTTTCTAATAAGTTTTCTGCTGTGGAGAGAAATTATGACATCAGGAACCAAGGGCTCCTCGCCATCAACATGGCACTCAAAGAATGGCATTATCTTTTGGAATGAACTAGTCCACGGGTCACAATTCGCACCGACCACAAAAACATGGAATACACTTAAAGGAGCTAAGGGACACGCCAGGCCAGATGGGCGCTGTTCAAATTTTATAATCTCCTTTCATTTGAGCTTGAATATTACCAAGGCTGACGCCGTATCCAGACAATTCTCCCCTGAAAAAACAGCTGACACTGATAAGGGCACCGTTGTTCCCCCTGCCTGCATTATCGCCTCGGTTCATCCCCAGTTAAAGAAGATTCTTCTAGCACAAATCGGAAGTTCCTGCTAAACCACAGGTACTTCCTTCAAGACTCTACATACCTTTGCAAAGAGGTTCTATGCTGGAAACACCAATCTAAGTTCATCAGCCATCCCAGAGGGAAGAAAACGTCTGAATATTTATCACTCACTGGTGGCCTGTGGCTTACTCCTACCACAGCCAATCCCTAACCGTCCGTGGAACCATTTGGCAATGGACTTTGTGGAACTGCCAACCTCTCAAGGCATGACTATTCTAGTAGTGGTCGATCGCTTTACTAAGCAGGCTCATTTAATTCCCCTGAAAAAAATTACCCTCCTCCTCAGAACTTTTCATCGGGGACATCTTCGGCTTGCACGGGGTAACCTCGGAGATAGTCTCAGACCGAGGATCGCAGCTTGTTTCCAAGTTTTTAGAGCATTCTATAGCTGAATGGGAATTTCTCTCCATTTCTCCTCAACTTACAATCCACAGTCTAATGGCATAACAGAAAGGAGCAACAAGTTATTGCAACAGTTCTTTCATTGCTTTGTATGCGAACAGAAGGATAATTGGGCGGAACTGCTCCCTTTCTTCGAGTTTGCACTAAACTACTTAAAACACAACTCTTCTCAAGAATCCCCATTCTTCTGTGCTTATGGATACCACCCTGCCGTCCTTTTGTCCCCTGTTGTGCCCTCTGAGAGCCCATGGTGGATCTCGAATTCCAGGACCTCTGGAAACAGGTCCACACCTCTCTCGCTAAACCGACCGTTCTACAGGAGGGACACGTCGATAAATGCAACCACCTCAAAGTAGGTGATCTGGTCTGCCTCTCCATCTGGAATATTTGCCTCAAGCTACCCTGAGCAAAGCTCAGTCCCAAGTACATTGGTCCTTATAAAATTCTGAAGCAAACCAAACCTGCAGCTTTCAAAATTGGAACTCCTGCCAGCCTAAGAATATCATATGTTTTTCATGTTTCTCTCCTCAAAGCATACATTCGAGATTCCTTCTCTTCCCCTCCCAGCTTTGTGATACTGGAAGGTCAGGAGGAATTTGAGATACAACAGGTTTTGAACTCCAGGAGCTTTCGTGGAAATATCCAGTATCTTGTGCATGGGAAGGGATATAGCGCTGAGGAACGATCTTGGGTGGATTCCAAGGACATCCACGCCCCATTCATGGTCCGAGGTTTTCACAGAAAATGTATCCTCAAGCCTTTCTTGGGTCGCTCCCTAGAGAGGGTACGATGAGGCTTTGGCACCAGTGCCCCCTCTGAAGCCACAACATCCATCTTGTTCCTTGGCAGTCCTTTAGCCACTTCTGCCCACACTGAGGCTGCAGGGGCCATCTTGGTCACTGGCACCCTGCATACATATTTAAAAAAAAAAAAAAAAAAAAAAAGGAAGGGGGAGAAGAAGGTAGGACTTCCTCCAGGATGTTGCCAGAGCATAGTTCATGTCTGGCTCCTGTGTTTCTGTTGATCTTCACCCTGCCTTGCTTCCAGCATGTGACCCCGATCTTGCACCTCTGCCTCGACCAATACCTGTGACCCCGACTATTCTATTCTCGATTCAGAACTCTCTCTCGGTTCAGGTCGGTGATCTATATCCTACCTCAGCCTTGCGAGTCACTTTCTGTTTAGAGACGAGCATCGTTACAATCTGTTTATGTAAAAAGGGATGAAGCAGACATCCTTTACTCTCCACCCCTCAATAATAGCAGCACCCTTCTCCCCCGAAGGATCGGTTTCCTCCCTCCCTCCTAATTCTTTTCCTATCCCCATCTCTGATATTCAGTGATAGGTGAATATTGATTTTTTTTACATTTATTGTACAGATACACTAATTTGGAAGGTATATAGCTTTTAACATTAATTTTAAAAAAAAGTGAATGATTTTTTTTCTCCCTATTGCACAGATATTGATCGCGATAAATATGGTTCACAATAAGGGGCCTATGCAGAGAGCAGCGAATTTTAAAATTGGCGAATTTATTAAAAAGTAGCTTTTTTGGAGAGTTTTATTCTCCATATGCAGAAAAGTGCGAATTCTGCTATGTTTAACATGGATGCGTGTGGCGAGTTTAAATTGGCGAGATGCGCGCTTCAGAAATGTGTTAAAACAAATTCGCGCCTTTTTTTTTCCCTTTGCAATGGCCGCGAGCGGCAGTTTTTTTTGGCGAGGCAAAACGGAGACAATCGCGCCATTTTATTGGCGCGAACAGCCGCTAGATGCCGTTCGCGCCTCTCTGCATACGGATATTTTTTAAACTGGCGAGATTGCGGTTCTCGCCAGCCGCGAGGCGAGTTTTACAAATAGAAAAGAAAAATTGGCGCGTTTTTCGGAAATCTCCATTTTCTGCTGTTTTCTGCGCGATTATCTCCAAAAAATGGCGAATTTCGAAAATTCGCTGCTCTCTGCATAGGCCCCTAAATGTCTTAATATTGCTAATGTGGGAATTTTGTTTTGTAATTGCCCAAGTCTAGATGAACCAAACATTCCTGTCCGTATCACTCACTCTTCATATCAGAGGGATGTCTGAGATGAGCAACCTCTCTTTTGTATCTGTCACAGTAGTAAACAGTGGCGAGAAAAAGTTTGTGAACCAGCTCAGCATTTTCACAAATTTCAAACCTAAAATGTTATTAGATCTTAATCTAAGTACTAATAATAGATAAAGATAACCTGAGCAAATTACACAAACATGATACTTTTTCAACATTTATTTATCCACAAATGATTCAACATTCAATACCAATGTGTGAAAAACTATGTGAACCTTTCGATTCAGCACCTGGTGGCGCCCCCTTGAGCAGCAATAACTTCAACTAAGCGTTTCCTGTAACTGCTCGTCAGTCTCACACATCGGTTTTGAGGATTTTTGGCCCATTCCTCCTTACAGAACTGCTTCAACTCAGTGACATGAGGGCTTCCTTGCATGGACAGCTTGCTTCAGGTCCTGCCACAACATTTTGCTGGGATTTAGGTTCGGACTTTGACTAGGCCATTCTAAAACGCAGAATTTCTTCTTTGGTAGATCTACTTGTATGTTTAGGAACATTGTTTTGCTGCATGACATTCACTTAAAGCTGCAGTTCAGGCAATATCCTGCATGTGTGTTTTTTTTTTAATAAATCTGTTCTGTAGTAAGAAAGAAAATGCTAAAAGTATTTTGTTTTAAAAAAACAACAACTTTGAAAGACCAATTTTCTTGTATTCTATTTTAACAAGCATGCTTGTTCCTATAGCAACGATTTACATTCCCCATATTTAAAGATGTCGCCAAACTTTGCCGATCAATAGACGGAGATCGAATTAACCGGCAGCTATGCAGTTTTTTTTAGGTAAGTAGAGATTGCCCAGATAAAACTATTGAAGTTAAAAAAAAAAAAAAAAAAACGGGAGCCTGAACTGCAGCTTTAAGCTTCCAGGATGGATGGCCCGACATTCTCCTCTAGAATCGTCTAATATAATGCAGAAATCATGGTTGTGTCAATGATGGCAAGCCGTCCAGGTCATGAAGCAGCCCCAAACCATCACACTCCTACCCCCATGCTTGATGGTTGGGATAAGGCTCTTCTGTTCGAACGTAGTGTTTGTTTTTTGCCAAAAATAACGTTTCTCAGAGGCCAAAAGCTCAACCTTTGTGCTCTTTGACAAACTTCAAAACGGGCAGCAATTGTTTTTTTTTTCTTTTAAATAGAGAGCAGTGGTTTCCTCCTGGCTATCCTTTGGGATCAGGGGGAATGGGCCAGATGGAGAGGTTACCCCTCGAAACGTCGCCCCCCTAGTTTGCTTTCCTTTTTCCATTTTGTGTTTTTTTCCTTTTGTTTCATGTGTTTTTTTCCCCCCTTCTTCTTTCCCCTCTACTTTAACTTTTTCCATGGTGGTATTAATTCTCTCATTGGCGCATTGGCTATTGTTGCTATAATTTCAGTTTATTATTAGTGTCATTAAATTATTCATATTCCCTACACTGGTATTCGTTAGTATCTGTAGCTGTGAGACAGAGAGTGCTGGTACTTTTGGTTTGTTAGTACTTGCGAGGGGAATTAGGGTCCCTTCCTGTTCCGTGCACTCTGCAACCTTGCTGAGTTTTTCAGTCAGAGTGCTGTCTATCACCCCCCTTTCTGCCAGTCTTTTTCTTATAGTCATGAACACTCACATTAGCCAAGGCGAGAGTGGCCTGCAGATCCTTGGATGTTACTCTGGGGTTCTTTGTGACTTCCTGGATGATTTACCAGTTTGTTCTTGGAGAGATTTTTATAGGGATGACCGCTCCTGGATAGAGTGACTGTGTTCTTTTATAGACTAACAGTGGATAGGTGGAGCCCCAAAACCTTAGTAATGGTTTTGTAACCCTTTCTAGACCGATGAGCATCAATAACTGCTTTTCTGAGATATCTTTTGATCCTGGCATGACATGTTTCCATGCACCTGTATGGTGAAAGCCAAATTCACAAAGTTTCAGATCTTTATATAGGATTCGATCTCCCAAACTCACACCTGAAGATCTACCTAATTATATAAAACAACGAACAGAGAAAAGAAATCTAGTTTTGGGCACTCAATACATCTGATGGGTGAAATATGAGAAAATGAAAACAAACTTTAATAAACCTCTATAAAAATGTTGGGGAATGAAACGAGTATTAAACGCTTGAATCCTAATTTCTGAACATGTAATGCCAGGTTTGGATCAACAATATATATTATGTTGTTCCAAATACCTACCTATGGAGCACCTACATCACCATTACATCACATTATTTGACAGTTGCGGGGGTTCCTTATTAGTACCTAATTATATAAAACACCTGCTTCTAATAATCCCCTTTAAATTGAATTGATAAAACCAGGGTTTCACTTACTTTTGCACATACGCTGACCCTTAATTACTCATTGTTTGTTTAATTCATACATCATTGTTTCAAAGACATGGAAATGGTTAATATAAACCGTATTGAATATTTAAGAAAACACTGGTTTTGATTCAAGAAGGTCACCATGCAAAAACTATGGAATCTCCGTAATTATCATTGGGGTTCACACCTTTTCTCGCCACTGTAACAGAACAATAAGCTATCTGTAAGGTCTATGGTGCTTATCACTCTACAGAGTGCACAGATAGTTAAACAGAAAAATCAAAACAAGGTATCGTCACCAACAAAACCACTTCACAGCTGCATGGAGCGTACAGACTAATACACAATTGTTAACTGTTTAGAAAAGAAATACAGATAAGTATTTAACTATATAATTTGTCATATTGGATGTAGCACCGAGGCTGTTTGTTTTGTTGTATACATGGAGGTCACAATCACAGTAGCACCCTTTTTGCACAAATATATATGGTGTGGTGGGTTTAGGTTCTAAGCTTGCAGGGGTGTGTTTACAATTGTTAACTCCACTGATGATTGCCCTCTACAGAAGGAAAGGGTTTAAGTCTGATGGAGATGCTGCTGTCCTCTATTTGACCTTGCCCTGGACATTTTTTGTACGCTTCGCCTATATCTAACCAAGCGTTCATGCGCGCAAGTTTCCCCATCAGCCACTGCTCTTGCATCTGGGGACATGGATCCCCTTTACTGTCTGAATAATAAAGTATTGATGCTGAAGTTCCTGTAATAACAAATTATTTAGTGGACATATGCCTAGATCACATTTCCGGCAGTGAAGGGGTTGATCAGGCTGCGTTCCCCAGACATAGCAGAAAATATAGCGTCTCAGGGCTGCAATTAAGCCCTTTATTATTGCTGGTGAGAACCCAGGAGTGAGCAGAGAAGAGGAGAGGATAAGTGGTTGCTAAGCAACTGGAGGTTGAGAGTCCAATCAGAAAGCTCAGTGTGGTCATGAGGAGTATCAACTCCCAGGGTTTGGTCAGGCAGCCGGCTAAAAATCAAAGGCATGAGCTGTCACTCCCCCCTCCCTTGTACCACATGTGCACAAACACCTTTAAAGAGCCTGCACTTATTCTCAAGACGGTGAGAGAGAGAGGGGGAGGGGACCAACCAAAGATGCAGTATAAAGAGCACAGAAGGGAAAATGTGAAAAAGGATGAAAATACTGTACAGGACTAGACAGAAAGACATGACATGTTGTAGAGCAGAGAGGAGGACCTGCAGTCTGGGGCAGAAGATCACTCAATCATCTGGCACAGATTTATGTGAAGTAAATAGTGGGAGAACGTCAAAATGCCAGCCAATGAAAGGTGCAGATGAGCCAGCCAAGATAAGAGTTTCCTTCACCGATTTAAAAACAGAGATCAAGAAGCAGTATCTACAGGAGTGGATGACTGAAGACTAATTGTACTGCTCAGTGAGTGTGGCACTGAGTTTGGAGCACGGGAACCTGGTTCAATTCCCGGTGTTTGCTCCTTGTGACCTTGGGCAAGTCACTTTATCTCCCTGTACCTCAGGCACTAAAAACATAGATTGTAAGCTCCATGGGGCAGGGACCTGGGCCTGCAAAATGTCTCTGTAAAGCGCTATGTAAAACTAGAAGCGCTATACAAGAACTATTATTATTGTACTTGTTTTGATTTTTACTACTTAGACTCATTTCATAAGAAAAGGGATTTTGCAGACTGCCTTGCAGCATTTCGTTTCATAGGACAGATACATTGTTTGAATTTTAGGACTAAAAAAAGCATGACTAAATCCAATAAGATTGTATTCTTCTAGCACGAGGCCTCGTTTAGTGCCACAAGGCGCACCAAATAGGTTAGTGCCAGTGAGAGGGGAACAATTAGTACAATACTATGTTTGAAATCACAAGGATTTTGTATTTAGTACATTACCAAGATACATAAATAGAAAACTACTGTTCACAAGAACAACAAAGCCTACCCAATACAAAATCATAGAAACACCAATTATAATACTTGATCTCCTGACCTCGCTCTCTAAAGCTTAGTCCATAGACACTTCGCCCGTGCGGAGGCGCGCTGAGGCTCAGGGAAAGCGGTGCTTTCCCTGGCCTTAGAGCGCGCGCCGTCTGTGGGCGTGTCTGGGGGCGGGCCAGTGACGTCACGGAGCTGGTTCGCCCTCATTGGGCGAGCCACTCACGTGGCCGTCCCTGCGCTCTGGCGAGCTCTGAAACTTAACATTTAAGACACACGCTTTCGCAAGCGTGCGCGAGCCCCTGCTAAAGCCGCTCTCATTGCGGCTGCAGGGGCTCAGTGCCGAGCAGCAGCGCGCCTCAGCACGGGTCAGCGCCATGCCTGAGGCCTAACAGTGCATGCAATGTATTGTATATAATGTATACCCTGTTCATTTATGCAACTGTATTTGTAACCATGTATTTGTCATATTAACTATGTCCAGGACATACTTGAAAACGAGAGGTAACCCTCAATGTATTACTTCTTGGTAAAACATTTTATAAATTAATAAATAAATAAAACCTCTGCAATTTTCCTTGTGTCTTTTTTAGTTTGTTTGGTATATTTCTTCCTACTAAAAAAAAAAAACAACAAAAATTGCAACAATCAGCTAATTAGTGAAGGATTATCTAATGATATATACATATCGCCCTAGCACGCAACAATAGAAGCAATGAACAATAGTCAATTGGATTAAGTAAAAAGTGTATTTGAAAAATTATTTAAGCAGCTATACATGGAACCCAATAGCAGGGTATGGAAACAACCTCTCCTGTAGCGACAACCACACCAAGGAGAGAGAGGGGTGGGGGGGGGGGGGGAAAACAAGGGGGAAAAGAATAAAAACACAAAAGGGGGAGAAAACAATATATACACGTACAATACACGTAATGGATGGGGGTAATAAAATTATAGGGGGCAACGTTAACGTTTTGGGGCCATAGGCGCCCCTTTTTCAAGCCCGTTCCCACAGATATATCTGTGGTACTTCCCTAATTACCCCACCTCCACTCAAATATATCTCAATGGAAACAGCCCAGGAAGAGCACACTATGCTAATACAAAAGAAAAGATGGTTCTAAGCACCTAAAGCCAACCCTTTCTGAGGGATCACTGGCAAGCCAACAATTAGCATAAACCAAACTATAGCTAGTGAGAGCCCAAGCATCAGTCAGCTAGAGGTAGAGAGAGCCCAAGCATCAGACAGCTAGAGGTAGTGAGAGCCCAAGCATCAGACAGCTAGAGGTAGAGAGAGCCCAAGCATCAGACAGCTAGAGGTAGTGAGAGCCCAAGCATCAGGCAGCTAGAGGTAGTGAGAGCCCAAGCATCAGACAGCTAGAGGTAGTGAGAGCCCAAGCATCAGACAGCTAGAGGTAGTGAGAGCCCAAGCATCAGACAGCTAGAGGTAGTGAGAGCCCAAGCATCAGACAGCTAGAGGTAGTGAGAGCCCAAGAATCAAACAGCTAGAGGTAGTGAGAGCCCAAGCATCAGACAGCTAGAGGTAGTGAGAGCCCAAGCATCAGACAGCTAGAGGTAGTGAGAGCCCAAGCATCAGACAGCTAGAGGTAGTGAGAGCCCAAGCATCAGACAGCTAGAGGTAGTGAGAGCCCAAGCATCAGACAGCTAGAGGTAGTGAGAGCCCAAGCATCAGACAGCTAGAGGTAGTGAGAGCCCAAGCATCAGACAGCTAGAGGTAGTGAGAGCCCAAGCATCAGACAGCTAGAGGTAGTGAGAGCCCAAGCATCAGACAGCTAGAGGTAGTGAGAGCCCAAGCATCAGACAGCTAGAGGTAGTGAGAGCCCAAGCATCAGACAGCTAGAGGTAGTGAGAGCCCAAGCATCAGACAGCTAGAGGTAGTGAGAGCCCAAGCATCAGACAGCTAGAGGTAGTGAGAGCCCAAGCATCAGACAGCTAGAGGTAGTGAGAGCCCAAGCATCAGACAGCTAGAGGTAGTGAGAGCCCAAGCATCAGGCAGCTAGAGGTAGTGAGAGCCCAAGCATCAGGCAGCTAGAGGTAGTGAGAGCCCAAGCATCAGGCAGCTAGAGGTAGTGAGAGCCCAAGCATCAGGCAGCTAGAGGTAGTGAGAGCCCAAGCATCAGGCAGCTAGAGGTAGTGAGAGCCCAAGCATCAGACAGCTAGAGGTAGTGAGAGCCCAAGCATCAGACAGCTAGAGGTAGTGAGAGCCCAAGAATCAGGCAGCTAGAGGTAGTGAGAGCCCAAGCATCAGGCAGCTAGAGGTAGACAAAATGAAGAAAAACTGTAGTATACAAATCCTCTGCTGTAATAGGTGTCAGTGGGTCCCCTGGGGTGGTCTGCAACAGTCCCTGATTATCCAATGGTTGCCATACTCACACAGTGCCCTATTGCAATTTCAGTGAAGAGATAACTGAAGTGCTCAAAATATTTTAATACCTCCTAAAAAGACGACTTGGCGTGTAATGTATACAACCTCCAAATCCCCAGAACTGCATATTCCCCTTTCCTGGTGGAATTAAAATTGAAATGTATTTACTGATCTCGCATTTGCTATACTACATGTTCATATACCTGTATTTCAGTTTCATACTCACAACGAACCATTTAAATTTCTCGATGTACTCCTTTTGACCACCACATACAGCGGTATCACTTCATCCTGCTTTGCCCATACAACATGGTAACCATGTATGCACACAATGCTTCAGAAAAGACACGACCAGAGCCGTGGGCAGGTTACAAGCATTTCCCTGTTTTTAACATCAGATTGCAAAGGCCAAGTCAAAACAAGAAAATGGCAAGATAATAATAATAATAATTTTTAAAAAAAGCAGTGCTTAACGCCCATCCACGGGCCCTTTTGCTACTATAAATAAAAGTGAAGAGTGAGGCACGTGGATGGTGTGTAGGGCGTGATGGGTAACTCACCTTTGTGCATCAGGCTGAGAGATGGTGTTCACCAATGCCTCAACTGCCGAATCAAACAACTCGGGGTCTCGCAGAGCAGAGAAGGCAGCGAGTGTAAGTCCCTCGCACTCTGTCAGCGGGATCTCCAGCTGTGCCCAGCTAGAGAAGCACTTCAGAACCTTCTGCTTGACGAAGCCCGGGGAGTCGCTCTGCTGCAGCAGCTGGCGCAGTAGAGGGAAGACGCAGGCACACTCTTGTGCCAGGCAGCTGCGTACTTGTCCCCTGCGATAGGGTGGCAGGCGGCTTGTCTGGAATTCCTCGGGCAGCACTGTCAGCAGCTCCAGCAGTGCCAGGCAACGGGCGCCGCAGTCAGCCTGCCCATCCTCTGCTTGAAATACCCGAACCATGTCAGGTACGGCGTGTGGCCAAGTGTCAGGCATCATGTTGAGCGCCAAAGAGGCCAGAGCAACGCACAGTCGCGTCAGAACTATCTTGGACCCGCTTGCAAAGGCGGAGATTTGGGCGAAAAGCTGCGACTTAAGGCTCTCGTACTGCTCTGATGGGATGTCTCCCCAGTAGCGGGATATCTTGATGTGAAGGGCACTAGCCCCAAAGTACTGGATTTCTGGCACTTTGCCGCCATTCAGCAACTGCCAGCTGAAGTGCCAGGCTTGGGGGGACACCTGTGCCTGCATTAACCACTTCTGTGCCAAGTTCTTGTTCTCAATATTAGGGTCATAGTATAACTGGTGAAGAGCCTGCAGAGAGAGAGAGCGAGAGAGAAGGGTACAAACAATATTATACAGTGTGTGACATGAGAAGGAATTATCCACATATGGGGACCTTAAACTGGTAGGAGGGTATTCCTAATATTAAAAACAGGGGCACACCAATTCAGGAGATGTTCAAATCCAAGAAGAGATAAATAAGTGCCAGTCAATTAAGGAGGGGAATTTCACGTGTCATAGCAATGGCTCACCAGGAATGATGCCTGCCTGATATGAAGCTTATACTCTGTATTACTGCCAACACAGAACACATTATACCTGTCTCAATTCTTTTTACAGCATTTTCCTACAACACTGTTGATGCTATTCCATTACACCCAACACTTTCTCTACTTTCTACAATTTGCTTGGAGACTACCACCCTCTAGTTTCATGCGATCACCTGGTGTGATGTCTATATGTTTTTATCTCGCACATACACCACATGCTCACTGAAGTCTGGTATCAGCTGCAATAAAAAAAAAAAGATGCTATATACAGGTAGGGTTGCCAGTTGGATGGCCTGATTTAGCTCAGGTTTTAACCATAAACATCAGATTTGAAACCAGACTAATTGGATCTGTCCCATACAAACTGGGGCTGGCTCAGGAATGTGGGACACCTATCGTCCAGATTAATAACAGTGCAGTCCAAATGAATAATATGTAATGGAGCTATAGTAATATGAAAACACCAAGACATGCAACACCTTCTGTGACATCTTTAACAGCTGACATCCTTTTGGCTCAAGTACTAAAAATATACTGTAAGCTCAAGGCAATAATATGCATCGTGTTGCACTTACAATAATCACTATTGATTGCGCTCACTTCCCTGCTCTGTTTATGTACCCTGAATGCAAATGATACAGATGCCAGGAAGCTCCTGTCACTGAGGTCATACAGCTGCTGCAGTCCTTTGAGGGCTGGGCACTGTCATGTTGCGTCAGTAATGCCCTTCAACACGGGATAGTACCACACACTCCGTCTATTCTAACCTGACGAAAACGGCTGCAGCTGCTGGCTGACAGCAAGAGAGGCGCCTGCATAAACTGTTAATCCCCGAGGTCTGTAGCATTGGCACAATGCAGGAATTACATATATAATGCCACCCAGGGAACGGTGCAAATTCAGCTCGGAAAATACAGCTGCAAAGAAGTAAACGCTGTCACTACCAGTAAAGGTGTTCATGTAGAAAGTCATTAAAGAATCAACATAAAGCTGCACCAAGAGTAAACATTCACTCTTGTAATGAGACTCTGGGCATCTCCATACGCATTCAGACCCTTAAAAAAGGTGCCACCAGTCAGGTCTCTAATGTGGTAAATCTACACTGGCCTAACAACCAGAGTGTTTCCCCATTGTAGGGTTTTTTTTCTGCTACTATATGATCAAGTTTAAGGGTCAATATCAGACCTCGTATCATTACCACCATTGATAAAAATGTCATCAACATCCATAGCTCAGTACAGCGAGGGTGAAAAACAATACAAATAAAAATAATACACAATAGGTAAGAAAGACCCGGTTAAAAAGGAGATTATGACAATGATAGCTAATTTCCGGCTATTTAATCCTCCAAACAGAAGACGCCAGATGCCTGAATTGGTACAACTGCTGACCATTGATTTTCATGACGTATTTTCACTAAGAGGGGCCCTAAACATGAAATGCTGCTTTCATAAAGATAACAAATTGAGCACATCGACCGCCTCGCTATAACCTGAACAAACATGAAAATCCTTCACACTGAGGGAGGGGGGGGGGGGGGGGCGGGATAAATCAGCAACATTGGTACATTTGTTCATGTTGCTAGGTTGAAATATCTGCACATTCTGCATCTCTAGGGTCAGTGCCGTCTTACAGCTTGCAACAAAGCTGAACGCACAGCAGTAAGTAAATAACATTAAACCCATCCCCTGCTACAGCGGCAGCGCATAGCTCAGCATCACTCCGCAGGCAGCTTCCTGCAGCAAGGAGGAAGAGGGAAGGGAAGAAGCTGGCTCAAGACAAATAAATCACCCAACAAGGCAGCGCTATCAACCTGCTGGAAACCAAAGCTTGTCCTTACATACACCCTTATCCTTTCCAGAGACAAGCGTTGCAAAATCATCAATGTGTTGAGGAGAGAATAAAAGGGACTTGGAAAGTGATGGAAACATGACAGTTACATAGCAGAATGTTCCTACAGTAGGGAAATGGTATGTGCGGGACAGCTATTGTACATGGTGAGGAAACCCTTGCAATGTTAATTGGAAGATATTAACGAGTTAAGGGGTGGTTGGCCCTTTTTAATAGGGGGATGATAGTCCTTTGTTACATTATGGGAATATATTGAGTCAATGGGCCCAGGAAAATGGATTGTTTGTAGGGTAATAATAATAATATTATATTTGTTTATTTCAGAGATGTTACATAAAAATGGACATCCCTATAATGTACTGTCCCTGGGTGTCACTAACCTTTTCTACATTCTCCACTGTGAACTCCAGACTCTGCTGCTCTTCTCTTCTCTCCATCTCTGAAACCGTCACCCCCCTGGGGAAGGGAGGGGGCTGGCGGAGAAGGGATGGGGACTACTAGTCTCGTTCTCCTGCTCCCCCCTCCCAAATCTTGGTTTTACTTTTCCAGGCGAAAGGTGCAAAGTAAGGAAGTGATGGTGAATCAGCACATCCCAAGCCTGGCCTTATTGAACCAGCACCCAAAACTATTACTACAGCTCAGATTGCTGTATAGAGGAGGCCCTGGCACTGCTCATCTCATCTCTGTGCAGCTGTGATTTGAGCCTCACACAGCAGAAGGGAGGGGGGTTTGTGAATGTCACCTCCCAGCTGGTTAAAGGGATGACAACGTGTGTCTAGCTGGCTGGGGTCGCCACCTAACTACAGCATGTGTGCATCCTACTTAGGCTCTGTAGTGTGAGAACCCTCCCTATGTAGTGTGAGTGTACCCTTCCCCTTTAAGCTGTGCAGTGAGTGTACACTTCGCCCTCAGGCTCTGTAATAAGTATACCCTCCCTCCTCTTGGTCTGCAGTGTGTACCCTTCCCAACTCAAGCTCTGTAATAAGTTCTCCCTCCTCTGGCTCTGCAGTGAGTATACCCTTCCCCCTCAGGCTCTGCAATAAGTACTCCCTCCTCTGGCTCTGCAGTGTGAGTGTACCCTCCCTAGCTCCTCTGCAGGTCACTAGTTAGCCCTCCAGGCGTGGAAGCCTCTCTCCGGTTCCTGGTAGTCTCCTGTATGAATGTAGCAGGCTCCTCCTTGAGGCCTCACTCGCCTCCTCCCCAGTGGGGTTCAGCCTCTCTCCCAGCTCCTCTCACACTGACACACAGCCTCAGGGGTCCTCACAGCACTGCAGGCTGTCCACCGTACATGCCTGTCTTATTGCCACAAAACATAATTTATTTCACCTCCTCCCCCCATAATACTAGTCTGATTAATCTTGCCAGCTCTGTTGATAATTTCCTGGCACTCCGCATCAATAACTATTTTCTTAGTCCTTATGCTTTGTCTTATTTAACAAACAGGCAGTTGACAGCATAGGACGCCGCGCGCATAGCATGCAGGGAGATGTAGTTCTTCTCTGTGTCTGACTATGGTTGGGCAGTCGCTAGTGTTGGAATCTGCACATTTACATTGTAACGGGAGATTTTACTTTCTGCAGTGATTATTTAACCCATTGATGTGTAATCCCCTCCCAATGAATGAAAGATGTCATGGAAAGCAAGTTGAAGCTTCTGTCACAAATATTCATTCAATGCACATTTACTCAATACAGTTACACAGCAAAGCAACATACAAAACAAAGGAAGAGGCAGCCATTTTTTTAACACTCCATCAAAAAAAGCTACAAGCATGAACGCTGATATCTATAGATTGCTGTAGCATACTACTGCAGTATAATCATAATAACAATCATCATCAAAATAATAACAATAATTATAATATAAAATATAATCTATAGCCACACATTGGATGTAAAAACAAGCACACAAATCACTGATCTCAGTTGATGCACAGTAATATTTCAGGAGGTCTCTGCTCCAATGAGCTTACAACCTAAGAGGTAGAAAGGGATGAAGCTCACAAAGGGATCAGTAAGAGAGGGGACTTGTGCTCTGAGACTATTTGGCTAGTTCTAGTCTCCCAGCTATAAAACATCTGCATAAGGATTTTGTAAGGTTTATCAATATTATGTTTTCTGCACCAGTTTGGAGCTGGGTGTGTGATGGGCAAGGGTAACCAGGCTTCATAATAAAGCTATCTAGCACTATAAGCCAGGGGCCAGGTATCTTTACATGAAAAGTTAAAGTGTTCCTGCTTTTTTCACTTTGCATGTTCCCTTTGTCCCAGACTCATGAAACTTGCTGAGTGTAAGTTTTACGTGGGATATTTGGGTAAGAATACAATTATTTTGTTTGCAGGAGTTCGGGAGCTGGAGCTACCGGTAGTACCTTAATTCTACCCGGCGTGCAGGCACTATTTGCCGGTACGTGAGTAGAATTACACCGGGGCTGTCCAGCGTCCCCAGACTCCTGGTTTTCGAGCCCCTATATCTCAGTCCTAAGTCCCTTACAGTCATGAGTCTCCCCAAGGTCCCCAATGTATTAAAATATGTTTTCCAATGTTTGATACATTTATTATAAGGCTCTATGTAGTCTGCCCAGGCATCTAGTTAAGGTGCCAGCAAGTCTGCACAGAGTCCGTAGTTCAAAGGGGAGAGGATGTCCAGAGGTGTGAAATGTTTGGTAGGCGAGGAAAGGCGAATTGCCGGGTCCGGACTACAAAGGGCACCCAGTGGGGACACCTTTTGTAGTTGCCAGACTTGGTGGAGCCAGCCCCACAAGTGGCAATGAGTTAGTCAGGGAGGATGCAGCCATAGAGTCTTCTCCCTTGGCTAAAATCATTTTGATCCTGCTTGGCATGCCTACTCCTTTGATGTCAGCCGAGGGACAAGCCCCTCTTTCTATTGGCTGGAGGGAGGAATTCCCGCGCTCCGATTGGCTGCTCCTTCCCCCTCCGTTCTGGGGATAGCCCAGCGGAGTGTATGTAAGGTGCTGACCAAGAGATCGAGTGTGCGCAACCAATGACTTGCGTCGATGAAGCTAGGGCAGGCTTTTCAAATTAGCTCTGTTCGAAATAACAGAGCGGCCGGCTTCGTTTTGAAGCCTGAAAAGTTTTCCTCGCAGAGACTAAGGGCTCTATGCAGTAAGCGCCGAAAAAGTCCTCTCGCTAAGTGTTCCTAATCGGCATGATTCTGCCGATTTTCCCTCGCCGTATGCAATAAGTGCCGAATCCCTTCCGAATCAAGCCGAAAACATTTGTTCCCACTCTGCCAATGATTTGCCGATCACACACAGGTGTATCGGCGTGCATGGCGGGGTGGTGTTAGGTTCGCCAATGAAACTTCTTGCTGAATCTGCCGAAACAAGCATGTTTTTGATTGAGCGGCCCATTTAAAGGCAGCGTGTATTTTTATTCATTCTCTGTGTTGTTGGGAGAGAGAGAGAGAGACACACAGAGCTGGGCGATTTACATATTTCATATTGACTGAGAGAGTTGTTATGTATTGTGAGAGGTTTGTCCTGTGTTGTTTTGTTAACATCTTTGTCTTGTTTTCACTTTGTAAGTGTTCAGTGCGATTGTCTTTAATTTTTTTCTGTTCTTTGTGAGTGCTATAGGTATGGCCGAAAGGCGTGGGAAGAGTGATGCTGGTGTGAGTGGTACTGGTAGTCGTGTGAGTACGCGTCTGAGTGAACGTAGGATTCAGGGGTGCTGTTGCTGCGAGTGTGACTGGTGTTGCTGGGAGTGCGAGTGGTGTTGCTGTGAGTGCGAGTGCTGCTGGTGGCTCTGTTGCTGGTGCTGCTGGGGTGTCTGTTGCTGGTGCTGGTGGGGTGTCTGTTGCTGGTGCTGGTTGGGTGTCTGTTGCTGGTGCTGGTGGGGTGTCTGTTGCTGGTGCTGGTGGGGTGTCTGCTGCTGGTGCTGCTGGGGTGTCTGGTGGTGGTGCTGCTGGGGTGTCTGGTGGTGGGGTGGTTGGTGGTGGGCCGCTTTTGGAGTCTCTTCCATTGGAAGAAGGAGAGTCCAGTCAGCAGCAGCCAAGCTCTGGGGCTGCACGTGTTCGGAGGAAACGTGTGGAGCGGCCACGTAATCCTCGTTTCAATGAAGAGGAAAACAGAGTTCTTGTCACAGGGATTTTGGAGCACTATGACCCTCTGTATGGGCATTTACTAGGTAAGTCTATCTTTGCATTGATTGTTCAAAGACATGTTATCCTAGGTCATGTGAGATGTCTTAATATCAAGCTATAATTCTCTAATATCTATTAATTAAAGTTAATTGTTACACACATAATCCTTCATGCTTTATAACGACCATAACAATCAGTCTAAAAAGTTTGCCAAAGTTCATACAGTATTCATGCAAGCTTCCTTAGATTTGTATGTTTCCACGTAAATGCTCATGTGGTACACATAGTCAACCTAAACCAGCATGTTTGGTATCTCTTGGAACAGGTAGCAGTTTAGGAAACTGCTCGTTTTTCTAATAATAATTAACGTCATATATTTTGTATGTAGTTCAAGGGCAGACAAGTTCAGCATCAAAAAAAGAAATGTGGGAACAAATAACATTGGCTGTGTCTGCATGTGGGAATCATGTCAGGGACCGGGCGAATTGTCGGAAGAGATTCGATGATATCAGGGCAAACTTAAAGAAAAAAATCCAAGCACAACGGATGCATGCTTCTGCCACTAGAGGTGGGCCACCAGCACAATTTCTAATGTTAACTCCATTGGAGGAGTAGATGCGGGGAAAATTTCTTCCTGTCGTCGTCGAGGGTTTGGCAGGGGACAGAGATATCGGAATTTATTCGGCTCAATTTCCACCAGGTGACAAATGTTACTGTACTACGCGTGTCGTATGTTACAGTTCATATCTATATTTCCACTTAAACTTATAGTTTTTCCCAATATAAGCATACCTACATATATATCTGTATATATGTCTCTCTCTCTAAATCTATCTATCTATCTATCTATCTATCTATCTATCTATCAATATATATCTATATATATATATATATATATATATATATATATATATATATATATATATATATATATATATATATATAGATATATATAGTTGTCCTAAAAAAAACAAAAATAATTATATATGTATATATATCTATGTGTGTTTGGAAACATGTATTGGCTCAGCTATCGTGGATGACATCATTATAAGTAAACATACACAACTTGACCTGCATGAAGGGATTATGTGTAATGATCTTCCAAATAACACACACTGCAAGCTTCTACCTTACAAAGCATTCAACATCTTTGCCCTATAGTTGAAAGCTGAATGTATGTGTGAATCTTTGTACAAACAATGGGTTAACATGCATAACCACAAAGCACACCCGCACTCATTCTTTGTCACAGTAATGTATAACTTCGTTATACTGTATCTGTGCACACAAATGCATAATTCACTATTTCATGTATGTGTCGATACATATATACATATTGTGACAGAAACCAGGGGTTGGTAATAAACTCCATATACAGGGCTCCCAGGATACTGAACAGTTTCTGTCCTGTCTAAGCTGAACAGGGCAGCCTCGTGGTACAGGCACTCCATTCCACAGTTTGTCTGCTGCCTGTTTTCTGTCACCTGTCATGCTGATTAGAGTTCAGGTATATAAGACCTGTTTCCTGTTTCCTCTGAGCCCCGCCCAAGAGCCTGGAAGGCTGCTGAACTGCAGAGGGGTGAGAAACCCTCTTTCCCAAATCGCTTCATTCATTCTGTTAGTTTGTCTAAAGACTGCAAAGGTACTTATTTTGTTGGTGGAAGTGGACAAGCCACTTCCAACTCTGAGTCAGGGACATCTAAGTTTAAGTTATCGCTCAGACGAGCAGCTTTTTGTTTGGCTTTGTTTTCTGTTTAAACTGTGGCAGTCTCAGTGCCTGGGACTGAATAAACCAGGCATAGCCTGTTTAAAGGAACAGTACGTGACGTCTCATCATTTAACCTACCCTAAAAGACCGTGTTCTAACAGTCCCGGACAGACGGCGGAGCCCCGGAGTAAGCCGTTTGTCACATATGGTGGAGAATGCGGGCACTTCTTGACTCTGGGAGTATGGTCACACTAGTGTCCGAATACCTATTGCCCATTAAGAAGAAACAGGTAAACAGTTCACAAAGAGTGGCAATTTGTTGTATACATGGGGATAATCATGAATATTCCACTGTTGATGTTTTTTTGAAACAGAATTTGGTTCTTTAGATTTCAAGGTGGGTGTTGTACCCAAACTGGCACATGATGTGTTAATAGGGACCGACTTTCCCCATTTTCTAAAAATGTGGTCCCCAGCTCAGAATAGCGCCCAGAGTTCAATAGCAGACCATAACGAAGTGTTAGAAGAAACAAATCCTTTCCCTTTTTCAGAAATGGAGGTTGACGAGGGCCCAAATAAGAAGGGGGAAAAGGAGGAGTGCTGTGAAATTCCCTTCCCCATCACTACTTTGGTAGGGAATACCCCAAATCAAGATGTTGATCAGGCACTTACCACCCCAGTACAGGATAAGACCCTCGCTGACCTAGAGGTCAGTCCTGGGAGTTTTAAGAAGGCCCAGTGGGAGGACCCCACATTAGCGGTAGCAAGGGGAAATATACGGGACCAGAATAGTACTCATGGCCAACCAGATAGGTCACTTGCTTACCCCTACTTCGAGGTAGAGAACGACCTAGTATATCGGGTTGATAAAAGAAAATCAGTTACAACTAAACAATTGTTGGTACCACGGACATTCCGTAACGTAGTATTACACCTCGCACATAGTCATCCATTGGGGGGACACCTAGGGGTGGAAAAGACAAAAGAAAAGGTTCTCCGAAGCTTTTATTGGCCTGGGGTTCTGGCAGAAATTACAAACTATTGTTCCTCATGCCCAGAATGTCAGATCACCGCCCCGTTCAAAGCATACCGCAGCCCATTGGTACCCCTTCCCATAATAGAGGTACCATTTGACCGGATTGCTATGGATCTAGTAGGACCCCTAATAAAGTCTGCTAGGGGACATCAGCATATATTGGTAATATTAGATTATGCTACCCGATATCCGGAGGCAGTTCCCCTACGTAGCACCTCTGCTAAAAACATAGCAAAAGAGTTAGTACTTCTGTTTTCCCGGGTCGGAATTCCTAAAGAGATCTTATCTGACCAGGGAACACCATTTATGTCCCAAGTAACAAAAGAGCTATGTAAACTCCTAAAAATCAAGCATCTCAGAACCTCAGTCTATCATCCACAAACAGATGGTTTAGTGGAAAGGTTCAATAAAACCTTAAAGAGCATGTTACGCCGGGCGGTCGATAAGGATGGGAAAAACTGGGACTGTTTGTTACCATACCTGTTATTTGCCATTAGGGAAGTTCCCCAGTCATCCACAGGCTTCTCCCCGTTTGAACTATTGTATGGCCGACATCCAAGGGGCTTACTGGATATAGCCAAAGAAACTTGGGAACACGAGGTTACCCCTTACAGAAGTGTAATAGAGCATGTTGCCCAAATGCAGGACCGCATTGCTGCAGTCCTACCCATAGTGAGGGAACACATGGAGAAAGCTCAAGAAGCACAAAGGAATACGTATAATAAGGGTGCTAGGGTCAGAATTTTTTTTCCAGGTGATAGGGTACTAGTTCTGGTTCCCACCGTGGAGAGTAAATTCCTTGCTAAATGGCATGGGCCATATGAGGTCTTGGAAAGAGTGGGAGAAGTAAATTATAGGGTAAGGCAGCCAGGTAGGAGGAAACCTGAGCAAATTTACCATATAAACCTACTCAAGCCCTGGAAAGATAGAGAGGTCTTGTTAACCCTAGTACCCCCAGGTCCGTCAGAGAATCAAGAAACTGACCCAGAGGTTAGCATAGCTGAAACACTGTCCGTGCATCAGAAACGAGAGGTCCAGAGTTTAGTGAGAAGGAACAAAGAAATCTTCTCTACACAGCCAGGTAAAACTAACGTAATTAAACATGACATAGTCTCTGAACCGGGGGTCCGAGTTAACCTTAAACCGTACCGAATCCCAGAGGCCAAGAGAGAGGCTATAAGTTTAGAGGTTAAAAAAATGCTAAAACTAGGCGTAATTGAGGAATCCCAAAGTGGGTGGAACAGCCCTATAGTTTTAGTCCCAAAGCCAGACGGTACAACAAGGTTTTGTAATGACTACCGGAAACTAAACGCGGTGTCAAAATTTGATACTTATCCTATGCCCAGGGTGGATGAACTTGTAGAGAGACTGGGCAAAGCCCGATATCTCACAACCCTAGACCTAACAAAAGGGTACTGGCAGGTTCCCCTCACAGAAAGGGCAAAAGAAAAAACAGCCTTCTCAACCCCAGACGGCCTCTTTCAATATAAGGTGCTGCCTTTTGGCTTACATGGAGCTCCCGCCACATTCCAAAGAATGATGGATAAAATTTTAAAACCACATGTTCGGTACGCTGCCGCCTACCTGGATGATGTGGTAATCCATAGTGAAGATTGGCAGTCCCACCTTCCAAAGGTCCAAGCTGTGCTCGACGCAGTTCGGTCTGCTGGACTAACTGCTAACCCCGCTAAATGCACTATTGGTCTGGAGGAGGCCAAGTATCTGGGGTATTCTATTGGTAGAGGGTTACTCAAACCACAAACACTCAAAGTAGAGGCGATACAAAATTGGCCAAGGCCAGTCACAAAAAAACAAGTAAGGACCTTTTTGGGGTTAATTGGCTACTATAGGAGGTTTATTCCCAATTTTGCAACTAAGGCAACCCCACTAACCGACCTCACAAAAGCAAGAGGACCGCTAATGGTAAAGTGGTCCCCCGAAGCCGAACAGGCCTTTAGAAGCCTGAAAGAAGCTCTCTGTGCCCAACCAGTGTTGGTCACACCTGACTTCTCCAAAGAGTTCGTAGTCCAAACCGACGCATCTGAGGTAGGGCTGGGGGCGGTACTCTCCCAGGAGTCTCAAGGGGAGGAGCACCCCATCCTTTATTTAAGTAGGAAACTAAATCCCCAGGAGAAAAATTACTCCATAGTCGAGAAAGAGTGTCTCGCAATAAAGTGGGCTGTAGAGACACTCAAGTATTATCTGTTGGGGAGAAAGTTCCGATTGGTCACAGATCATGCACCCCTTACCTGGATGTGTCAAAATAGGGAGAAGAACGCTAGGGTGACCAGGTGGTTCCTAAGCCTACAGCCCTTTAAATTTTCTGTGGAACACAGGTCGGGGCACAAACATGGCAATGCCGACGGGTTGTCAAGGATGCACTCCCTAATATCCATGGTCGCTCACCCCTCGAGGTCTGAGCTGGGGGGGAGGATATGTGACAGAAACCAGGGGTTGGTAATAAACTCCATATACAGGGCTCCCAGGATACTGAACAGTTTCTGTCCTGTCTAAGCTGAACAGGGCAGCCTCGTGGTACAGGCACTCCATTCCACAGTTTGTCTGCTGCCTGTTTTCTGTCACCTGTCATGCTGATTAGAGTTCAGGTATATAAGACCTGTTTCCTGTTTCCTCTGAGCCCCGCCCAAGAGCCTGGAAGGCTGCTGAACTGCAGAGGGGTGAGAAACCCTCTTTCCCAAATCGCTTCATTCATTCTGTTAGTTTGTCTAAAGACTGCAAAGGTACTTATTTTGTTGGTGGAAGTGGACAAGCCACTTCCAACTCTGAGTCAGGGACATCTAAGTTTAAGTTATCGCTCAGACGAGCAGCTTTTTGTTTGGCTTTGTTTTCTGTTTAAACTGTGGCAGTCTCAGTGCCTGGGACTGAATAAACCAGGCATAGCCTGTTTAAAGGAACAGTACGTGACGTCTCATCATTTAACCTACCCTAAAAGACCGTGTTCTAACAGTCCCGGACAGACGGCGGAGCCCCGGAGTAAGCCGTTTGTCACAATATATACATATAATATATATATATATATTAGTTATAATCTATGTTATACCTATAAACAGGCCATTACTGCCTAATCAAGTCTTGCATGGAATATTGTGCATTCAAAGGCGAACATAAATAATTTGCACCAACACATTTCGTTATGTTTTATTAAAGCTCTTTTTTCGCTTCATGTAGTATAATGTGAGCATAAATAGGAACATGTACCATATGGTATTTAATTGTGTTCATATGTAGCTCACTTCATATTTGTATTTCGCACATGTACCGGTGTGTGAAACCAGCTTTAATTAATATCTAATCACAGCATAGAGGTGAACAGAGGGGGTGGGGTCGGCCACAGAGCCAGATCACAGGGTCATGGTAGGGTCAAGTCTTGTGGGGCGGCTTACAGGTGGTAGAACCAAATAAAAGGTCAGGGTGGTGTCACGTCTTGGGGGAGGGACTACAGTTGTTAGAAGCTGACAAGGTGAACAAAAGTTTATCACATTCATTTGACATGGTAATTATCTGAATACTTTCACCCACCAGTCCACTATATATGAAAACGTACGTTAGTCATTCGTTTACTCATATATTCTTTTAACGTTATAGATATGCCACCTTCTCACACAAGTACCATCTGTGAGCGACACACTGCATGTGTTGCTGAATGTCAGCCACATTGAGCGCTACACCTGCTTCTCTTAAATGTTCGGTCAGATCTCTAAACACATTCATACACATTTCCACAATTAGGTGCTGAATTCTAAGCAGAGTCAACTTTGCTTTCATGGTGGTAATGTACATTATTATAGTTAGATTAGTACATAACATATGCAGTGTATGTACAACAGAACACTTCATTTTACGACGCATTCCTGCATGAACATTGTATGTTGTATGGTGTTGAAAATAAATGTGCCGATTAGGTTCACGTGTACATTTATGTTAAGATGGATAATATACAGATTGGCAGAACCATATCATTGTCATTTCGTTATGTGATGCTGATATTTAGCAATAACTACTCACACTACAGATACTTCATGTTAATTATGTACACATGACAATTAAATTCTGATGTTATTCTTCTATATAGTTGCTCCTGCAGCTCCTGTGTCACCTGACACTGAACATGTCTCATCACCTGTCTCATCAAGGTCATCATCAAGAATGGAGGGTGAGTGTATGAGGTGCAGCACATATAATGTGTACATTTGAAGAATTTCATTTGCCATGCAAAATAAATGCCTTTCACATGTAATGAACTTCACACCAGTTATTGTCACAGAAGATGTAGTGTTTCCTGACAACATGTATTGTGTGTGTTTTAAAGTATCAGCTAGGAGTTGTGATGTTATAACAACCTTTCATTCATTCTTCTTTCACACTGAGTCGAAACATCATTGTTACTTCAAGCATCATCTTTTAATTGGACACAAATAAAAAATTATGGAAACATGTTATGTGTTACACTATGAGAACAACTATCATTATAGTGAAAACAAAGTGAAACTTCCATGGCAGTTCATAATGTCTTTCTTTATTTGTAGAACCAGATGTTGCCGCTCAAGGACAAATTCACTCAAGTGACCATGAAGATGTTGACACTCCTGGATTAACCCAGCATTCAAGTCCTCCTGCTCGTGACACCTACTTGCAGCTTCTGAAGAACGAATCTTGGGTTAAGAAAATTGTCGCCATTCAGAAATGATGTCAGTGCTTGAAAGGATGCTGTCACTGCATGAAAGGATGCATGAAAGGTCAATATCAGAAATGTCACAAATTCAAAAAGTCAACAGCCCACACTTAGTGCCACTGAAGTGCCACAGCCTACACCCAGTGCCACTGAACTGCCACTGCCCACACCCAGTGCCACAGAACTGCCACTGCCCACACCCAGTGCCACAGAACTGTCACAGGCCAGTACAAGTGGTACAGTTAAGGCCAGAGTATTTGGCAGAGGGAAAAGGCAAACACAACAGCCAACAAGCAGGCCTGTGACTCGTTCTCAAAAGGATAAACAAAAATAAATAATCACATTCACTAAATTTGTTGGTGTACTGGTGTTGTTTCCTGCAGACTATTTCATGCATAGTGTATGTCTGATCATGTACAGATGCTTGAGAACAATCAAGAATGTCCTTGTACACATGAATGTTTATAAATGCTCAATGACTGAATGAAGGGATATTTTATAACATATGAATATCTATTAATCATCAGTTGATTCATGGTACAACATTATTACACACTTGGCATGTTAATGGAAGATGACATTCACTTAGCTCTTGTTCAAGATGAGATGTACGTGGGTTATTTTGGTAATGTAGATAGTCATTTCATGCTAATATTATTGACATACAACTTTAAGTAAGTACCCATATAACAGCATACATTTTAATGTTATGTTTTCTGGTGTCTTAACTCTGTAAGACATTACTTACCTTAATCTTCTTTCATAGTTCATAATGTTGGCATGTGATCATGTATGATTTTTGGTTACAATAACAGATCTGTAAACCTGTATGAATATATCTGTAGTCTCTCTGTATCTCTATCTATATATGTATACACACACACACACACACACACACACACACACACACACACACACACACACACACACACACACACACACACACACAGTGTGTGTGTGTGTGTATATATAAACTGATAAATATATATATATATATATATATATATATATATATATATATATATATATATATATATATATATATATGTGTGATAACAATGGAAATAAAAGACAGCGCCCTTATTAGCATACACCTATAACCCTGCAAAACAGACCTCACACTGCAGGATAATATACCCAGCACAGATGTATGACAATGCTTCTAGATTAGCAGGAAACCAAGCAAATTGCAATATAAAAGGTGAAAAAACAAAATTGTGAAAAAATATATGAAAAAATAAAAAATATATTACAAAATGTATGTTGGCAACAAAAACAATAAAAAAAGAAAAAAATACCTATAAAAATTGTGTGTAAGTCTCTTTTGTATTGTTGACAAAAATGTATAATCGATATAAAATGATGTCCATACAAATCCTTAAAAATGAATTAGAAGTCCTGGGCAGCTTAATTCTTGGGATCACCAACCTCCCAACGATATCTAAGAAAAAAATAAGAAAGAAAAAGCGCCCTATCCTAGTGTAAATTCAGATTTTAAAGGTTTTAATTATCATGAACAGACGATTGCCAACTCACACTTTGTCAGTTTAAAATAAGCAATTTATGGGACAAGCCCATGCACCACGCTGACATCCAGGTTTCAGAAGTCTTCCATCTGCATACAAATGTAGCTGCTGTGAATCAGCCCTGCTGTGGGATATGCTGCCGGTACAACCTTTCTCCTCTGCAGGGAAGGTAGATGTTTCTGGCTGTATTCAATCACCCACCGATCAAGTAGCAGGATGCAGGAACTGACGTCTGTGTTCTGGAGCTTGAGCTGTTTGGCCACCGTAGTTTCCTGTACCATGTGATCCTACGCGTTTCCTCCGTCTCAGCAAACAGGCCTTGTGTTAATGAGATATAAATGTTAGGACACTTGCTAAAATTATGGTATCAGTATGAGTGAGTGTCACGGTAACTTATGACAAGATATAATGAACATCAAATATCTGGGTTGAACTGAACGAGGCTTAGATATAATAAAATATATTTATTCCTTAAAAAAGGTGAACACAGCAATATAGTACAATTAACAGGCAAGAAGATAACACTTACTTAGGGTTGGGGGATGGAGAAGTATCAGCTAGCAATTCTCCAGCAATCCGGTGACATTCAAGATGGTATCAGAAGAAGAACTAAAAACTGTAGGGTTGACACAGTTTATATACCTGTGTAACCCTATTCTTAACATTGAATACAGACTATTGGTGAACAATTATCTGTATCCAATCCCTAACGTGGAGACACAGATTAACCCATGCCCCCCAGCTAATTAGCCCATGTGTACTGGTACTCTATGGGTAGCCCCATAATTAAATCAGGGGCGACGACCAATCTACCAAATGAAGTATCTGCATTGTTTGTAGGTGTAGACATAACACTTACAAACCACTCCAGTTTGATGATTCTCCGCCCTCAGGTAACAATTAGAGCGGCAGAGTCTTGTTGATTAGTACTTGATCTGTTGATTAGTACTTAGGCTCAATCATCCGGCTGCCCTTCCTGACCTATTTAGCATAGCAGATTGAGTCTGCATTTTTCAGAGCAGATCCAAAATACCATACATATACTTTAATATCTACACATATTAATAAGTTCCATTTTGGTGGACTCAGTGGGTCGAAATTTGCCAGTTCTTAATATCAACTCTCTGCGACCTCCAGAACTGGAGATACAGAAATGCACTTTAAAACATTAAAATACAGGATTATAATGAAACATGGGAACAGGGGAACATACATTTTTATGACATGACAAGGTGTAAACCACATTCCTGGACCGCAGTCCAGTTAACCCCTTGCCTCCCTGGTGAGGCCAGGGGATGGCCATATGGGGTTCAACCCCTTTAATACCGGGCCACCCCCTTTCTCCCTCTACAGTGAGCCCCTAATTCACTCAGCTGTATTTAACTTTGAATATGATTACAACAAGGCCTGCTTACACACATCAATGCCTTTAGTTTAGCACTCTATATATAATATATATATAATCAGAATGAACGGTACAGGCCTTCATGGCTGCAAAGAGGCCTTGTTTGCTGTTAAATACAACTTCTACACAGCTGACTCAATTATGCCCTCAAACATACTCACCCAGTAATGTTATAAACTCTAATGAACTGTTAAGATTATTACAACAAGGCCTGTTTGCACACAACAAGGCCTTCAATGTAGCAAGATCTATATATATATATATATATATATATATATATATATATATATATATATGTAGAGGTATCAGTACCGTGTTAGCCGAGCTTCAATAATCAAAAAATAAATAGATGATACCGTTCTGTGGCTAACGAAATGCTTTTATTTGTGCGAGCTTTCGAGATACACTGATCTCTTCTTCCGGCGATGTTACAATCGTATATAAACTGTAAATATTACTGTATGTACAGCGCTTCCACTGCAGCAAGGGATTCTGGGAAATGACATGCAAATGAGCACTCAGTGCCACCTTTTGTCTCAAGCTCATATTATATATATATATAATCAAAAAATAAATAGATGATACCGTTCTGTGGCTAACGAAATGCTTTTATTTGTGCGAGCTTTCTAGATACACTGATCTCTTCTTCCGGCGATGTTACAATGAATGAAGCAAGCAAAAGCTATACTATAAACAGTGTCTATTGGAATGTTATCTGTGCTGGTCCTTCTCCCGGTGTGGATGTGTTTTATGGCTGGAGGTGTCAAAAGGTTCCTGACAGCAAGTGATGAAAGAGTGTGTATGTGTATCAGTGTGAATAAAAGCATTTCGTTAGCCACAGAACGGTATCATCTATTTATTTTTTGATTATTGAAGCTCGGCTAACACGGTACTGATACCTCTACATGGATATATATATATATATATATATATATATATATATATAAATATATATATATATATATATATATATATATATATATATATATACACACAGTGGTTGACAAATCACCAAAAAATCTACTCGCCACACAAAAAAATTTACTCGCCACTTAGTACCAAATGTGTGCTGCTTGGGCCAATATTTACTTGCCCGGGGGTTAAATCCACTCGCCCAGGGCGAGCAAATGTATAGGTTTGTCGAACACTGTATATATATATATATATAGAGAGAGAGAGAGAGAGAGAGAGAGAGAGAGAGAGAGAGAGAGAGAGAGAGAGAGAGAGAGAGAGAAAGATATATAGAGATATAGATATAGATATATATAGCAACTGAAAATATTACTGTATGTTCATTTGCATGTCTTATATATACACACACACACATATATATACATACTATATATATACACACAATATATAGTTAAATATATATCAACATATATATTTATCTAATTATATCTATATATATATATATATATATATCTATGTATATATCAAGAGAGACAAACAGAGAGAGTCAAAGAGAGAGAGAGAAAGAGAGAGAGAAACAGAGAGAGAAACAGAGAGAGAAAGAGAGAGAAAGAGAGAGAAACAGAGAGAGAGAAAAATAGAAAAAGAGACAAAGAGAGAGATGTGTGTATGGTTAATTTTAGCTAAGTGTAAGCAGAAATCTGTTCATCATAGCACTGTAGATGATTTCACACACATAGTTATTGTAATGAAAAGCGTAAACTTGTTTTGCACATGTTGATTGCCTAAGCCGAAAGTAAAGTTTCGATTCCTGTGAAAAGAGGGTATCTTAGACAAAGAATTTTAGCCAATTATTGTAACAAATTTCTTGTGGGAGAAAACCTAGGCATATAACTGTTAGGTTGTATTATAACCTTGGAACAAACCGCGAAAATAACATGTAACTATTCACACATTCAGCAGACATCCGTATGCGTTCAACTTAGACACTGTACACTTGAAGAGAGAAGAAATGGCAGAAGCTTCCACATTGCACAGCCATCCACGTAAATCATACACATTTTTGATTTATGAAGCAATCGAGTCAACGGCAGAGAAAAGGGCAACCGTGGGGCAAATCTAGGACTTGATCCAAAAGAAATATCCATACTACCAAGAACCTGACAAACAACGACATTTTAAAACTTCTGTACGATTCACTTTATCCACAAATGAATGTTTTGAGCGTGTCCATGATCGGCAAGATCAACGATATGGATGCTGGCATGTTGCGCCATCATTTAAACTTACCATGGAACATGGAACATATCTTCTGTTAAATAGCATATTTTTGCCCAATACCAGTTACATTGAAGCCGCACAGACTGTCGCATTTGCTGATATACCGGCATTCACCATATAAAAACAAAGTGTCGCCCACATATAACGTGGAAACGTGGTCATGTCCCTAGGCGTCCTTAAAAAGGTTACCGATGCAAGCCCCACCCCCAATCGACGTGCGCGCGTGAAACAGTATTGGCTGTGCCCGTAGCTTATTGTTACGGTCAGTGCAGTGTGTCATGCGCGCGCGCCTGTGGGGCGGTGAGTGCACCGCGCTGGAGGCCAATGTTCATTCAGTGAGAGGTGTTTGCGTGCATTTCACGGTGCCTTCACATGACGTCACACATATTTTGTTCGCTCATTGGCTGATCGTCCGTTTTGGCCGTGGGCACACGTCCGTTGAAAAAGTTTAGATATGTACGTGTGTAGAAGTGAATTTGTTTCGCTTCCATATCATAACTTTCAGCCATGATATGCATACTGCTAGCAGCACCATGGAGGGACATGTATTGAACGCACAGCGTACACATCGTTTTGCGCATGCGCTAAGACTTAGTCCACACATTCGTGACGTGCGCGCGCAACAGACGTTGTGCGCGCACATAGTTATGTATACAGGCACCGGAACAAACATATCAGTAGTAATGCCAGCAACGCCATTTGAAAAATGAGATAGTTCAGTATCTGTAGTTTTATCCTTGCTGTTTAAACATATACGTAACTTATGCGTGAATATCCACAATCATATAGAGATGTGTTAAGCGTTGTCATGCTGAAACATAGATAAATGTGCCATCTTTGAACATCATGTGTTTTCTGTATTTCACAGATGTCGCGGATGAATACATGGGACCAATGTATGATTTCAGATGGGCCAATCGTTATATTAGATGATTGTGATGACTAGCGAACAACTATTATAATAAATATGTAACAATGCTTTCAATGATTGGTGCGCAGATTAACAATCACTACATAATGTTATCCTATAGTGCAAATATTTACTATGCACTTAATTATCATAATGATGTTGCTAAGCACTGAAGTTAGAACTTATATTGATATTTTTTTTCTTTTCTACTAACATTATATGTATTGCCATGTGATATATGCAACCAACATTATCACTCAGCAAACACAGTAATCTACTATATATTCTAATCTCACGTGTGACTTGTCAAAGAATGTAAATGCTACATAACAAGTCGTAGACATTGTATCTGAACGTACACAATAACAATAGGGAGGTGATAGAAACTGTTTAGTCGTGTGAATGTTATATTATCACGTAAGTTGTAGTGGTAACCTAACATGCATGAGATAATGAATGTTAGGTACAGATCATTAAACCATGAACATTTGTGTGTACATTTAATTCACACGAGTAACTATAGTTTAGTGTTATTAGTAAACGTTCAACACATACATAGCTAACTGACGCCGATGATAAAAGCAACATTATTATGTTGGTTTATATTATTTCTGTAACAGGGTGTGCAGCGCACAGCAAAGATGAAAGAGCAGGTCTTGCAATAATATCCTTTATTTTTCAAACATCTGGTTGTGGGACAGCAGCAAACTTCAACGCGTTTCGTTCAAAAGAACTTTTTCAAGAAATGCTGTTACAGTAAAAGGGTCAGTTTAAATGCAGCTGTTCGCCCCGTTTTCGCGCCAAAACTGACGTCATGATGCGTCATTAAACCAATAGAATTCATCAGGCCGCGCATGCGCGGCGTGCCAGAGTGTCCCTGAATCCCCAACAAGCCTCAGCCGAGCTCAATCAGGATCGGCATGCCTCTATGTGCAGCCTCTGCTGAGAGCACGCCTCTGATGGCTCTGTAGGATCCTCCACACTCCCCGTTTTCCACGCATGCGCAAATGAGGCCACCGAGTCCTCCAGCCTAGGACATAGATGACAGTCCACAGCCTGCCAGGGGAGACACATAAAATTATTTATACTATGTGGAGGATGTTATACCACTGGAGGCACTGAAAAAGCTGGGCAAACAGCTTGCAAACCACCACATACATTACAAAGCCAAAGTGCAACTATACATAGATCAAAAATGATGTACAAAATATTCTATAGACTAATAGACTTAAACATATATAACTAAGGTCAAGAATGTACATATTTATTTACACAGTGCAAATATAAAACGAATCAACATATATGAAAATATGTATACTTATATAAACTAAACATAAATATATATGTGGGTTTAAACAACTTAGTGTAACAAATAACTTTATTGATTAAAAATTATGATTTAAAAATATATATATATAATAAGGATATATATATAAAGCAATTAAAACAAATTAAAAAGATGTTTTTATCTTATACACATATTTGAAGAACAGCAGATTGCTTGCTCATATTAATGGAATGGAGATTATTTTATCTTTAGCATTTATAGGATTAATACATCATTATGGAGTAGTGTATTATTATTGTGGATATTGGTCCATATACACAAAAAGTTTTTCTAATGGACAATCTTGTTGTACTGTGGTCAGATCAATGAGAGCATAAGGACATTTGATACAATATGCATAATTCAAGAAAACGCAGAATATATTCATTAAGCAAATGCGAATATATTTACACAAAGTGTAACAGGGTAATGTCATGAGGATAAATTAATTTAAATTGGGTATAGATTACTAGGAATGGGGTAGAATGGTCAAGGGGTTATCCCAGTCATGTACATGATTGATCTATATAATGGGGTTAATTGGAACATAATTTTATTGAATATATTTATTTAAAAAAATGGTTGATATTCCATTCTATATTCATCCCCTCTGGGTACCTGGTGTTTAGTGTGAATATCCAGTAGGATTCTCTACAGTCTAATGTTTTAACAGTATTTCCCCCTCTTTCTTTTTGTATTATCCTTTCGATACCCACAAATGAGAAGTTCTTTATGCCTCCCTGTGTGCATTCTGTAAAATGCTTCGACACAGGGTGATTAATGTCTTGTTTACGAATCAATCCACAGTGTTCCTGCATCCTTGTTTTTAATGCCCTTGTGGTCCTACCGACATATCTCTTCCCACAGCCACAAGTAATAAGATACACCACAAAGGTGGTGTTGCAATTGATGAAGCTATATATAGTGTGACGTCTATGTGGACTGTGGGAGAAGATATGTCGAGCAGGCCTCATGAAGCTACACATATTACAGTGATTGCATCTGTATGATCCCTTGGTAAGGAATCGTTCTTGTTCTTTCACGGGTGTAGATATCACACTAGGTGATAGAAATGTGGCTAGTGTCTTAGCTCTTCTATATACAAATTTTGGGCCTTTCTCTGTGTAGTTACGGAGTATGGGGTCCATTTTTAGTAATTCCCAATGCTTATTTACAATTTTGTTCACTTGATAACTCGATTTATTGAATTGGGAAATAAATAAAGGACAAGTCCCATCTTCCTTATTCTCTTTTTTCTTATTGTTAAGGCGAGAGCCATCCCCCACTCTGGATCCGGAGGGTAGTATAGTTTCTCGTTCAATTTCTGTGACTTCCTGTAATGTGGCTTGGAGTGTCTCCCATGGTGGCTCGTGCATAATGAACCCAGCACTTTAGAGCACCATTCACAAACAATTATATTATTTCTGGTAGAAATACATGCATCACACCAAAACTAAAACACACACACACTATGTTGCTGAAATGTGTGCGTATGCAAATGTCTACTTCATTTATGTTCATATGTTGACAGTAGTTATAAAGGATCATGATCATTATGACTAACTAACGTGAATGAAATAAAAATTTTATTAACTACATTGTCATTGTGTTGAATGATTTAGGGAAAGTTGAGAATCCAAAGAACTATACTTTGGAATGGTGTTAACAGTTTGTCAAATTTTATATGAACGTCAAATCAACACACATCTTTCACTTATACATACACATGTGACAATGTAGTAATCAACATGAAGATGAAGTGAGAGAAGAAATAATCACATACATTGCAATGTTAATGATGTTTAACACATTTGGGTCTTTTCATACAAACATGCATTGAGTGTTAACATCGCTCATGTGCATGAATGGATGTTGTTACGTTGCCAAAATTACATGTTATGTAATGTACGTAATGATTTGAAAACACACTGCACAATAACCACCAAGTGTAGATAAACGCACGGACACAATACAGAAATGACATCTTTCAATTGTCACATCTTTTTCATTACGTTCTCTTTATACATCCTGTAACTATACCTGTATCGAGGTTTGCACATCTTATGACAGATGTGAATTCAAATACATACCATGAGCAGTCCTTGGAGTGATATACCTTGAAAAAGAAAACATGAATGAATATAAATCATTGTCATGACATGTTCATTAAGATAAGCAACACACAGAAGTGACAATTTTGTATGTGATACGAAACAAAATCTAGAATACGTCAAATATGATCTTAAATACACAATAGTCTACATATCATTGTGACACACATGTCACACTCCAAAAGAAAATTTGTATGTAACCATACTGCACTAGCTATTGGCTATCGACAAAGTAGGTTTATTGTGTATGCATAACCAAAAAGAGCATGTTCCGAAAATATAGATTTAGTACACATTATTTCCTCACGTACATACAACACCTTTTAGTGGTAAGAAGTATAATACAACCTGTTGATGAATTACATACCGGTGCCACATGCAATTGTCCACACAGAAGAGAAGAGAAAGGTGTGAGAACCATATTCATCTGTTTCCTAAGTGAATGGTATTTGGACACATGTATTTATCATTACAATGAATGAATACATCTATGTAGTACTATGAACATATATGTATTTGCTTACATGAAAAATATGTGTTTATGACATTCTGACGTGTCTCCACACCTCTGGCTGTTTGCTCAGTGTCAGCTGGTAAATTTACAGGATGCTCCTCCTCCAAGCCCTGACGTATGTCGGTTTCTAAATTATTGCAGAGTGCCAGATTGTGCAAAATGCAACATGCAATTATAATATCTGACACTTTAGCAGGCTTATATTGAAGTGCCCCACCAGTTCTATCTAAACACCTGAATCGTGTCTTCAGAAGCCCAAATGTCCTCTCTATGACGAATCATGTAGATATATGTGCCACGTTATACCTCTCCTGTGCTTCACATTGAGGGTTTGCCACCGGGGTCAATAGCCACGGCCTAATTCCGTATCCTGAGTCACCTATAATCCATCGTGCACAAATATGATACAATTTGTGTTAACATTATTACATTCAACAGTTCATAGAAAAACTAGAGTTGTTTCTTAAAACATCATAATATGTACTCACCCACCAGCCAGCCAGGTCCAAAATAGCCTTCTTCGAAAGCATGGAAGACTGATGAGTTTCTCAGGATAGAGGAATCGTGACTGGAACCAGGGAATTTGGCTACCACATGCATAATCTTCATCGTGGCATCGCATACCACCTGTACATTCAGGGAATGGTAGTGCTTACAGTTGTGGTAAGCATGCTCACTCTGACTAGGCGGGATCAAAGCAACATGGGTGCAATCTATTGCACCCATCACACATGGTATCCCGGCTATGGCATAAAAGCCATTTCTCACTTCCAGCCACTCTGTGTGCTCTGTAGGAAAATGAATATAATTCCTAGCTGGTCTGTTCAGTGCACATAGAAACTGGGTAAAGGCCCGCGAGAATGTAGATTGCGAGACCCCGCCCACTACGCCCACAGTTGTCTGGAATGACGCGGAAGCAAGATAATGTAATGAGCACAGCATTTTAAGAAGCCCAGGGACTGCACGACCTCTGGCTGTCACAAAATCTAAATCTCCCCGTATCTCTTCATAAAGAGCTAAGATTGCTGCTGAACTCAAACGATAGCGACTTATAATCTCCTCCTCACTCATCCCATCTAACATGGTTCTCTCCCTGTACAAACGAGGACGAGGCACAACTTCTCTCCTCTCTCTTCTCCTCTCATCTCCTTGCCCTCTCCCTCTCCTCTCTGCGTCCCTGTCCCTGTCTCTGTCCCTGTCCCTGTCCCTTCCTTGGCCTGTGACATCCTGACCCTCAGCTAGCCTCTCCTCCAATAGAATGTTCCTCTGTCTCATAAACATTCATATCATTTTCAGGTCTGTAGCTGTCAATGCGCAGGTAATTAGCCTCCTTTAAATACCTATGTGATGATGTCAGGTGACTTGATGAAGTGCAAGGTGTTACATTAACATATCCAAGTAGTTAACTCCAAACGGGTATCCAGTACGAATTAAAAGGATTATTTATGTGTGTTCACCAGGCAATCATGATATTTGACAATGATGTAACGTTAAGCTTTGTACAACCATTTATTCGCAAGTATTTATGGAATGTGTAATGCATGTACCACTTCTGAACGCAACACTCAGTCATCTCATTAGGATACAAACATGACATTGACGTTGAAAAACTAAGTTGCAACATGTCTAATTTGCTATGTTATTGTCACATGTTCACAGGAACTAATTGTAATGATGCATATGCATAATATAATGCCATCAGTATATTTGCTATTGATTATGTTTCAATCGTGTAAAAATGAGTAACTATTATAGATCTGTGTATAACTTAGCATGAATTGATTCTAATGCATCGTGTACAATGTAAACATGCAATGTTATTGAGTGTCCAATTGCGGACGTCATCAAAAGAGGGAGGTCACAAAGTACATGTAAACATGAAAACAAACAGCTACGTTTACATTTGATCATGCGTTACACATTTAAAGCATTCTCTAATGTATACCAACATTACTATACGCTGTGAAATCTGTTACATCATATAATAATTTGAAGCACACTTAAGTAACATGTTTAATATTATGTGACCTGTTCCTTTAAGAGTTTACTATAGGAGTTTACCTTGACACATCATAACATTAAGACTAATGTGACACGCAAATCATCATAACATAGAAAAGTACAATGTTCTGCCAATAATACACGTAAGCGGTGACACGATGAAGTGAATGACATCGACACTGTAATGCCATGTATTATGAGCAATAGAACGTAAACACTCCTATAAAGTTATAAGTCCCCGCTCCATTGACTCCATTGATGTAGAGATGAGCTATTTTTTCTAAGTGCCGTCCCGGCAACCTTGCCGATCCTTCTCCCCTCCAACTTGCCAACTTTAGTTTAGTTGGCGGGACAAATTGCCATAGAAATCTCCATTTTTGAGTGCCGATCAGCACCGATAAGCTGATCGGGGCTACTAGAATACAGCCGAGTTCAAAAAGTGCCGATAAGTGGGTTATCGGCAGCCGCTTGCCGATAAATTTTTATCGGGAAGAAAAAATGCTGATTTTGACCACTTATCGGCGCTTACTGAATCTCAAATGCAATTTTGGCGGGAAAATGCCGATAAAAGCCTTATCGGCGCTTACTGCATGAGGCCCTATGTCAGATGCGAGGACCAAGTTCTCATTTTAGATTGCAGCGGTCGCGGCTGCAAACTGAAGCCAAAAAGAGGACCAGGAGAACCGTGTGAATATCCCGGTCAGGGTAAGCTCATACAAGCGGACGCCCTGCACCTAGGAAAGTCTAGATTTCCTTCCCAGACCCGCAGTAAGTGTATTTTTAACTGTTTCTTTTGTATCTCTTCTTATTGTATGTAGGTTTACCTATTAAATTACCATTTGTTTTTACTATCTTGTTTTGTCTAATGACTGATCCCGGTAATATATAAATGGTGTAAAAAGTATCTGGTCTCCCATGACAGGGTGACTTTAACCCTTTGAGTGCTGAATGTACTTGTACCCTTTAGTGCTAAAGAAATCTTGAAGTTTTTGATGCTAGCAAAATATAAGTCTCAATAGCATTCTTAGTATAAACCTAGACAAATCAAATATGCTTCTTCTTTTGGGGGCAGACCCTGTAGATTATAAGAAAAAAAAGACAAGAAAAAAAGGCAAGAAAAAAAGAAAAAAAGGGGGATGGGGGAGCACCAGTAGAAGGCTGGTAAAACCTAAATGGTCGTATAATGTTATATGACAATATGAAGGGTTTTCCTGACAATATGAATGGTTTTGTGTGTGTAAAATAATTGTTAACACTCACACGGCCTTGTGCGAATGCTGTCGCATCAAGGTATCTTTAAGACTCCCTTTTCTTTCTTCTTCCTTCTTTCGTCTCCTTTCTGTCTTCTGGATTTTTCCTCGCCACCCTGCGTCTGTATCTTTCTTCTCCTACTTCTTTGATGTTTATCTCGCCCTCGGAATAAATATATACACAAAAAATTTCTTGTCTCATTTGTTGAAGGATCCTGGGTAGATCCTTTATTGGGGTCTTTAAAGTCACAGGCGGAAAAGAAGCAGAGGGACACCTTGCCCACCACCAAGGTTGCTATTCCCCCCTTTACTATACCCACCATCCCCCTAGGTAGCGCCCGGGTTTTTTGTTCTCCATACCTGTAGATTATAATACTGTGCATGGTGTAATATTACTTTCCCACATGCAATAGAAATGTAATTTCAATGCATTTGTAAAATGAATAACGTCAAGTGAATATTAACTTCAATAGATCTTTCCTTTGGTGTCACACCGATACAGGTACAGTACAGAGAATACTGGGGCACAGCAGTCTTTAATAAAGAGTTTTTTTCAATCTTAATCTTTTGTCAACTTTTCAGTGTTTACATCACACTTTCATCAGGACGATAGATAGATAAATAGATAGATAGATAGATAGCAAAATCTTTTCATTTTATTATTAATCTTACTATGTTCATGCGGAGATTGCAGTTGCATAAAAGTATATTTTTTATATAAATGCGGTACGGTTTCTCTGGCTCCTTCTCCTCGGAAGCAGTTATCTGTTCGGCCTCTACCCATGATGGTGTCTGATAGAGTACCTGCACACAGGTACTTACTTATATTGTTACCTGAGTGGGGTTGTTAAGGGAAACACACGGTGGTCCATTAGGTCTCCACTCCTACCCACAGTGCTGCATCCGGGGTCCGTCCACCAGAATTGTCGTCACATACAAGACTGAAGAGACCACAGCTTTGCAGGTGGCAAGAAACTATAAACAGAATGCAGAGGTTTGAGGAAGTCAGAGATAGGACGCTTGTGCTCCCCTACAAAGCTATACATAACACTGTTCCACTGCTCTACATCTAAGACCTAATTTCCAAGTCCTCCCCACACATTGTCTATGCTCTGCCCATGTCCTCCATCTCTCCACCTCCCTAATTACTTCCTTTCACTCCTACTTACAAGACTTTTCCCGCGCTGCACCCCAACTCTGGAATTCTTTACCATGCACAGTAAGACTCTTCTCCACTATACATACATTTAAAGGTTCCTTACAACCCCACCTTTTGAAGGAGATCTACCCAACACTCTTCTGACTTCTTTCTTTGGCTTCCATCCTAGAACTGCATACTTGGAGGCCTGAAGTGAACTTACACACACTATTCCTATAACCCTTTTTGTAGATTGTAAGCTCCTTGGGACAGAGACCTCCTTCCCATTGTGTCAGTTTGTCTTAACATATACTGTATGTAGTCTTTTGTCATACAATGTTAGTGTCCTTCCTTCCACATTGTACTGTGTGGTGGAATCTGTTGGCACCATACAAATAAAAGATAATGATATGCATTTGGACACCTCTTAATTAAGATACTGTCACCACATTTTGCATGATGGTTCCTGAGATCAAGAAGCAAGTTTTTGTCTATGTTTGGATACAATTCACAAATGACATCACTGGTGACATCACATATGACTTCACAAATTACATAAGCAAAGACATAACTGATGACATGCCATATGACATCACAAACTACCTGATCCCATCACACAACCCTCAAGCTACCACTTCATCTTGTTTATTCTGAAAATACAATTTGCAACATTACCAAAAATAAAGGCGCAGCCTAAGTTCTTCAAGAGTGCGAGACCATTGTTTGGAATGAGAGTACAATGACCCACAAACACGCATTAGAGGCTCTCGATCGAACACTTTACGACCTCAGAGGCAATACAATTATTATGGATGGAGCTGTTGTTTTAGCAGGGGATTTCGCATTAAGAAACTACAAAATGAAAATTATCCATTTCCAAATCTCTGTATTTTTTGGTACTTTCAGCTAATTAATAATAATAGGGCCAAACTACTGATGGCTATGAGCTCAATTACCCTCCCATAGTATGCAGGAGACCCCTGGTTGCCTTAATATACTGGGAAAGTACAGGAAAGGTGGGGGGAAATGTAAAATACATACAAGACACCGGAATACCAGAAACTAGAAATGGTATTATGACAATGAGGGGCAGAGACTCTTAAGTAAATTGTTAAAGTTTAATATTATCATAAAGGCAGGGAGAAAATTGCATAAAATACTGATAGTGTGTAAGAAACCCCAGATCAGTATTAAGACCTCTTTTTTTGTGTGTGTAAAAACCTTTCAAGTTCTGGAAGGTGATGAGTCAGGTTAGGAGGAAGAAGTTCACCTTCATGCAGTCATATGGAAAGGAACTGCAGGAGCAGACAAGGTACAAATTAAAATATAAAATGTATTTTGCATGAGACCTTGTAGACACAGTCAAGGAGATGATAAGGAAGACGAGTGATGTGTTCAAGGAGGTGAAGCATTGCAAAAAAAGGCAGAAAATCTTACAATAAATAGAGAAGAAACAACCAATTGGTCTAAGAGAAGTACTGTAATGGTCATCCACCTAGGAGAGAACCTTGAGAAAGGTGGGATTCACAGGGGTGTCCCATTTGTCAGGGTTGCGGAAAGGCTGATCAGGAAAACAGATGTGAACAGAGACCAGCAGAGGCCGTTGTACTATCAATCCCCAAGGTTCGAAGACAGGACCTTGGGAGGCAACACCGTAGGTCCAGTTAGAAGCGTTGCTTTTGTGAAATGGAAAGCAATCCAAAAGAGAGATAGATTGATGATCAACTAGAGTGCCTGCATCAAATTAGACAAATTGTTACATGGATCATTCTAGTGATAGAAGGTGAGTGCAAAACTGTGAATTAATAAGTGAATAGCAGAAAAAATGGGGGGTACAACAAAGTGAGTTCTTTTGGAGTATACACCCCTGTGTACCCTCCATTTTTGTGTGAAATTCACCCCATAAGTTGGAGCGTGCCTGTCTTAATTAATTACGTAAAAATACTGACCTTGATCCATAGAGGATCGCAAGTGACCATCATCCGAAATAAGTACTTCCTGAAACTCCTCTATTGCTTCGAATAGTTGCCAACAATTGCACTAAAATCCAGCATGTCGGCAATTTCAATGATGATATTCAGATCGGTGAACATGTTTACAGACGTCAAGTATTATACTATGCAATAAAGCCAATGGGGAACCACCACATGTGATAGTTGGAATGTTTATACTAATAAATTGTGATGAATTGCCAGGGTTCCTCAAAGGTGAATTAGAACTCGCCACAACTGACCCTTCAACAGACAGTCATAATTATTTGTAGTTGTATCGAGGCTGACCAGTGTGGTGGTGACTCACGTAATGATGGCGATCACATTAAGTGCAACAGGTGGAAATTGTTATGATGGCCATGATTGTAGGGGTTATGACAGAGCAGCGGTCTCCAACATTTTTGTGTCCACGCACGCAATACACTTATAATACACTTACAACACGCTTACAATATACACTTACCTTGGGGGGGGGGGGCCTCTAGCAGCTGTCGGCAGTACTGTGGTTGTGGCACCCACAAAAGGCTTGGCTGGCACCATTGTGCCCATGGGCACCGTGTTGGAGACCTCTGTGACAGAGGATATGATTCCCGGGCTAGTAGAAGAATGTTTGGTAGTAGTCACCAGCAGAATGAGGGTTTCAGAGATTGAAGACGGTATGGTGCCTAGCGATATGAAAGGTGGGAATAGAGAGGCCATTCTCAATGGCTGATTTTGAACCTGAAACCATGAAGCGCCCCACAGGAGGATAACCTCAATGGTGCCCCTGCACCATCTAGTCATGTATCTTCAATTGTCAGTGGCATGAAAGCTGTGAGAATGTGAGATGGCAGAATGACCGCAGAGAGTGCAAGAGAAACTACAACAATGCCGCTTGGACACATCAACTTAAAAAAAAGCCTAGAGAAAGACCATCTAGTTGGTGCAACAAAGAGGCCCAGAAGTGTTCTAAAAGTGAGAACGAGCCTTCTCAGATAAGCAACTGGCGCAGAAGAAAGAATGAGAAGTCAGGTCTGGGAAATTATTAGAATTACCCTCCAGGCCCACAGAGGCACACAAAGCCTGAAGGTCAGACACACGATGATGAAATCCTGATGAGGAATTGTCATCAAAGGAGAAAGTATGATGTCAGGTGGAACAACAGACCCTGGGTGGTGGTCTGGTCTCTCAGCCCTATCCTTCGTGACTTAGCAGTGCATTCTACTCATTTCTTAATAGATTAATAACGCCAAGTGAATATGAACTGGAATAGTTATTTTAGTCGGTGTCGCAATTACACTACATAAATGTCATTGTAATGCCCCTGTAAGGAATCAGGGAGCGCGTACTCCATGGCGCACTCCCTCCTTACCTGCTGCCTCACGCAACCCTGCTGTATACGCATAGTGCGCTCACGGAGGAACCTTGTAGACATAACGGAGTCTGGCTCTGCCTCCCAGTTACGGCGCGCGTCGGCATCACGCGTGTGCACCGCTCCCCAGCTGCGGGTCAACACCCTCATCACGCTCACCTGTCTCCTGCACCGCTCCACCTATCCCTGCCTCCTATCCCTGCCTCCTATCCCTGCCTCCGCTGAAGCCGCACCTCTACTGTCCTCCTATATATGCTCAGCTGTGCCACTTGCACTTTGGCTGAGCATAGTTCAGCAATTTCTACAATATGGTCAAAATAGCTTTCAAACCCCTGAAATTTAGTTTTTTTTTCTTTACCTTATTTGAACCAAATAACTGAGCCCAGGAAGTCAAAATTTGCAGAGATTTATAAAAAAAAAAAAAGTAGAATATATTTTTGTGAGAGTACGATGCTGTCCTTATGAATTATATATGAATGTTGGTAAGAAACAGAGTTCTGCAGGGACACTTCCTAAAGGTCTCGAAATTCAATATGCCGGTGCTCCTAGATGTAGGGGAAATCCTGCACGTCCCAAAGAATCATAAAGCAATAGAGGAACGTCAGGGCACATGGACTTAGCAAAAAGAGAGATTTAATTCAGCCAGAGACACCGACGTGTCGCCTGCCACGCAGTCTTTATGACAATGAGCCCTCGCCTCTGATAAAGACTGGTTGCAGACGAAACGTTGGTTTCTTTGGCTGCATTACATCTTTCTTTTTGCTAAGTCCATGTGCCCTGATGTTCCTCTATTCCAGTGTAGCCCCTGTCAGAAATAGTGGACTACATATCTTTCTCCTACTGGAGTAAGTCCTGTTAAGGGCAGGCGCCAGTAGTAATCATGGGTTTTCCCCCTTCAAGCCCTGACCTGAGTGATAGAGGTAGGCTCCTGACTCTCTGGCAGGCCTGAGACAGAGGGGAGGTCCTGCTGACATCATAAGGGGCAGGGATGTACTCTATTTAGTAGACTGTTCCTGTGAGTGACTGTCTGTCTGTCCTGGGAGCTGAGAGAGAAAGGAGGACGGCTGTTATGTCCTGGGAGAGGAGGAGTGTGGTGAGGAGTTCTACCCTAGGAGTATGATCCAGGAGACAGGAGGAGACCCTCAGCCTGTAACGTACGTGCCTGCCACAAACAAGGAGGGACCCCGATACTGAGGTGAGATGGGTAACAAACTGCACCCACAGCTACGGGGACACGCCTGGAAAGTGGAAAATAGGCGTCTGGAACCGTCTGGGAGTATAAGGTAAGGTAATATACTCGCCAGATGAGAAGGGAGATTCCAGAAGATAGGTGGTACCGAGAGCCTGGGTTCCAGAGCCGGGAGGTAGGTCGGAATGGAGTGTCCAGGAGGTCAGGATACAGACCAGGGGTAGAAGACCAGAGCGGGATCCACAGCCAGGCCGGTTCGGTACGCAAAGGATCACTGAAAAGACAAAGAGATAGGAACTGAGGCAGACACGCCACAGGAAACGCTGGGGAACCAGCGTAGCCGCTACAGCGCGGCGAAAGCGAAGTCTGCCAGGAAACAAAGAAAGCAGCGCAGAGGCTGCTATGCAAGAAGGCCTTGGGATGCCGGGGACTGGAAGCAGGATACAAGGCACAAGGAGCCCAGCAGGCCAAACATGGAGTCTGTGACAAGCACAGTTACTTGCAACTTTGGATTGCAAAGTCTATGTCCAGCAACTTCCTGAGGGCTGGGCAGGCACTAAATAGCACAGAAGGCCAATCAGGCCAGAGCTGCACAGGAGGCAGCAGGAGGCAGGTGATTGCAGAAGCAGGGAATAGATTGTCTGGAACCTGCAAAGCTTCGGATGGAAGGGCTCCAGTCAAAGCCAGGAATGGATTCCTGACACAGCCAGACTGAGTAGAGCGGATAGCACTATATTGTGTGGACCAATGCCCCTCACCCTGCTGAGAGGGTGAGGGGGGAGAGATCCGGCCTCATCCATAGGGCCTACCTTGGGTGGAGGCAGGGGTATTGCAGCCCCAACCAGGCCATCCTGCAGGGGTACATTCCTGGAGGAAAGGAGAGGAACAAGCCTGTACACCTGTGGAGTGCATTGTGCATATGAACTGCTGTGTACTGCTGCTGTTGTGTACTGCCACTGCTAAGCTGTAAGGACAATAAAGAGCCGCTGCTATTTTACATAAAGACTGTGTGTGTGTGAGAGCTGGATCATTCGCCCTGGGACCAGGGTTTTCTCTGTAGGGGCCTATCCCACATCCCTGGGACTTATGGAGATGGAGGCGCTGCACCGTTGCTAAAGAAGATGAAGGCAAATACCCCAGAAGCCTGGTCCTGTTGTCCCCAATACCAACGCAGGAGACTCAGGCCCTCCTGTTACAAGCAGGTACGCACCACCCAGATACACGTAGCCAGCCCTCACTACACCCTAGAGGGACAATCTGTGTCCGGGGGGGGGGGGAGGGAACATGGGCTACCCCAGTATATTAGATCTACACAAGAACAATGTGTTTGTTGAATGGAAATCTCAGTATTCCTTTCTATGTAAATTGTATCTTTTTTTGTGTGATTTGATGTTTTACATACAGGTGCGCCGACGAGTATTCTAAAACTTGCCTTAAACCTGCCTTGGAAAATCTGTGGCTATCACCAACAAGATCCAGGTACATGCTGGGTACATGCTGGGTACATGCTGGGTACATGCTGCAACATTTCAGTGACATTTCTGCAGAGACTAATGGCCCATCAGATTAACACAGCAGGGGTCCCTGGCAGTCCCATTCAGTTTGAATGGGACTGCCAGGGACCCCGCTGTTAATCCGATGGGCCATTAGTCTGTCTGCAGAAATGTCACTGAAATGTTGGAGCATGTACCCAGCATGTACCTGGGTCAAGTTGGTGATTGCCCCAGATTTGTTTTAGAATACTCGCACTACAGTATGGATATTTTCTAATGAATTACAACAGCATTGATAACTGTGGCAATGGTTTTATTTCAGGTATGCCCGGGCAAAGATATAGTAGTACAAATTACATCTGTGTATACATAGACATAAATATATGTGTCATTGGAGCCAAGATGAAAACATTCCTGTACATTTTACAGGCTGATCTGATAAACTAAACATGTTTTTTTACAGTATGTGAGGTACTAGTAGATTTTGTTTCGAATCTGGCCATTCCAGATGGAATGAAATATATAATTATCCCTTCAAGCACGTTACTGATCCTATTACAATAACATGTCCTAGCTCTGTCTTAATTAAAAAATACAAAAAAAAAGAAATTGTGAATTTCTGACTTTTTATTGTGCCAGAACTTGAATCCTGCCAAAGAAAAAGATTAGCATATATATTTCATGCATTTTGTGTTAGGTCCAACAGATCTGATGCATTTCGGATTTACATTTTTCCAAAGAAGGGGATGAAGCATAGACAATAATATTTTAGGTTTGGATTTTTTCTATGAGCCTTATGTAAACTTCCCACTTGTATGTAGATCACACAACAGAAATGCCTCACTGGGATCAAAAATGAGAGATCCAGTGACCTTTCCAGGATCCTTAACAGCTCTCGGGGAAGGGTTGACCAAACAGGGCAGAACAGGTACACACCTCATGACCCGTTCACGTCATTAAGACGTAGGAGGGATTTTTTTTTACTGGTCTCTCAGCTGCAAAAGGGGGACAAAAACTGGGGCAACAATCAGCACCATATTTAAGAAATGGAGAAAATAGCTGAAGCGCTCAAATGCAGGTGTACTGAACAAAAATAAGCCAGGGAGGGGGGGAGGAGGAGGGGGCTACAGGTCCGCCTCCAAAAGGAAGAAGTTTTGAATGACGTATCAAATGTTATAAATATATCAGGAACTGCTCTCTCCCCTATAGAGTTGTCACTCCTAGATAAAGGCCTAAAATTTTCACCTTCAATGAACTTTAATTTGTTTGAAACCACTATTGATGTGTATAAGTTTGTTAGGAAATTATCCTTGAAAAAGTTTTTTGACAATTTTATTCCAAATGTTTCTGGGTCGACCGGAGATGGGGACTTGGATGGGGGGCCACCACTCGCTATCGAGAGTGATGTCCCCTCATCTGACTCTGTTCCTCCGGTATCTATTGCTCTACATACATTTAATGATTTCTGTACTCTGCAAGATATGAATGATCTTTTGTCTGAACAGACTTCTGATGATATTAGTATTCCTACTTTCTCAGAATGGAATTCGGGCCTAAAAAAGAGCTCTATCTTCTACCCCACTCATGTTAAGGGTCAATTTCTAACTATGTTTGAAAATTTGATTATTAGGGACCTTCCTCTTCTAGCTCAGGGATTTTCCCTTTCACGTATAGATCATGACAATTTGAATCAAAGTGAACGTTTAGCTTTAAAATCTTTGAAAAATAATCATGCATTGGTCATTAAGAGTGCGGACAAGGGGGGTGCGGTGGTGGTGCAGGGCAGAGACGGTTACATCAGGGAGGCATTACGCCAACTGGATGATGGCCGCTCCTATCGTGTACTACCCGCCGATCCCACTCCTCACTTCTTGGATGTCCTTACAGAACTGGTTGACTCAGGTGTTATTATGGAAGTTTTATCCAAGGAAGAGGTTAAATACATTATACCATCACATCCCATTATTCCTATCTTCCACCATCTCCCAAAGATCCACAAGACATTGGTCGACCCTCCAGGTCGTCCAATTGTCTCTAGTATTGGATCTTTGGGAGATGGTCTGTCAAGATATGTGAATGGTTTTCTTCAGCCATTTGTTAGGAAGTTGCCCTCATTTATACGGGACTCTGGTGATCTTCTTGATCAGATCAAAAATGTCAATTGGGGCAATCATTACTTGTGGGTAACACTTGATGTTACCTCTCTGTATTCAATTATACAACATGATCATGGGATGGCAGCTGTCCGCCAATTTATTGAGATACCAGAAATTTCAATTTTTCAGTCGGCTTTTATTTTGGACGCTATTCCTTTTTTACTCACGCACAATTTCTTCACATTTTACAATAAGTTTTATTTGCAACTAATTGGCACTGCTATGGGCACAAGTTTTGCTCCTTCTTTTGCAAACTTATTTATGGGGTGGTGGGAAGCACTCTTTATATATTCAAGCACCAATTCTTTTCGTCACAATATTGTTTTATATAAAAGGTTTGTGGATGACTTAATTATTATTTGGAAAGGGGATGTCACTACACTTCACGCTTTTGTATCTTATCTTAATGACAATATTTACAACTTAAAATTTACACTAAATTTTCATTTTCATCACATTGAATTTCTGGATCTACAATTATTTGTAGATATAGATAAAAAAATCCAAACGGATGTATATAGGAAGTTAAACGCTAGAAATACATTTCTTAGGGCGGACAGCTGCCATCCATCTTATATCGTAAAAGCCATACCAAAAGGGACAGTTCCTCAGACTGAGAAGGAACTGCTCCACATTCAGTGGTTTCCTTTCTCAGTCTGAGGAACTTACGAAGAGGTTTTTGGAAAGGGGATACCCTAAATCCCATATAGCAATTGCTTTCAATAATGCAGTACAAACAGAGAGGGCATCATTGTTGCCCGCACATTCAATTGGGGATTCTCGCCTTGCCAATACTAATGAGACAATTGTCAATAAACAGGGTACACATGGATTGGTAAAGTCAAAAAATAAATGTCCTTTTTTTATTTGACAGTTTAATAAACAAAGTGGAAAGATTAACTCCATAATCTCAAAACATTGGAATGTCCTATCCATGGACCCTGTCCTTAAAAAATATGTTGAACCTGGTCCTACTTTTGTATACCGTAGAGCGAGAACAATTGGATCTTATGTCTCACCAAGTGAACTTAATACTTCTGGGTCTAACAAGATCTTTTATCACCAGGGGTTCCTTTAAATGTGGCTCTTGTAGTGTATGCAAACACATGAAGTCGGCAAAACGTTTTCTACAGTATGCCTTGCCACAGCCACATGATGTGAATAAATTAAAGAATAAGGAATATAAGATCAACAGTTTTATAAATTGTAAAAGTCAATTTGTTGTTTATCTCATAACATGTGGTTGTGGCAAGAGGTATGTGGGGAGAACGACTAGAGCCCTTAAGGTCAGGATGTTAGAGCACTTAAGGCTCATAAGATTGAAAGACACCAATCATCCTGTTTCCAAACATTTCACGGAATGTGGTCAGGGAGGAACAAGCAATTTTTCCTTCCTGGGAATTGAATCAGTTAATTGTAAATCTAGAGGAGGTGATCATGTCAACCTTCTGAACCGTAGGGAGGCGTATTGGATTTTTATTCTCCAAACACGCTTCCCTATGGGTCTGAATATTGACTGGCAGTTAACCCATTTCTTGTAGTGTTTGACAATTTTTAAACAATCGATTGTACTTTAGGTCAATCATGTTCAGCGAATAAGGATTGATCAAATTAGCCCTTTGAATCTTATAAAGTTTTATAAAGTTTATTATAAACTTGGTTCTTTGATGTATTGTGTTGATAATACCCTATACAATGTGCTTTTTATATGATATTTGTTGTATTTCCCTGGTTCCTAGGATTTAGATTTACAATCTGTGTTATGCAGTATTTATGTTTCAACATATATATGTTTTAAGTTATTTGGTTGTTCTATATTATTTTCCAAATTATGTTTATATGTTCTCTATATTCTTATTCTTCCCTTATGTGTCAGTATAAGTTGTAATTTAAAATGTTTTTTCAATTTTTCTTATTATAGAATGCTTTTTCCCTTTTCTATTTTCTGTATTCCTTAGCATTTGTATTTTAGCTTTGTTGATGTTTATCCCGTCGCAATGCGCATGCCCAGTGAGTAGCACTGTATGTTTGTGTTGTAGGGATGTTTTGTATTAGTGGGGCAGTGATTTCCTATGACTTGCCCTTATCCAAGATGGCCACACTGCCTGTGGGACTTCCTTTTGCCCTTAGATCGGCACTGAGTCGCTCTGCGCATGCGCGATGACGCGCGTAGCGTCTTGACGTCATCAGGTTCCGTTTTTTGGTGCGAAACGGGCCACAGGTAATAGGGTATATAATGGATGTTATTACATTGTGTTTTATCCTTGAAAAAGAACGCTTTGACGTTCGAAACGCGTTGGATGGGTCTTTTGTCACATTAAAGTGCCCTTATAATTATTTTCTGTTTTGGGTCCTTCCTTGCTCCGTTTGTGCTGGTGCGCTTTTGGTCTCCTTTTTCCTGTATTCCATATTTAAGGAATGGAACCTCATTAAAGGAAATTGATTCCCCCCCCCCCCCCCCCTTTAATACAAATAGTGCTGTGTGTTACTTTAGTTCAGGAGTGGCCAACTCCAGTCATCAAGGGCCACCGACAGGTCAGGTTTTGTGGATATCCCTGCTTCAGCACAGGTGGCTTAATCAATGGTTCAGTGTTCAACTGGAGTTGGTCACCCCTGCTTTATTTAACAGGGTATGCTGAGCCTTGGCAGCATTTGTTGAATCTGGGCCATATGTAGGAAGTGTCGCAAACTGATGTCAAATTGTGTAATTTCGACACTTTTGTGTCAATGTATCATGGTGCTTCACATCAACTTTGGCCTACTTGTGCGTTTTGAGAGTTTTTGTGTGTTTATAGCAGGAGAAAGAGGTAGTCAGTGCAGTATTACAACGGGATGCATGAGGTTCTCCATCTATAACTGGCGCCATTTTGTCTTCTCCAGAGATTTGTGTCATATGTAAGATTTACACGTTTCAAGCATTTGCCACAGACGAAAATGTTTGTTCTGTGTTTTGGATCCATTTGTCCCATCTTGGTACATACCCCTTTCGCCATCTTAAAAATACAGTCTTCCTCCGAACTCGTTATGTAAGACCTGGGGCATTCTTGTTCGGCAAACAGAAGGCCGGCAGATGCAGCAGCTGTTATTGACTGTGCATTGCAGCGGGAATTACCGCCATTGTAAATGCATTAGCCAACGTGTCTGTGGGTGAAATAACGCCTGCTACATCTGTACTGTAAAAAATCCAATAAAATAGCCTCTCTCAGAAGACCGAGTCACTTTATAATCATTTTATTTACTATAGCGCTTTTCTCCCAACGGGACTCAAAGCGCGTCACAATTACAGCGTAGCGCGCGGTACGCAGCACATATGGATTGTTACAGACACACACAGATGAGCTTACAATCTATTATTTTGCTGCCTGGGGCACAGGGAGATAAAGTGCAAGGTCACAAGGAGCTGACACCGGGAATTGAACCAAGTCTCCCTGATTCACATTCAGTGTCATTGTTTGCAGTCAGTGTCCTTGCTCACTGAGTCGCTCCTTCTCATTTAAAATGATTTGGACTGCTGAGAACAACCTATGGGGCTTATTTATCAAAAGCTGCAAAATTGGTTCAATACTAAAGAAAAAACTGCACCATATGTATGAAAGCAAAAAAACCCATTGCATTCTCTGGTGCCTTTTACATCGATAATTCTGGTGCAATATTATTTTCTAGTTTTGCAGCCAGGAGACTTTGGTGCAGAACACCCAACAGTATGTGTGCAAAACTGGTGACCGGCCAACAGTATGTGTGCAAAACTGGTGACCGGCCAACAGTATGTGTGCAAAACTGGTGACCGGCCAACAGTAGGTGTGCAAAACTGGTGACCGGCCAACAGTATGTGTGCAAAACTGGTGACCTGCCAACAGTAGGTGTGCAAAACTGGTGACCTGCCAACAGTAGGTGTGCAAAACTGGTGACCGGCCAACAGTATGTGTGCAAAACTGGTGACCTGCCAACAGTATGTGTGCAAAACTGGTGACCTGCCAACAGTATGTGTGCAAAACTGGTGACCGGGAAGTTGTTTGGGTAACAATGGCCGTGTTGACCTGTTCTGGGTCCCTGGAGACTTCATGGCCTAGATGACTAATTCCTGAGAAAACTACCACGAGACTCAGAGGAGTGTATATAAAATATGTAAAAATAAAAAGAAGGGGAACGATAGATTAGGAGGTAATGTACCTGTCCAGGGGCCGTGCTGCTGGGTCTCCAACCAGGTTGTCACACTTCCAAGACAGTATGTTAGGTTACATGTTTTGTTTCTTCATTCTCCTCTTATTAGGCATCTGCTCAGAACAGAGAACCTGAGGTAGTCAGACTGAAGGAATCGAGGCGCTGGTCCATTTTATTGTGTTCTCACCGCAGGCAAACTGTAAATGTGTTCATGTGCCTGCTCATGTTAACTGGAAGTGGTGAGACTGATATACGTTTACAATTAGGAGAAGCCACAGCTGCATAAGAGAACCATAAATTCCCTTCCAGATAGAAATACACCTCTCCTGGCTTCCCATCAAGTTTCAGATCACTTATAAAGTTCTCCTCCTTACCTCCAAGGCTCTCCCCTCACCTGCTCATCTCTACATCTCAGCTTTGATCTCTTGCTATGTCCCGGCTCGTTTCCTGCTCTCTACCCATAACTGTCTCTCAGGGTCGGCTGGGAATATGGCGGGACTCGGTGCTGGGGGAGAGTACAAAGTCTCTTACCTTCTCCAGCATCTCCTCGTGCTCCTGAACATCTTGTCCAGCTACATGACATCGCGGAGTCACGTCACATCGAATTGTCATGGAGACATGTCAACATCTTGGCGGCGCTTCCACCTGTGACATCGTGTTGCCATGGCGACGTGTCGTCACAAGGAGAAGATGCAGGAGGAGATGTTGGAGCTTACAGAGGCCCCGCACTCTCCCTCGGCAATCAGTTTAAATGTTGTGGGGAAGAACACGGGGCCTCTGTAAGCGTGGGCTCGATGCACTGGCACCGATAGCACCGCCATCAAGCCGGCCCTTCTGTCTCCTTTCCAACGCTTTCACCTCTACTGCTCTCTCACCTGAAACCTTTTCCCTCACTGCCCCTTACCTGTGGAACTGCCTCACACTCAGTATACGCCAAGCAGCCTCTCTCCCCACCTTTAAGTCAAACCGTAAAACTCACCTCCTGAATGAAACGATTCAATAGCCTGGACTCGTGGTTACTGTCCCACAGTCACTCCTACCAATGACTGCCATCTACTGCACTTATTCCCTCACCTGCTGTCTCTGTAAATCTCCCATCATACCACTTGTAAACTCTGGAGCAGGGATTGCCTTTCCTATTGCCTAATCTTATTTGTTGCACCTATTATACTCCAATTCCCTGAACTGTATTGTTTCTCTAGTAAAGCGCAAAGTACAGCTGTGGGAGTTACTGTATATAAATAAAAATTTACACACATACTTTTCAGTAAGGTATATATTTTTGAATATTTTGTGTATTGTCATTAGTTTATCTTTCTGGGGGTGGATCCCAGAGTGTGAACCTGATCCCATGAGACATGGAATGAGTTGTGTTACTATATATAACTATGTCATAAGTTCCCTAACTTCTGAACATTCACCCGTGCGTGATTGACCTAACTGATATGAAAGCTGCAGGGCTAGTCTGTATATATTACCCTTTTGTAATGAAGTAAACCCTTATCTTTACATTAGACATTTCCGAGACACTGATACCGGATTTATGGTCACCGTCCTCACTGGGTCCTCAGCTGGCTACAGTATAACTACGCCAGGGGTGGCCAACTCCAGCCCTCAAGGGCCACAAACAGGTCAGGTTTTCAGGATATCCCTGCTTCAGCACAGGTGGCTCAATCAGTGGCTCAGAGACTGAGCCACTGATTGAGCCACCTGTGCTGAAGCAGGGATATCCTGAAAACCTGACCTGTTGGTGGCCTTTGAGGACTGGAGCTGGCCACCCCTGAATGACATCATGTTTTAAAGCCACGTTAAATTGGATTGTTTTCTTCACCCACATTACTTAGAAGTCATTAATATACGGCTCCGCAGACATAAAACTTCAGAAATATGTTGCTGTTAAATTTGTACCCCATTTTGCCAGCCAGAACCGCTTAAGATGAGGACAGCACTGCATTCGTTAACCCTATAGCTGCCAGGGTAGCGAGCAAAATATAGTTAACAGCCATTGCTGGCCCCTCATGCTGCAAAGGGGTTAAATGGCTGTCATTGTAAATGCATGCGACGGGATAAGGGGATTATGCGTGTTGGTGTAAATGTATCCGTCATACACCGAGAAGGGAGGAGTAATGTAAGCATTCAATAATATTTGGGCCACATTACTCAGAATGACAGAGCAGGTACCAAAATGCTAAGTAAGCATCAACTGGTTGGGTAATGCAGCAGTGCTGACTTCTGCCAGTAGGTGGCAGGACAAGGGTGCATTTTCCCAGAGTTCTTAAAAGTAACTGTATCAATTTCTGTTAGGCACTGTGAGTTTGTTTACTGGCTGTGCACTTTTTTTTGACCCAAGCTGTGCTGGAAAGCTGTGTAATGCAGCAGGCATAAATATATAGGGGTCCATGTTAAAATGGATAAGAAGCAAAAGGTGTGTGCTCATTTGCATATAATTTCCCAGAATCCCTAGCTGCAGTGAAAGCACTGTATGCTAGGCGATGATGGGGACAGGCAGCGTTGCAGACCTGTCTGAGACATGGGAGTGTGCTCACAAGTGCTATTTATGTTTGCTGCCTACCACGGCAAACCAGGATTTGTAAAAATCTCCTTACTGCAAGTGAGCAATCAGAGCCAGCTGGCAGCAGGTAAAAGAAGTTACAGAGGCCTTGTGCGCTCCCCCAGCATTTGGTTTAAATGCATTGGTGAAGAGCGCGGGGCCTCTGTAGCTACTGCGCCCCCCCTAGAAAATCCCGCACCCCCCAGTTTGCGCACCCCTGGCCTACAGTATGAATCTTACCATACAAAAATGTCTATTTAGTAGATACAGCAGGACTTACAAGACCCAAAACATGTAGTTTACCTGCTAAATAGGTACAGTTGAGGGATATGTAAAGGCAGAACACTTCAGGGAATGAGTATCTATGAGATTGTTGAGAAAGAAAAATTATAATATGTAGATCAGGGCTAGCCAACTGCAGTCCTCAAGATAAACCAACAGGTCAGGTTTTCAGGATATCCTTGCTTCAGCACAGGTGGATCAATCCGTGGCTCAGTCTTTGACTGAGCCATGGATTGATCCACCTGTGCTGAAGCAGGGAGCCACTGATTGAACCACCTGTGCATAAGCAGGGCTATCCTGAAAACCTGACCTGTTGGTCACCCTTGAGTACTGGAGTTGGCCACCCATGGTGTAGATACAGGAATGTGCTAAGGACACGTGCTAAGGACAAACTTCTGACAGAATAGAAGTAACATTTCTCTGTTACCAGCTTAGAACTAAATGCTTTTATCAGAGCTGGGATCAGATACTCGGCTCTGTTATTATAAGACCCGTCCCTTGAATTTCTCTAGTGACTGACACACAGTTGTGGTATTAAAGATACATTGCATCTGTTATAAAACCTCTTTGCTTTTTTTTTTTTTTAACTACTATTTGCCCATGGTGGTGCTTCTGAAGAAAAAAAGCAATGGAATAAATAACCGATTGCATAATATTTACAGTACGAATACTTTTACCAACTTGGCTTGTCCTTCTGTGAAGCATTGAACCCTTAACCCCTTTCAGTTAGAAATTAAATGCAGGGGCTCTTCTCCTCCTTGGCCAATACCCTCCATGGGATGGTGGTGGTATTTATTGGGAGTTAATTTGCGTCCCCGAAGTTGAAATAGTCTCTGATAATAAATACAGGCATACCCCGCATTAACGTACGCAATGGGATCGGAGCATGTATGTAAAGCGAAAATGTACTTAAAGTGAAGCACTACCTTTCCCCACTTATCGATGCATGTTCTGTACTGATATCGTCATATACGTGCATAACTGATGTAAATAACGCATGTGTAACAGGCTCTATAGTCTCCCCGCTTGCACACAGCTTCGGTACAGGTAGGGAGCCGGTATTGCTGTTCAGGACGTGCAGACAGGCGCATGCGTGAGCTGCCGTTTTCCTATTAAGCGATATGTACTTACTCGCGAGTGTACTTAAAGTGAGTGTCCTTAAACCGGGGTATGCCTGTATGTGGTTAAGTTCTTAATATTCGCCATATACTCATGTAAACACAGAGCTCTGCTGCTAAAGCCTTCCAGTCCCCTTTGCACCACTTAGCTATACAGTCCATAGGTTACAGAGAGGAAGAGAACAAGTTTGTGCTGTTCCAGAAGCAGAAGCTGCGCCCAAATACATAGTGTCTTCCTCTCAACCATTGATACAAAGCTGCCCTGTTCTGTGTCACTAAACAGAGGCCTGGACCTGTAGGGGGAGGGGCGGCGTGATTTAAGGGCCGAGGGGCCCCTCCCTTAAAGAACTGAACGGGGGGAAGGGGGGCGTCGGAAGGATATTTAAGGAGGGAGGATATTACTTCCCTTTTTCTGCAGATCCACCCCCAGTGAAGTTCCCATCCACATGCCTTGGATTTGTTGTTTGAAGGGGTGAGAGATGGAAAAGGGGACGGGGGAATTGCTCAGTATAATTGTTGCAGTTTAGGGGATTGTATGGCGGGAGAGGGAACGTCCTTTCCGTATGGTATGATTATGTGCCATGTGACCTGGGCAGCTAGTGGCGATGTGAGTCCAAGCCCAGGGTATCCTGGGTATATTGTTACATGATAACGGAGCAATCTGGCTGGGTCCCTAGTTTCTGTCAATTGTTGTGTTTAATGTGTTGATTTGCTATCAATAAAGCTGTGACCGGTTTGTGTTCCCAGAAAGTCACATGCAGTTGTTATTGGGACTCGGGGGAGGGGTCTGGCTCGAGGCATGGAAATCATGCAAAATCCCCCTAATGAATGCCCTTATTCTCTCCTGTCTTGACTATTGTAATATACTACTAACAGGTCTTCCGGCCTCACAGCTTCCTGTAAGGAATCCGCTCCTGGCTTTGATTATAGCTTTTGCAGACTTCTGCAGTTGCAAAAGCTTCCTCTGGCAATCAATGGCACATGTGCTGCCTCTTATTGCAGCTTCTGCCCTGTGCTCCATCATTGGAGGAATACTCACACACCCTCCTCCTGTGATTGGATCTCCGCCCTTTATATCCTGGGCTTTGGCACTGAAACAGTGCCGAGCATAAATTCCTACCCTGGACGTTACTGTCTCTGCCGCAAGCCACCCTGGCTTGTATCCTGGTGTACTAACCTTTCTGGTTCTTGCCCCTAGTTCCTGAGGCCTGCTGCTAGTTCCATGCGGGGGCCCGTTACTGACTTCTCTGCTGAAGCGTTGTTTCCTGAGGCCGCCTGCTAGTTCCATGCGGGGGCCCGTTCCTGATTTCTCTGCTGAAGCGTTGTTTCCTGAGGCTGCCTGCTAGTTCCATGCGGGGCCCGTTCCTGACTTCTACGCTGAAGCATTGTTCCTGAGGCCGCCTGCTAGTTCCATGCGGGGGCCCGTTCCTGACTTCTGTGCTGAAGCGTTGGTTTCCCGACGCTGCCCTGCGGTGTACTTCGGCCAGCCTGCTGTCTCCCCCTGCTGAGACCGGCGTCATGGGCCGAGGCCGTTCCTCACGAAGAGGCCACTCCCGCGCTCACGCTCCTAAGCTGAAGCAGGGAACTCCTGACTACCTGTTGCCGAACTCCTGCTTGAATAACGACGATGCTGCCTTCTCCAATCCTGACCCTGCTACGTACGACTACGAACTGCGCACTCCGGATCAGTCTGCGCGGACTAAGGTCGGTGATTATATAACCCCACCTCAGCCCCGTGGTCCGGTCCCGGTTTGTGGCGAGCACAATCGTAACACTTCCTCCCCCGTAATCTACACAGAAAGCTAAAGCTCCAATCATTTCTCTTTCTCACAGAAACGTGTCTGCTCAGCCTGGGCCGCCAACAAGGGGGGTAGCTCAGGGACACCTGTCCTGGGCCCGGCGGCAGGGAGAGGGAGGCAAGGACAATTGTCCCAGCGCTCCTTGCCTGTCTGCGGCCCAAGATAATGTCCAAGGAACACGTGAAACGCGCCCCGGGAAGTGGAGAGACCTCTCCTAACCGCGGTTAGCTGACGAGCTTGATTTTTATCATATGTCAGAGAGTGTAATACTTACTTCTTATCCATTCCCTGTACAATTAACTGCACTTCACTATTGGATCCCTTGCACGACTTGTGTTTTATATTTCCTATTCATTACATGGGATGTCGACTCTGGCAGGCGTGCAAAGTCGCGCACACAACGGAACGTAATTCTGGTTAAGCCGTAGGCAGCTGCACCCTCCCTCAGGTGTAGGTTCTAAGCAGAAAAGGACTCCGGCAGTTGGTGACTTGTCTTCCTGTCTTCGCACTTCATGGTACACCCACAGAGGCACCCACCAACCATCGTGGTTAGGCACTGCCATCCACTGTCTTCCCCTACTGTCTCCCAACATATCACTGAGATTGTAGGTTCGTTGGGGCAGGGATACTTTCCTATCTTGTTCTTGTATTTTTTTAATGCACTTATTGTATTTACTTCCCTGTATTCCTATGTCTATTTTGTAAAGCGCCGAGTACACTGTTGGAGCGGCCTAAATTTAAAAAATGAAGATGCATCACAAAACAAAAACGTCTCAACTGGCATGGAAGGGTGGCGGTAACCATGTCTGTAACCAAGCTACAGACCAAGCAATATCCTACGTGTGTTCCTACATTTGTTTAGTATTTACCTCAATGTGCATCAATGAACTGAGCTCCTTCTCCCCATGGTTATACCTGAGGTGGTGTGATGCACTTGGTCAGTGTAAGAACTGGATTCCCAAACAGGTCCTTCCAACTGCCCTGTGTTTTCCCCCCTTCAAACTGTCCGATGTCCAGAGACTAACCAGCTGCAGATCTGTGCTCTGCGTGTCATCTCTCTAACGGGAATTCTGGATCTGATGCTCATTCATATTCAAAACCTCTGCCAAAGATTGCTATCACAAGCATGTTCTGTATACAGGCATGGGCCACACAGAGCAGAACGAAATGGATCTGCATTTATTTACTAATAAAGAAAGCACATTTCTGGCACAAATTAGTTATGTTAATGAGCCATTGAGCATGACAGGAAACGTCAGTGTCCACGCTAAGTGACTTTTTATATTCGTACTCAGCTGCTATCAGCGTTATGTTTTTTTGGTTGCACACAAAGGTAAGTACAACGTTTATCTAGCGGGGGAACAGGCCAGAAGAAAGGGTTGTCACCCCGAAACCTTGCCCCCCTTTTTAACACCCTTTTCTTTCACGTATGTGTCATTTCCCTGTATGACAGTGTTCTTACAGACATTGTTTGACATGATGGTGACCCTGCATCACACAGATCATGCACTCGTGAGGGCGAACCGCTCACGGCCACGCCTCCACCACGCCTCCCTGTCTCCGCTTTGCAGTTTCCCTGGTATCATCAAGATGCTGCTCGGCGGCAGCGTGAGGGGGACATCACCGGATCACGCTGCCGCTCAGCGGCATCTGGTATAATCGAGCCCTCACAGAGTTTGTGTACATACGTTGTGTGTACAGTATATACTTAGTCCGTATTTATGTCTAACATGTGTTTTCGTTACGTCACTAAAAGATTATATTTTTCAGTAATTACTTTGTCTTTATTACTTTATAAGCATTAATGAAGCGAGTGCGGGGGACCCTTTAGTATATATAGGATTTCATTAAGGGTCTTGTGTTCCCATCACACCATCCTTGTATTTGTTCTCATGGACCCCCCACAGCGAGATGGCAGCAGGCACGGTCTCCAACAGGAGAATGAAGGATGGTGATGGATCGCACAGCCACGAAGATCCAATTCCCAATGGGACCGCCGGAGAGTATAAGACAAAAATGCACACTCCAATTATGCAATAGGTCTGGTTAATTGCAGGTGGGTACAGCAACAGGACAACACGAACGCACCTACGCGTTTCGTGCACAGGGCACTTTATCAAGGTGACAAAATAACACATTGCTGCTTAATTTATACTCACCTGAGTTGTCCTCCGCACTACCGGTAGTGTGGAGGACAACTCAGGTGAGTATAAATTAAGCTGTGCGATCCATCACCATCCTTCATTCTCCTGTTTACCTGCCTGGATGGGCTGCACGCCCTGGATGTCTGGATGTCCTGTCAAGCACCAAGGTAAAGGGCCGCAGTGCCCTACCATATATATATATGCATACCTGTGCTTTTGCATTGTAAAATAATTCATTTGGTTGGGTGTATACAGTGTTTAAGCTGTGGAGGTCAGTGGACCCCACTAGATACTTAGCCCTTCCTAGTATACGCTTACATTACTCAAGGACTCCCCACTGTCATCCTGATTATTAACATATCTTGTGGAGGAATTCTCTCTGATTTTGGATGCATCACATCTCTTCTACCTTACGGTCTCCAACAGGTTTGAGTCTGAATCTTGCTACATCTGTAGGCTGTGATAACATTTATGGTCTGTGACGATGGAGAGGATTTGGCCCGGGATTAAAGGGGTTACACCCCATTTGGCCACCCTCTAACCTCACCAGGGAGACAAGGGGTTAACTGGGCTGAGGCCCAGATATGTGATTTAACCCTTGTCATAACCTGAAAATGTATATTCCCTGTTCCCCCATGTTTTACTGTTAATCAGTGTCTGCAACACACACACACACACTGGGATCCATCCGGGAGCACAAGGGTTAATAGTGGTATAGTGATTATAGCCCTTTGTGTAATTTTCCCGCCTTTTCAGGCACCATTTTGCAGGTTCCCATAGGTCGCCATTAGGGCTCAATGCTTTTTAATGGTGAATCTGGCTGTGAAGTCCGGTTCCTGAGAAGACCAGCAGATGGCGTCCAAGAGGGAGAGCGGCGGTTTCCCATTGAAAGTCTATGGGCTCATTGACTTCAATGGAGAAACCCTCGAAAGAGCTTTCCAGGAACGAGTTGGCTGCCTTCCAAACCGCTTAACCGCAAAGCGGATACATTTTCAATAGGAGAGCTTTGATCACTTACAAGTCAAGTTCAACGACAAGTGGCGTGGGAATAAACTGTTCTGGGGGCCCTAGAAATAAAATTATTTCTGTCCCTAGTTCCTAGACCTCCCCCCACTCGACCACAACCGGGTCCCCGTATCCTGGACCCCCGATAAGGGTCGAACCGAGAAGAGCGGGTCGCGCCACAGGCTTCAATGGCGGCGGCAGAAACAACTCCGAAAAATGACTAAGTGTGAAATGCTGTAATTTAGGAATCCATATCTATGGTTCCGGAGGGACCAGAGGATCAAGGCTTGGGGTATCTGTAGTCACTGCTCCGGCATCACTGCAGAACCATCCTTGACCCTCTTGGACCAACCCAACGGAGTATGGACCCCCTTGAAAGTTCGGGACTTTTACCATTGATTCTAATGGGGGAAAAGCCGCATGGTGAAAAAATGACTAAGTGTAAAATGTTGAAATGTGTAAGTCCATATCTCCGGTTCTGGAATGCCCAGAGGGATGGGATTTAGGTGGCATGTAGCCAAGGTTCCGGCTTTAATGCATGCCCATTCCCAGCCCCCTCAGACCAACCAGATGGAGTATGGACGAAAGTAAAGATTTGTGGATTTTCTCATAGACTTCAATGGCGGCGGTTCCCCATTGAAAGTCTATGGTAGAAAACTCCATTGACTACATCGGCGGAGTTGCTCCATTGAAACCCATGGTGGCGGAGCCCATTGTTTTCAATGGGGATTTAGTGAAAAGCTGAGATTTCTTTTTAGCGGAGATTTTTGTATTAAAATTAAAAATGATTTAAGGTGCATTTGTGTAACTCCGGTTCCGAAGGTCGTAGCACGTCGCTTTTTGGACTATATGGTGTCCCCGTTCCGACATTGAGAACTGGGAAGTTTGGACCTGCTGGACCCAGCGGAACCGGATATTTTAATACGTTTATGTTTTAGGTTTAATACTGTGTTTCAAGGTATGGGTAAAACCCAGAGGAAATTCCAGGATAGCAGATGGCCCTAGAGGCGACCCAATGTTTAGAATGAACAAAACAAAGAAAATAACCCCTCCAAAAGCGCTAACCTACACTAAACTAAGTGCTAACAATATTGTGCTAAAACAATGATAAGTGCTGGTGCAACATCGAATTATTATCAAAGTGACTTACACAATGCTGTGAGAAAAAAAAAAAAAAAGCAGCTAGGTGACAATAATGACAGGTATTTCCAAACCTGATATACACAGTGAACAAACAAATATAAAGTCCCCAGCGCTAAAGTCCAAGATACCGTGATCTTTAAGGCAGTCTCTAGTCTTTAAGGTGGTAGTTGGGCTCTGATATAGATGCTCCAGATGGGATGATGTCCTTGATGTAGATGGATACACCGTCTGAAATAACAGATAAACAGACACACCTGATTGCGCAGTGTGTTACAGCAATCAGAGCCCTATCTGAGATGTGAAAGAATCCTACTCACATAATAAACGCCAATATATTCAGTGGAGAGGATCTGTGCTTGCTCCCCTTTTAATCCGCTCCTCACACGAACCCCACGTGGAGACAGCTTACTGGGGACAGCTTACAGGGTACACCCTCTATCCTCAATGGCGTCGGGGATGCGTCCGTTACGACACCTCCACCAATGTGAGACAGGAATACGTACAAGATAGTGTAGTATGAACAGACCTTTATTTCTAAAAACACTATAAAACGTGATAAAATACACTCACATGGTGCAATAACAGATGGTATTGCTCAATATGCCGTCCGCAGCTTGCATTTCCTGATACCACACCGGAGAGAATCACTGCACACAGACACGCTGTCGACTTGGCGTGTGACGTCAGTGCTATAGGAAGCTCTCCCTGCGGCAGGACTACAATGGCTGGGATGGTTCAAAAGACTAAGCTCCTCCTCCCTACGCGTTTCGTGACACGTGGTCACTTCGTCAGGGGATGGTGGAGCTTAGTGTGTGATGCCTTATATGCAAACCCAGATGGAGAGATACTCCTACTGGGGGTGGGGCTTAGCTGCAATGTCGGTCAAGGGGGATCAGCACTGTCACTAACAGCGCGATCGGGGTTAATGCTGTTGTTCCTGAAGATCCTGACACCTTTCTACCTGCTGTGTAGATCAATGCTTTTTACCTTTTGACCTGCTGTAAGTAGGCATTGCTATAGAGCCAAGACATACATGTTTTATCCAGATTGAAAAGAACTTATTACACTATTGTATGCATTTATTTTTTATTTTTCATGGTGTATCCCTGCTATCTTCGCTCCCTTCCCATCCCGGACAAGCTGCTTCAGCACAGACCAGAAAGACATTGTGATAAGCGTATCCCCGGTATATTCAGGGGTTAATGGGAGTCGTCCCCGTCCCCCCAGTATACGATCGACACTATGGTCTGCCTTTCTTTTGCATGTCTCTGATCCACTCACATCTACTGACGTCTGAGCTGAGGTGCTGATTTCTTATGCTGTAAACCTGGGCTGAGAATGGTCAGGCCAAGTTTCCATTTTTCATCACACAGTATAGTGGTATAGCTCCCATCATATCTAAGACGCTGATCAAACATTGGGGCATTCTCCAAAGAGATCCAATCCTTAAGAGCATCCTACCCAGTAAACCTAAAATAGTGTTTAAAAGAGCAAAGAATTTGAAATCCTCCTTATCACCTAGCTGTCCGTTAGATGGCCTGAGAGATCACCATGTTACATGGTTAAATGATCTTAAAGGCTACTATACATGCCAAAGTTGCATCGGTTGTAAACACAGTAAAAAAACAAAGACTTTTAAATCTAATGTGACAGGAAAAAACTTTAACATAAAAACCTTCATCAATTGTAAAACCAACTTCTGTGTCTATTTGCTGGAATGCCCATGCGGACTCCAATATGTGGGCCGCACTGGGAGACCCCTCAAACGAAGGTTCGCTGAACACGTTTACAACATTAAGAGGGGTCTCGAGACACATAGTGTCTCAAACCATTTCAGACTACATCATCATCAGAGTCCAGAAGGTTTAGTATGTATAGGGATTGATAATCCCAAAAGCAGTTGGCGTGGGGGGGACAGGCTCAATACAGTCTCCAAAAGAGAAAGTTATTGGATTTACACACTTAAGACCTTGACCCCCCTAGGCCTTAACATTGATTTTGACCTTGCAGCCTTTTTGAAGGACTCTTAATTTATCCTAGTTAAGTAGAGTGGGATATTTTATGTAAAACATTCAGGGATTGCATATTGAATTTATTAATTTTATTAATATGTGATTTATACCATGGTAATACATGGCTGTTTATATGTAAGTATGATTGTTTTATTATTTTTATTTGTTCTTAATTTATTCATTGTATTGTTCCCATTTATTGCACATTATGTGGGTATATATGTTTAATATTGGCAAGGCATTAACCCCGATCGCGCTGTTAGTGACAGAGCTGATCCCCCTTGACCGACATTGCAGCTAAGCCCCACCCCCAGTAGGAGTATCTCTCCATCTGGGTTTGCATATAAGGCATCACACACTAAGCTCCACCATCCCCTGACGAAGTGACCACGTGTCACGAAACGCGTAGGGAGGAGGAGCTTAGTCTTTTGAACCATCCCAGCCATTGTAGTCCTGCTGCAGGGAGAGCTTCCTATAGCACTGACGTCACACGCCAAGTCGACAACGTGTCTGTGTGCAGTGATTCTCTCCGGTGTGGTATCAGGAAATGCAAGCTGTGGACGGCATATTGAGCAATACCATCTGTTATTGCACCATGTGAGTGTATTTTATCACGTTTTATAGTGTTTTTAGAAATAAAGGTCTGTTCATACTACACTATCTTGTACGTATTTCTGTCTCACATTGGTGGAGGTGTCGTAACGGACGCATCCCCGACGCCATTGAGGATAGAGGGTGTACCCTGTAAGCTGTCCCCAGTAAGCTGTCTCCACGTGGGGTTCGTGTGAGGAGCGGATTAGAAGGGGAGCAAGCACAGATCCTCTCCACTGAATATATTGGCGTTTATTATGTGAGTAGGATTCTTTCACATCTCAGATAGGGCTCTGATTGCTGTAACACACTGCGCAATCAGGTGTGTCTGTTTATCTGTTATTTCAGACGGTGTATCCATCTACATCAAGGACATCATCCCATCTGGAGCATCTATATCAGAGCCCAACTACCACCTTAAAGACTAGAGACTGCCTTAAAGATCACGGTATCTTGGACTTTAGCGCTGACCCAATGTTTAGGACTTAAGTATTGTTCAAAGGGTTTTGTCACCCTCCCTGTTTACCTGAGGGCGGAAAAGGCTCAAACCAGAGCAGTCTTTAAGTGTCCCATTTCACACCTTTCAACAAAGGTTTTCCTGCCAGCACTCCAAATGGATAGACTGGCTGGCATTCCTGATGCAAATATGGGGCTTCAGAAATGAGACCCTGCGTTCTACTGCGCATGTGCTAACTAGCAGGGGGGCATGGGTCAGAATGCTTTCCCACGTTAGTGAGTGGCTGGAGGTAATTGAAAGCCAATCACCTGTGCTTAAGGTTAAGGATAGGGCCACAAAAGATATATAATCTGTGGTCAACCCCTTATCCAGTGTTGTTCATGTTCTTCAAGTGTTCAGTCTGTTCTATACCATCTTGATTGCTGAGAGAAACGCTATGCACTGTCTTCCTGCCAGAGGTCTTTTCATGTCTTTGGTGTCTTGATGACTATGAAGAGTGCTGTATGAACTGCCAGTCCAGATATGTCTGCTTCATCATTTCCATTTTAAGTAAGTGTCTATATTTTGCCTGTTATTTGTACATTATTGTGTGTTCACCTTTATCAAGGAATAAATTATATTTTATCATATCTAAGTCTCGTCCCAGTTCAGACCCAGTTATAAATATATATCATCTGTTATATATATTTATGTGTGACTTATACAGCCTGCCATAATCTCACCGTGACATGGTCCAACAGGAGTACTTCATAGATTAAATTACAGTGCACAGAGCTGCTATAACCTCATATGTTTCCTAACCCCAGTATATTATCATTTTATATAAAGCAGACATTAAAATGGTATAAAAAGCAAAGGAAAATAACGGTAAAAATAAACCAGTTATTCCCAACATACGCCTACATGGGACGGGTAAACTTTATAACAGCAACCATATTATTATTATTAACCATATTTACCAAGCAGTGCTATTCCATGAGACACCTTCTAGCACCGGAAAACCCCTTACAACCCATTCAAGCAACGTTTAGTAAGTATGGGCTATGTGTGTGTGTGTGTGTGTGTGTGTGTGTGTGTGTGTGTGTGTGTGTGTGTGTGTGTGTGTGTGTGTGTGTGTGTGTGTGTGTGTGTGTGTGTGTGTGTGTGTGTGTGTGTGTGTGTGTGTGTGTGTGTGTGTGTGTGTGTCATTTCCCAGAATCCCTTGCTGCAGTGGAAACACTGTATGCTGGGTGAAAGATGTTTCAAGAAAATTCATTGGAAACTAATAATGGAAAAAAAAATATTTTGAAACTACCAATGTTCACATTTGTTTATTTTCTTTGTGGCAAGTAAACCTATTTCCAGCTGGAGGATTATCTTTGCTACAATTTAACACATTGTTCCTGGATTTAGAGGGTACTGGGGCATTTTCAAAGCCCAAAGCGTGACTTCATTTTTCTTTCAATGTTGTTTCTGTTGCGAATAAGGCCTCGGCCAGGCTCCCTGCTGGCGTGCTGAGGCGCGCTGAGGCGCAGGGAAAGCGGGTGCTTTCCCTGGCCTTGCGGTTGCTTACCGCACGCGCTGTCCGCGGGCCGTCAGGGGGCGGACACGTCACTGGCTGGGGGCGGGCCAGTGACGTCACGGAGCTGGTTCGCCCTCATTGGGCGAACCGCTCACGTGACCGGCCTGTCGCGCCGGCAAGCGGGGGAATTTTAAATTCCCCTAAGACCCGCGCTTCCGCGCGCTTGCAGAAGCGTAGGTGAGCCCCTACTAAAACCGCTCTAATTGCGGCTGTAGGGGCTCAATGCTGAGCGGGAGCGCGCTTCCGCCAGCAAGCAAGGAACATGGCCGAGGCCTAAGGATGACTCTGTCTGATCTAAAATGTTATAAAAGCAATGTCATTTTTGCAAAAATCTGCAGACCCGTAGCAAACCTCACAGCCCACTCAAATTAGATGAAATTAACTGTTTGTCACAGTCTCCCAGCTGCAAAATAGGGGCAAAAAGGTTCATCAAAGAAAAACAAACATTCTCATTTAAACTCATTTTTGCCTTTGATAAACTGGGGTGTATAATTATTGCCCCGTTTTGCAGCCGGTTAGACTTGATAAATAACTTTACTGAGCCAGCATCATAAATAACTCAAATAGGGTGAGATCCTGTTCCATCTCAACTCCCAGAGACAAGAGTAGTGGGAGCAGGTCACGTGATTGGGCTACACCAAGACCGAACTTTCTTGTCTGTGGGTCTAATTTAGGACCGTATAGTATGGTGTATACCCAACAGCGGACACAGGTTGGCCACTTTAATCTCTTCATCGGCGGAGGGGACTGCAGCTTATTGCGTGACAATGTTTTGCTGTCCCCTCTGGTAACAAAGGGGTTAAGAACCTAAGAAAATGTTATTTTAAACTAGTAGTCAACACGAAAAAAAAAACCCCCAAAAAACAACACTGGAATCTTTCAGAGTTAAATGTGAGATCCAGACAATTATGAAACAGAAAAGCAATTTGTAAACGAGAAGTATTTCTGGCATTTGGGAAATGGGAAGACTGCACAATTTAATGCAGTCTGCTTGCTACAGATCTTCCTGTGTTTTTATTAGCACTTGTGAGAATTTACAGTGAGTTTATAAATGGGCGGAACTCTTTATTCCCAGTAAGGCTCAGCACAGGGGAGAACTTGGCAACGCCTGGATTCCCAGTTCTGAGAAAATCAAAATAAAACTCTTCCCTTCTAGAAATCTCTTACTGCCAAGAACAAGATGATATCAAGAATAGAAAAAAAGGGCTTGAAATAGTGTGCAGAAATGAGTTTTTTTATTCTGCCTATAAATAACTTAAGTAGAGTATGTTCCCTAAGCTGTAAATGTGGATAAGAGTAAAGTCGTGCTAAAGCTTAGGACCCTTTGGTGGATCTGGGCCCCAGAGTATTAATCACTGTCTCAGGAGGTGCACGGGTTTGAAACGCAGCTGACATTCTGTACAAACTCTGCTGGAAGGTGTATACAAATGATCTTGTTTGATTTAAGCCGGTGACTTGTGTATGGTGGAGCAGCCAGAAGTAGCGAGAGCAAATTGCTCAAATGCGTGTGCCTGCTCATAATGCTTGGGATAGATACAAGGTCCTTTAGGCCATACTCAATGGCTCTTATTTAACATGCTCTGAAGATATATTTCCCAGGCCGGAGAGGAGTTCAGCTCTATTCAAAGAAATGGCACTAGTCTTCTCCAGAGCAGGGAAGACGTCTTCAGACTCACTCATTCGGAGGTCACTCTCAACATCAGGAGCAGCTCTAAGTTTTTTGGGGCCCTAAGAAGACCAAGCACTCCAGCCATGGGCACTTGTTGAGCAAGGGGGGGCGGGCACCCAATATGTTAATTGAGATGGGGGATGGTCACAGTATTGGAAGGGTGCAGGCGTGTGGGGGTCCAAAGCAACCACTTAATCTGCTTATAGGGTAGAGCCACCATGCTCAACATACTTAGTATTAACGGTCTCAGAAAATCCTTCTCGATTGAAATATGGTTTACAAACCCACTGATCTCATTCAGTTGGGGCCTTAAACCATGGCAGCCATATACAAGCAGTACTTGTAACTTAACTCCAAGTCATCATGCTAGCCCAGTTCTCTAGGACTGTAGTCCCAAAGTGACAGTCACTCACTAAAGCACATTTGTCTGTGACAGCCAATGGTGAAAGTGTGATAATACTATGCACAGAACACTACTAGTTTTGTTTTCACAAACGTACAACTTTTAAAAAAAAGGAGTTGTTTAAAAAAAAATTTTTACAGACTAAATACTTCTTTCAAAATGTAGCCCAAGTAGGTCTGTGTTTAGTCAAAGTAGATTCCTTTTTCGATACAAAGAACTACTTTTGCGGAACCAATTCAACCACCGCTAAGAGTAAAAGACTTACAGAAGCCCCCGTACGGTTTTTATCAACATTGCCTTTTTTAAAACACAAACCCTCAGACATACTATTTTGATGGTGAATAGAAGCAAACATAGCAGTTTGTAACATCTGTAACAGACAGACCAGGGCACGCAGGCATCTTAAACAGACAGTACTAACTTGTGTTCATCCCAATCATTGTACTGGGCAACGATATTGGTGTTGGTTAACTTGCATATGATTACAAATCCCCAGTGCAGTGTCACATTAACACAAGATAGGTATTTCCTTGTGGATTGCATTAGACAAGCAAGCAACGATGCACACAAGTTCATAGACGTTTTTCCACCCGTTTTTCATGTATTTGTTCATGAGCCTAAGGGGCTAATACATCAAAACGTCTGTTTACAGCGGTGAGATAAACGATCCCTCGTCTCTAGATAACTGTTTGAACAAATAAAAAGACAAAAAATAAAAAAACCCACACAAATAATTATTTCAACTTTATTTCTACAGAAAAAAAGGCGGCTGTACAAAAATAGAGTTTTATTGCATAAAAAAACCAAACAGTAAATAAGGTTAAGATTACCAATAGGAACAATACAAAAAAAAAAAAATCATACTTGACAATATCTTTATTTGTTTTTAAAGACTGAAACATGTAGTGAGGTTTAACCACTTCAGTGCCAGAGAGGCCTTGAATGGGTTAAACCCAGGGGTGGGCAACGCTAGTCTTCCAGGGCCACCAACAGGTCCGGTTGGCTCAATCAGTGGCTCAGTCAAAGACGGAGCCACTGATTGAGCCACCAGTGCTGAAATAAGGACTGATTGAGCCACCTGTGCTGAAGCAGGGATATCCTGTAAACCTGACCTGTTGGTGGCCCTTGAGGACTGGCATCGCTCACCCCTGGTTTAACCCCTTTGCCTCGGTGGCATCAGAGGTGCTAAGGGAGACTGGCTCTTTGCCAGTATAGACTTTAAATTATCAATAATAATAAAAATAATAATAATAATATCACAATACATACAAGAGATTAAGAGAGAACACTAAGTAATAAATAGTTTTCTTTAAAGGCGGGGAGGGGGGGGAATTTAAAAAATCCATACAAAAAAAACCCCACAAATAAATAAATAAGTTAAATGTAATAAATAGGCTGATATGAATGTCGCAAAGAGCGAGGCATTGTGGCTATTACGGGGTTAAAGCAGCCATTCTCGGGAAGTGAAGAAGTCTGTGGTGGTGCGGTGTAGTGGTTAAAGTGAATGCACAAGTTTGGGGGGTTGGCGCCCATCCTCCGTCACCTATTCCGTCTCATTGTGTAAGTTAGGGCAAGTTACTTTGCCTCCCTATGCCTCAGCTGACTGTGCCATTGTCCAGTGGAATCTTCCGTGCAGGCCAGGAATGTTCTCCGGAGGTTCCGCTCACAGCATCAATACACGTTTATTTCTCTTTGTACCTGACTTGGATGATCCCTTATGGACCATTCACTTAAATGGGTCGGAAGATGTCTTCCTGCCCTGCATTGCACCCGCAACACCGCTAAGTAGTGGGGGCCCATAGGGGCGCGCGCCAGCAGCCGGTAAAGAGCTGCAATGCTATTGGGAGGTGACCATGGGTCAGCTACAGAGCATGAGTTAGGAACTGTAATTAAAACTACTAATGGGAGGGGGGAAAGCGGGGGAGGAAAGGGGAAGGGGGGAGAAAGGGGGGGGGAGAAAGGGGGGGGGGAAAGGGGGGGGGGAGAAAGGGGAAAGGGGGGGGGTGAGAGAGTGAGAGAAGGGGGGAGAGAGAGGAGGAGAAGGGGGGGAGAGGTGGGGGATAGAGAGGGGTAGAAAGGGGGGGGGGAGAAAGGGGTAAATTGCTGCTTTAAGGGAGGAGTGGCTCAGTGAGTAAAGACACTGACGGCAAACAACAACCACTGGCAGATTCCCCATTAGGCCTGGGGTCGGCAACATTTTGGGGGTCCGCCCCCATATACTTTTGCCTTGCTCTCGGGCCTCTCGGGACCTGCAACCCTCCTCCTTCTGAACCGCTGCGTCATTCATCACCACCGTGACGTCACACTGCCATGGCAATGCGATGCCGTGCGACGCCCGCGCGTCATTTGACACTGCGGTTCAGAAGGCAGGAGGGGTGGGGGGAGGGGGGGAACACGGAGGCGACCACAACAACTAAGTGCCTAGGGGCGGCGGAAAATCCGCCGCTGACAACAACACTGAGTTTAAAGCAGCGGAACCTGGTTCAATTCCCGGTGTTGGCTCCTTGTAACCTCGGGCCAGTCACTTTATCTCCAAAATCGTACATTGTAAACTCTATCGGGCAGGGCAGTCTCTGTAACATTCCTGTGTGCTGCACACCGCGCGCGCTGCACTGTAACATTCCTGTATGCTGCACACCGCGCGCTGCACTGTAACATTCCTGTGTGCTGCACACCGCGCGCTGCACTGTAACATTCCTGTGTGCTGCACACCGCGCGCTGCACTGTAACATTCCTGTGTGCTGCACACCGCGCGTACTGCATTGTAACATTCCTGTGTGCTGCACACCGCGCGCACCGCACTGTAACATTCCTGTGTGCTGCACACCGCGCGCACCGCACTGTAACATTCCTGTATGCTGCACACCGCGCGCTGCACTGTAACATTCCTGTGTGCTGCACACCGCGCGCGCTGCACTGTAACATTCCTGTGTGCTGCACACCGCGCGCGCTGCACTGTAACATTCCTGTGTGCTGCACACCGCGCGCGCTGCACTGTAACATTCCTGTGTGCTGCACACCGCGCGCGCTGCACTGTAACATTCCTGTGTGCTGCACACCGCGCGCGCTGCACTGTAACATTCCTGTGTGCTGCACACCGCGCGCGCTGCTCTGTAACATTCCTGTGTGCTGCACACCGCGCGCGCTGCACTGTAACATTCCTGTGTGCTGCACACCGCGCGCGCTGCACTGTAACATTCATGTGTGCTGCACACCGCGCGCGCTGCACTGTAACATTCCTGTGTGCTGCACACCGCGCGTGCTGCACTGTAACATTCCAGTGTGCTGCACACCGCGCGCGCTGCACTGTAACATTCCTGTGTGCTGCACACCGCGCGCGCTGCACTGTAACATTCCTGTGTGCTGCACACCGCGCGCGCTGCACTGTAACATTCCTGTGTGCTGCACACCGCGCGCGCTGCACTGTAACTGTAATATTAGCTCATGCGCATGTACGGGTTCCTCAAAACTGGATCTCCTTAGCGGTTCTCAGTCTATAGATCCATTTACTGAAGCACACCTAAAGATTTATCAATAATTAAATCAGTTAAGGTTCCTATTGAAGACTGTAACAAGCTGAAATAAAGCAATTGCTACTACATTTTACTACTTGCTATAATAAGAACAGCATCTGTAAATACACTTGATTTTTTTTCCGTTTTCCATGTAATGTAAAAGATTTAATTAATAGTAATAATAATAATCCCATCACACTTTGGAGGGGTCGCTAGGCTCAGATAAGAAGTATCAGAGCTCGATCCAGTGTTCACTACCATTCAATGGCAGTTATTGCTGGATCGAGCTCCGATACCAGAGCTAAGTGGATCCCCGCGTTTGTTTTCTCATATACAATGCTTTTGGTGAGCCCGAGGTACTTTTGTTGGTGTGCAACACATTTTGAGAGGCATTGTCATAAGGGAAAATAAAACCTTACTTTGCATGTCTTTACGTCTGCAATGTCCCAAACCCATTTCCCTAAAAGCCACAGCAACAACCAACAGTCAAAAGCTGTGAGTGTGGCGAAAGCCACTGATACTTTATCTGTTCCATGAGATAAACGTGCCAAGGGTTGACATTTTGCTAATGTGGTTTCCAATGCTGTTCCCTAATTTGTTATATGGGGGAAAAATGAAGTGGTTGGTATGGCTACTTTAACCCCTCCTCTGCCCGAGTGGACCGGAAAACATCCCAAGAATGCCATCTGTAACATGAAGAAAATAAATAAAGTAAAACAACCGATGGTAACTCAAACCCACTATTGTCTTTTTTTATAGCCTGTTGTGCTAAATAAGTGGAACATGAGGGAATAATTGAATTAAGTTATAGAATAACTTGTCCAGTGGTCTGTAGTGTTTTGTTCCATGTACTGTAGTTTATTCCATAGGCTGCATACTGTAGGTTAGTGTATTTCTCTCTGCTCTTTATGTCCTAGGTGATCTGCAGATATCTGAAGAGTCTTGTCAATTATTCAAGGGTCCAAGAAATGTATGGTAAAAAGTACAAGCACCATCATGTATTGTGTTCTTAACTGCATGCTCTCTGAGAGCTGCAATTCTACTGCTGCAACACTATGGGGCTGAAGGTTGTGTGTAAAGTGCTTACTGTAATTATCCAATATAGGTCACTTGCAGATCCTTGTCATTAAAATGAAGAAGCACAAGGTCCAAATGTCCAGCGTTTATCAGAGATGCTTCCTGCAGTATATTTCCTTAATATTATCGCAGAGTAGATATTGTTTCCTTGTGTGTACATTTATTAACTCCTCTTGCCTTTTTCTATAAAAGTCTTACGCCCTTACATATACTATACATCAGTTGTATTCAGGTCATCAGATACTGATTATTCTCTACGGAATTCTGTTCCCAATCATCAGATACTGATAAGCTGCAATGTGTCATCACAGCTAAGTTGGAGCCTCAAGCTGTGACATTAGAGTAATGTCACTGTACACTTTGGGGGGTGCTTCCACCATGTATCCGTGTGTCCTCCAAAACCTAGATACAGGTCCTACATAACCTGCCTTTCCACATAGCTAAACACCCACATTGCTTTCATTTCACATGCCAACTAGGCTCTTTGGAGAACAGTACTGGTGCAGGGAAAACTCTCCATATCCAATGACTGTCAAATATTGGGAGCAGGATGATGTCTAGCTTAGAATTGCTATAACAGTTGCATCACATCTAACAAGACACTAGCTAAGCCAGAGACACAGCATTCAAATCTAAAAGATCCACTCCCTCTGGTTCCTTCCTTATATAACCAGAGGGAGTCAAGATAATTATAAAGCCGGCACTTTCTCTAACAACAACGTAAACCACTGCAACTGTGTAAATGCCAAAATATGCTCCCAAGAGCTTGTGCGCACCACAATTGCAGCTCTCAAGTCTTCCCACTGCTGTGTATCTTATTTCAGATGGGAAAAGGTCAACCAGTTCACAATAAACCAACTTTTATTTTTTACACTGATCTTGGTGAAATAAGGAAGGCTCATTGATTGTGTAGCTAAGTTCTTCTGCAAAGGCTTGAACATCACTACAATTACTTTAAATGTCTCAAAACCAATTTTTCCCACATCTTTGGTAACTGGAGTAGATTACCTAAAAGTAGAGACCTTTAGATATCTCTTTCCCCCTTCCGTTATTACCGAAATGCAGCCTGCAATGTGGCAGCAGTTGAGGTTTTGTGAGCCAGGCACTTAGATTTTGCATATTATAGATTGTAACGCCAACGTCTCTTACCACATTGACTGACTCACTACCATGACCTCTGTTACTTAATGTGCTCTATCATGGCCCTAATTAATCATTCTAAAGTTAGCAAACAACTTCATTTGCGGGAAGGATAACTAGATCAGCTGTGAATCGAGCTACTGTATTGCAAACTGGTTTTTAAGTGGGGCGACTGTTCAGAAGTGACATGCCACTTGGTCATTGCAGCATGCTATATTGTAACAGTATTATCACATAGAAAGTCCGTGACATTATATTGCAATGTCTCACGTTACTATTTGGTCTCATAGCACTGGTCACATCTGTACAGCAAGTCTGCCAGAAAAAGTCCCCAATATCTGGTCCTTAATCTTACATGAATCTTTCAGTCCAGCCACCTGAACAAAGCTTCAGTGGACCAAGGAACAGAAGAATAAATAACAAGCACTGAGAATATAAAAAGTTAACCCCCTAAGAGTGGTACAGAAAATATTAGTAGAGCTCTCCTCACAAATCTTTTAGCATGCAACGTTTAATGACACATCGTTTCAGCGCCAAAAAGGACTTTCATCAGGTGATGACCGGAAACGTCTGATGTTTCATTAAAAGTTGCATGATGAAAGATTTGTGAGTAGAGCCCTACTAAGTTTTTCTATACCACCCCTAGGGGGGTTCACTTTTTACATTTTGATGACTATACATGAGTGTTGGCCACCCCAGTGTTTTACCCCAAGGTTGCTTGCATTGCTCCAGTCTATTTTTCTTTTGTGGCATTAACGCATATGCCTGATGCACTGACAACTGTGATATTTCTGATTCTGACGTGCACAGGAAATGAAACATATTTTTTTGTAAACTATGAACAGGAAGGGGAACATTTAATTGTCTGTGGTAAAAACAGCTCGACTCTTCCCAGCATCCCATACTCACTATAACCCTGCTCTGATGCTGCCTTGGTTGTGCTGTCCCTAGTAATAGTCTTAGATATGAATAGCTGCCACAATCAATGTGCAAGCTGCAGAGAAGGATATATGATGCTCCAGGAAAGGCCAGCTCCATGTAACCTTAACATGTTTCTTTACCTCCTGCGCCTCCGGTATAAAACAATACATTATGAGCTTTTTGACACAAGGATTCATTGTACCCATAATCTACTATGTGACAGCGCTGTGTACATTTGAAGCACTCTACGAAAATAACTCATTCATAATATAATTCCATATTTTGTTCTCCTTAGGAAATGTTCAATATTCTCTTTAACACAACAGGAGTCCCTATTTCCCTGATGTGGCAATTCCATGATGTGGTTGCATCTCTGTGCTATACAACGCAACGCCCGCATGTACTGTCTCCTTATAAGTATTAAAGCTCTCATTGAAAAATACCTACACGATCACAGTACAAAGCAGGCTCTGGGATCCAATGGGAGCGAAAGCTCTACTTTTTGACCCGTTTTACAACCTGCATTTGTGCCATGATCTTCAAATCCGTTTCAGTATTTCACAGGATGAAAGAGCAGTATTGCACCCTCAATGGCAAAAAAGATCCCAGAGAATCCTCATGCTCTGCCAAACATGACATTTTGTAGACTTGGCCTGGTATCAGTATGGTAATTTCAGTTGCGGTGAATCTTCAGAAGGACCATAGATCTGATCAGTCAATCGCTTCCACCCTCCTCCCCCCATCTATGTTTTGCCCTGCGCTCCAGGCACCTACTGCCCCCTTGAATAATGCCATGTACCACCTGTGGCATCCACCCATGGTCACCAGACTGCTGCACCTCCTCAGCCTTCATGCCTCTTGGTCTGTGCCAGCAGCCATAAGCCAGCATCACCTGCTTGTTTCTCTTGGCTGGGAGCAAGGATCAGCCCACACAGTCGCACTCAGCTGCAGACAACTTCTCTACTGTCCGCCAGATATTCTGTATGTCCAAAAAGGAGACAGACTCATATTGTGTAGGGCGGCAGCAGGGGTGACTGCTGACCTGTTCCCGAGGGCCAGGAGTGATAACCTTCTGTTTAAGCAGGGTGGAGAGGGTGACGTCGTAATTGTTGCGGGACCGCTGGCAGGCTCCACTGCAGTACTTAAATAGGACAATCTCGTTTGAGTTATATCCCAGCGCCAAGTCTCTGACTTTAACGGGCAGACTGCGCAGGCGGCAGCCGCTCACACCTCGACGGACTGAGGACTTCTTGTTTTTCTTGTTTTTCGCAGGGTCTACAGGAGAGCGCTCTGACCGAAGCAGAAGATCGTCTTCATCGCTGTGTCCATCAGCAGTTGTGTTCTCTGCTGTATAAAGTAACCATAATTTTTAATGAGCATTACATTGTGTTCTCTTTTATTCCTATGTATTACAGGGGTGCACAAAGTGGGGGGTGCGTTCTGTGGAGGGGGGGGGGGCACGGCAGTTAGAGGCTCTATGCTTCCCCGAAGGCATTTAAATGAAATGCCTTGGAACCGTGCCAGGCCTCTGTAAATTCCTTTACTTTGGTGTCGGGTGACGCGCGGGGTCATGCGGCATCGCGTTGTTATGGCAATGTGACATCACATGACCCCGCGGCGTCATTTGACGCTGGACCGGAGCCGGGGGATGGGGGGTGGGGGGGCGCGAGCAGGAGGAGAGAGCAGGCAGGGGGCGCTGGGGGAAGAGTTTGCACACCCCTGTATTAACATATAGGTAGGGAAGGAGAGAAGAATCCTTTTAAAGTGCACTCCTAAATATACAATCCTCTTATTATTGATAAGATCACACCCTAGTATACAGGAGGTGTGCAATGGTACATACAAAACACCAGACAATCACTTAAAATCATATACATAACATAGATACATATTAATTATACAGTATCAGTGAAGGGTACTGGTTACAGTGATTAAAAGGTGTTTTTTAATAGTAAATGAACAAATAAAACAAAAAAGATAACAATGGTGAGGTTACTGGTGTAGGCTATATTCGTTAGAGTTCGGTATCAAACAGGTAAAGAGTCAGAAGACAAATCTTGTGTAGTCCCTTCTGAAACCTTAAGTGAAGGGAGTAGCTACTATTTACGTAGTCTGACTAACTTAGTCAGGTATATAGCAAAATAGAAAACATTCTACACTGTAGCTTCCCTTTGAATTCACAGTCAATTGGTCCACTCACGATATATGGACATAGTACCAAGGAAAAAACTTATATAGGAAGTGTGAATCATTAGCAACACCAGTCCATAAATAGCGGAGTGTATAGAGGGGATTATAAATCCATCAAAGTAGCTTCATGCAAACTGCATAGCAGCAAGTGTCTTCAATTGCATGAGGAATACACATGAGTATATAAGTAAGCATAAATGCTAATAAGTGGATTGGGTAGTTCATTTGCACCCCTGAGGAAGTTCGGCATCCGAACGAAACGCGTAGGGTGGTCCCTGAATACTTTGGAGCATCGCAAGTGCTGCTGTGAGGCACCACCGTCTGCTGCCGTACAAACACAGGAGAACCTGCTGCCAGCTGATCACTGACCGGGAGCTGTTGCTGCTAGACCCATAGTGGTCAAAATTGCTTTTGCTCTATTTCCAGCATGGGTGTTGAATGGGCTCACTGCTCTTACTTATCTTTATCATTACATGGTTTTACACCATTATACCTTTTCCTCCTTCCATGTTCGGGAGAGTTCTTGTCTGAGCCAACTTTGATCCGGATATTATATACAACGCTTGAAAACCTTTTCCACCACGTGAGTGAGCACTCACTAATTCTAATATTTACATTTGACATTTGTTACTCACATCTGCACTATGTATGTTTTTTTCTGTTTTTATGCTTGAGGGGAGTTTGCGCTTTGGAGTGTTTTCTATTTTGATATATACCGGACTAAATTAGTCAGACCACCTAAATAGTAGCCACTCCCTTCACTTAAGGGTTCAGATGGGACTACACAAGATTTGTCTTCTGACTGTTTACCTGTAGCTATGTTATGTGTATGATTCTATGTGATTGTCTGGCGTTTTGTATTTACCATTGCATACCTCTGTATACCAGGGTGTGATCTTATCAATCATTAGAGGATTATATATTTAGGAGTGCACTTAAAAAGGATTCTTCTTCTCTTCTTCTCTACCTATATGTTATTATCAGCTTCTATGTAAACTCAATCCTTAGGTGGCACCCATTAGCCCCTTATCAGTTAGAGCGATTTTGTTCTTTATATTATCTTGATTTCCTACGTATTACTCTGGTCTCCTTTTTTTCCCGGGCTTTGCTTCCTCCGCTGTAACGTATACCTCACTCATCTCTTGTTTCTCCAAAGTCCTAAATTCTACCTAGCCTGCCTCCTTTCTGTTTCTTCACCGCACTCTTATTTCTTGTTTACCTGGTTTCAATGCTCTGTCGAGGTTTCCTCCCGCCGTTCACTAACAGTAAATCTCAGCTCTTGTTTCCCAGGCTCTTTGCTGTGCTCACACTGCCTCCTCGCTGTCCTACATCTCAGTATTTAACTTCATTTCAGTATGTTGGTGTATTTGTACTGCACTCCATCCCTACATCTTTGAATCTCAACATTTCGCACTCATATTTCCGCCCCAATCCCCCAGTCACCTCTTATAACCACCAAAGCTCTGCTTTCATCACCTGCTAAAATTTGAACTCACCATAATGAGATCTCCAAGTGGACCTGAGGGTTAAGTCTATGCTGTCCTCTGGTATCAGGTCCAGGCTACCTGTGCTAGCCGTCCCCATACTGTCAGACTCTGGCTCTGGGCTAGTTTGTCCCTCCATTCTCAAATCTGGAGCAGGGGACCCGGTTATCATCACTGACAGCAGCAGCAGTGACACGAGAACAGTCCAGAGTGTTACCTGAAGTAGAGAGTGGAAAATATAATGCATATTTACATCATTAATACAATACTGAGCTGCTTCTTCACACTACTGTAGATTATTTCAGCCTCTGGTAACAAGCCAATTGAATTTGAGTACAGGAGGTATAGGGAGATAAATTGACGTGCCCAAGGTCTTTTATTTCACAAGGCTACACCACACCAAACAACACTCTCAGAGCAGGTTGGAAGGAAGCTACTGGCTTTCACAATATACCCAGACCTTTGCTCTGTTGTAGTGGTAATTCTTCTAAAGTACAGGGCAATTAAGGTAACCCGTGACAAACATGTGAAGCTAATGCTGGACCTCAAACCGGAGTCCAGGATATCTGCCACTTGTCCACTAATGGCACCCATAAATTATATTTCTACACACACCTAAATAAGCAACAATATTATCCTAATGTATTTAATTTGCTTTATGTTGAAACGATCTGGTTGGTTTGTCTTGCTTTCTTAAAGAAACAGTAGTTTTGGTTTCCAGCATTGGCTTGTGTCTTGGGTGCTGGGTTAGCATTCTCTTTATCCTACCAACTCCAACCCTGTTGTACTGATTGGTTACATCAACTCTCTCGTCCCATCTCTATGCTTCTCTCTGCCTCATGAGCCTCCCCCCCCCCTTCTCTCTGCACGCACATTATGTGTGGGTCCTAAGACTTACCTTACAGCTCCGGCGCGGGGATGTCACAGGCTGGGATCCTCTTCCCATGAACGGCTCACTTCTGTCTGCAAGCACAAAGATACACGTCACATGCATGGTCACCATCATCGGGGCAACTCAAACTCATTGTAATAAAAAAAAAATGACAAGAGGATGGATGCAAGTATATACATTCAAATACACACCTAATGTTAAGTATATCCTGGGAATGTACAGAGGGATAAAGTGGTTTGCCCAAGATCACATAGACTGCAAGTGGCCTAAGAAAGGAATAGAACAAGCCAGTATAGTCAAAACCAACACGTTACCCAGTATGCTTCACCTATGTCTATTGTGTGGAAGGAATGTTGACAGGTATGTGTGTGTTGCTGATAATCGTAAGTAACATTGACTTTAACCTCCTTTGCATGGGGTGAGTGGTAACTCTATACATGTGCTGAAGATGGATTACCCGTGCAGTCCATGTAGTAATATGCATCTGAAGCCTCTGTTAGAGAGCTGTGAGGTTTCTGAGCTATTAATGTACTACAGATACTTTCTGTGTGCGGGCGGACCACGGATAAAAGACCTGTCACAGCAGAAGTAATTGGCAGAGGAGGAGTTAAAACAGTTATTGAAAGCTTCCTTGTGTGCTAAATACGGGTGGTTCACATGCAGCATTCCTGATAGTTACAGAGAGCGGGGAAAGTCTCTTATCACATAACAGGAAGGTGATCTGAACCTGTGTCTGATCAATTAATCAATTAGTGTGTTTGAAATGCAAATATACCATTTATAATTCCATGAATTGTGGAGACATGGAACGGGAAATGAGTACATGTGGGGCAGGATCACTGTGATAATGACCGGCCTAATGGTCTGAGTCAAGAGGATGTTATCAGTACAGTAACATATTACCTGAAATCTGGAAAATAGAGCAATCCCATTAGTTAGTGTCACTTAGATCAGGGGTGCGCAACTCCAATCCTCAAGCGCTCCCCCCCCAAACAGGTCAGGTTTTCACAGAATATCCCAGCTTCAGCACAATCAGAGACTCAGTCTAAGAGCCACCTGTGCTGAATCTGGGATATCCTGAAAACCTGACCTGTTGGGGGGGGGGGGGGGGGGGGGTTGAGGACAGGTGTTTATCACCCCTAACATAGATGAATAACCCATCTATATTTAAAAAGTAATAAAATAAAAGGCGCTCCCAGAAGATTGCTATATAGAAGTTCTTGATTTTCCCGTATCCATCTACACCAGTGATTTGCAACCGGGGTTCAGCAAGCACCACTCAGGGGTTCCACGGCCACCGGGGGGGGGGAGAGCCGGGACAACTCTCCTAGCTGTACCAGGCCCGGCGACGCGGCAGCACCCCATGCAGCAGTGACCCGGCAGCGCCTGAGCTCAATGGCAGCCGTCTGGTCACTGCGATCCTTCCTTTCCCTGCTCATGTCGGTGCCAGGAGGGAAAGGAAGGATCAGGTAAGAGCGCGCGCTCAGCGCCGGAAGCTCCCCTAAAGTGAGAGAGAGTGGGGGAGAGTAAGTGTGTGTGTAAGTGAGTGGTGGAGAGTGTGTGTGTGTGTGTAACTGAGTGCGGGAGCGTAAGTGTGTGTAAGTGAGTGGGGGAGAGTGTGTGTGTGTAAGTGAGTTGGGAACCGTAAGTGTGTGTAAAAAAAGAGTGGTTGAGAGTAAGTGTGTGTGTGTGAGAGTGGGAGAGTAAGTGTGTGTGTGTGTGTGTGTGTGTGTGTGAGAGTGGGAGAGTAAGTGTGTGTGTGTGTGTGTGTGTGTGTGTGTTTGTAAGTGAGACGGGGAGAGTATGTGTGTGTATAGAAGAGAGAGGGAGAAAGGGAGCGTAAGGGGGAGAGTGTGGGCGGAGAGAGGGGGACACGAGAGACGGAGGCAAAGGGGGTGCGGGGGAGGTCAGAGACTGGGGGTGGGTTGGGGTTCCCCAGAATGTTACAAACTCATTCTGGGGTTCCTTAACCAAAAAAAAAAAAGGTTGAAAACAACTGATCTACACAGCCAATGTCATAATCACCTTCCCAATCAGGGCCCTGTGATTTACTCATTGGATACTCTCCACTCTGTGACGGGATGATAGTGAGGGCAGGGAAGAGCCAAGTGCTGAGCGGGATACAGGGTTGCAAAAGTTTCCACAAGCAGCAGGTGTTAGCGGTCTGGGAAAATACCATCTGAGGCTGTGGGATGTGGCAGCTTTCCCAGGCAAAACCCGCTCTTGTGTGGGAGTAGTTTGGCCTCAGAATACCCCTGGAGATGCCTGCAGGGATGGGTATTAAACCTGCTCAGTCTCTGACTCATTGCGTCTCTCATGTCTAACTTCCCTTTTGCTGCAGTCACTGCGCTGTACACGTCACAGAAATAATAACAATGACAATAAATGCAGCGGACAATCCAGACCGAATAGAATCTGTAGTCACAACACTGGTCACAGAGCAGGAAATTGCATCACCAGATTCTCCATGTGAGAAGCACTTTGCAGCCAACACGCATGTGTGGGTAATAATGTTACAGGCAGTCATCGGTTATCCAACAGAAGTAGCGTTGGATAGTGAAACCGTTGTAAAGTGAGTCCCATGTTAATCAGTGGCGTTGAGCGTCGGATAACGCATTCCGGCGTTAAAAAACAGCGCATAGGGGTGCGTTGGATATGCCATTCGTTGTAAAGTGAAACGTAGGATAGCGAGGACTACCTGTGCAGATATGTCCATCCCATACGGCATATTACATACCACCAGGGCTGGAAGAGCCTTAGAAAAGTAACACTATAGTAACGATATCGTATCTACGTTTCAAAGCTATTAAACACTGGGGCAGACATCGTTGGATCTCATTTTAGAAAAGGTTATACAATATGTCTGCTAAAATAACAGCGAGGGAAAGGGGAGCTACAGGTTTGTAAATAATAAAGTAGCAGTACTATTAATGCTTTAGTACAGAACAGTATCACAAGAATAAAGAATGTTCAGACAAACAATAAAACACATACAGTGTAAACAATGCTTACACTATGGCAGTGTTTTTCAACAACTGTTCCTAGGAGCCCTTGGGTTCCCCGGGCATCCCTAAAGGGTTCCCTGCAATTTTCAGGTCATGTGAAAATTGTATAAATGCATCTGACAATGCATCTGATTTCAGACGCGCTATTAGAGAGGGTTGGGGTTCCTTACAATGCATCTGATCTCAGACGCGCTATTAGAGAGGGTTGAGGTTCCTTACAATGCATCTGATCTCAGAGGCGCTATTAGAGAGGGTTGGGGATCCTTAGAATGCATCTGATCTCAGACGCGCTATTAGAGAGGGTTGGGGTTCCTTACAATGCATCTGATCTCAGACACGCTATTAGAGAGGGTTGGGGTTCCTTACAATGCATCTGATCTCAGACACGCTATTAGAGAGGGTTGGGGTTCCTTACAATGCATCTGATCTCAGACACACTATTAGAGAGGGTTGGGGATCCTTACAATGTATCTTATCTCAGACTCACTATTAGAGAGGGTTGGGGTTCCTTACAATGCATCTGATCTCAGACACGCTATTAGAGAGGGTCGGGGATCCTTACAATACATCTGATCTCAGACACGCTATTAGAGAGGGTTGGGGTTCCTTACAATGCATCTGATCTCAGACGTGCTATTAGAGAGGGTTGGGGATCCTTACAATGTATCTTATCTCAGACTCACTATTAGAGAGGGTTGGGGTTCCTTACAATACATCTGATCTCAGACGCGCTATTAGAGAGGGTCGGGGATCCTTACAATGCATCTGATCTCAGACACGCTATTAGAGAGGGTTGGGGATCCTTACAATGCATCTGATCTCAGACGCGCTATTAGAGAGGGTTGGGGATCCTTACAATGCATCTGATCTCAGATGCGCTATTACAGAGGGTTGGGGATCCTTACAATGCATCTGATCTCAGACACGCTATTAGAGAGGGTTGGGGATCCTTACAATGCATCTGATCTCAGACACGCTATTAGAGAGGGTCGGGGATCCTTACAATGCATCTGATCTCAGACACGCTATTAGAGAGGGTTGGGGTTCCTTACAATGCATCTGATCTCAGACGCGCTATTAGAGAGGGTTGGAGCTCCTTACAATGCATCTGATCTCAGACACACTATTAGAGAGGGTTGGGGATCCTTACAATGTATCTTATCTCAGACTCACTATTAGAGAGGGTTGGGGATCCTTACAATGCATCTGATCTCAGACGCGCTATTAGAGAGGGTTGGGGTTCCTTACAATGCATCTGATCTCAGACGCGCTATTAGAGAGGGTTGGGGTTCCTTACAATGTATCTGATCTCAGACGCGCTATTAGAGAGGGTCGGGGATCCTTACAATGCATCTGATCTCAGACGCGCTATTAGAGACGGTTGGGGTTCCTTACAATGCATCTGATCTCAGACGCGCTATTAGAGAGGGTTGGGGTTCCTTACAATGCATCTGATCTCAGACGCGCTATTAGAGAGGGTTGGGGATCCTTACAATGCATCTGATCCCAGACGCGCTATTAGAGAGGGTTGGGGATCCTTACAATGCATCTGATCTCAGACGCGCTATTAGAGAGGGTTGGGGTTCCTTACAATGCATCTGATCTCAGACACGCTATTAGAGAGGGTTGGGGTTCCTTACAATGCATCTGATCTCAAACTCGCTATTAGAGAGGGGTGGGCTTCCTTACAATGCATCTAATCTCAGACGCGCTATGATCTGGGACACGCTATTAGAGAAGGTTGGGGTTCCGCAGCATATCACAAAAATTGTTAAAAAAAACAGTGCTCTATAGGTTATAAAACTAATCGTAGGCCATAAAGTCACTACTATGACTCAACTCTCCATTGCAAAGACACGCAGATCTCCTACATTGTGCAAATCTGGCTCTTGGTCTTAACACAGGTAAGGTAGCTTACCTGGTTACGGGACTCTATAATTAAATTGTGAAATTCCTGTGATCAAATACATTCTCAGTCTTTCCCACAAGGTGGCAGTAAAATGTAAAGTCTATAATTATCGCACAAAGTGAAGGCTGACATCAATAGTCCATGTCACCTGGCTATTAATATCTAGCCCAGCCTTTGCTGTCAGCACTGCTAGAACGCACCATGGAATCCTGATTCACACACTGCTTAGTTCCCATAAGAATCAAAATCCAAATTAGGTCAGGAGATCTGAAACCTTTACAAGGACACTATACAAATTAAGAATGTGTTGCAATTCCATTCAACTGCATTAAAACTGGAATTAGACGCACTGGAGCAAGATAAACAGAGCTGTCCCATTAAAAGATTAAATAACAAGAGGGCTGGTTCAAAAGAGTTTGGGTGAGTCTTTTACACCTTGTGACAAGGCAGTAACCTCACAGTAGAACAATACAAGCATGATTAAACCTTGCACTTTAACAGCTAATTTAACATACAGCACCTGGATAAAAAAAGAAAGTTTTTATACTGTTGGCAATATCACTCTACAACAGCCAGTTGCACAGTCTCCCACAGGCGTCCCTCTCTCTCAGCCTCCCACAGGCGTCCCTCTCTCTCAGCCTCCCACAGGCGTCCCTCTCTCTCAGCCTCCCACAGGCATCCCTCTCTCTCAGCCTCCCACAGGCGTCCCTCTCTCCCAGCCTCCCACAGGCGTCCCGCTCTCTCAGCCTCCCACAGGCGTCCCGCTCTCTCAGCCTCCCACAGGCATCGCGCTCTCAGCCTCCCACAGGAGTCCCTCGCTCTCAGCCTCCCACAGGCGTCCCTCGCTCTCAGCCTCCCACATGCGTCCCTCGCTCTCAGCCTCCCACAGGCGTCCCTCGCTCTCAGCCTCCCACAGGCGTCAACTCGCTCTCAGCCTCCCACAGGCGTCCCTCGCTCTCAGCCTCCCACAGGCGTCCCTCTCTCTCAGCCGCCCACAGGCGTCCCTCTCTTTCAGCCTCCCACAGGCGTCTCTCTCTCTTTCAGCCTCCCACAGGCGTCTCTCTCTTTCAGCCTCCCACAGGCGTCCCTCTCTCTCTGCCTCCCCCAGGCGCCCCTCTCTCTCAGCCTCCTACAGGCATCCCACTCTCTCAGCCTCCCACAGGCGTCTCTCTTACTCAGCCTCCCACAGGCGTCCCTCTCACTCGGCCTCCCACAGGCGTCCCTCTCACTCGGCCTCCCACAGGCGTCTCTCTCACTCGGCCTCCCACAGGCGTCCCTCTCACTCAGCCTCCCACAGACGTCTCTCTCACTCTGCCTCCCACAGGCGTCTCTCTTACTCAGCCTCCCACAGGCGTCTCTCTTACTCAGCCTCCCACAGGCATGTCTCTTACTCAGCCTCCCACAGTCTGCATTCTTACTTCACACCCCACAAACAGCAATGCACATTTTAATAAGTGTTGAAGTAGGGTAACAGATGACTCCTGCTGGTGGTCATTGTGGGTTTTAATTTGAGACTTTAAGAGTCTTCCAAAAGTGCTACCAGATAAGCTCCTGCTCAGAAGCTCAGCTGCTTTAATATCTGCCGGCGTGTTATCAAACAACACAGATCACGCAGCCCTACCTCCTCCCTTCAATAAACCTCTCCCCACTAAACCACCACCTCGTACCATGAGGACAGAGAAGACAGACAGGCAGAGAGGAGAGACAGAGGAGAGACAGAGGAGAGACAGAGGAGAGACAGAGGAGAGACAGAGGAGAGACAGAGGAGAGACAGAGGAGAGACAGAGGAGAGACAGAGGAGGTGGGGAGAGCAAGGCGCTCCATACCGAAGTGCTGTCATCAGGAGTTTGGCTGGAACTGCTTAAAGCACCTACTGCATTACACAAAGGGGAGGGGAGGTGTGTGTGTGTGTGTGTTTAACCACTTCAGTGCTACAGTGATTAGTCTGGAAACCATTCTTTACTGGTTTATCTATGATTAGGATAATCTGCACGCTATTGCAAAAAAAGACACAAAAATAATTTCTCTTAGGTCATCTTTTATTACTATTCTATTACAATAAAGAACTGTTTGCATATGTGGCTCCTTACTGAATAACATTCAATGTAAAAATATAAAGACAAAATCTGATACAGAGATAAGGGTACGGGGCTAGTGAGACGCCAGCACAGGAGGCGGTGGTCCTCCTTACCATAGAGACAAAGAGAAATTACACTGGGGTTGTCAAGCTCTGTTACGGGTTTACATACCTGTTACATAGGGTTGCCAGGAGCCCAGTATTGAACCGGACTGTCCTGTATTTGGACACACTGTCCAATAAAAAAATTAGCGGTAATACTGGACATGTATGTGTCCGGTATTACCTCTCTGAGCTTAGTGACCTGACCGGCTTAGTGGGACGCGGGACTTCCCCTGAGCAGGGCTGTTGCTAGGGGGCTGGACAGCTTCCTTCATCCTGATTGGCTATTGATGGGTAATGCAGCCAATCAGGAGGTGGTGTCAGGAGCCCTGTAGGTGGGGCCAAGGAGAGGAGGAGATTGCATGGAGCGGAGATGGGTGTGTGTATGTTTCGAGCGCGTCACACCTCCCACCATTGTGTCCAGTATTTTTGAAGAAGTCGCCTGGAAACCCTACACCTGAATGGGTGTTAAGTCCCATTCAAGTCAATGGCCCTTATTCTGTAAGGTGTGATAGCACAGATGTCGTGCTATCGCATGGTAAGTCCCATTGACTTTAATGGGGCTTTTTTTGCGATAGCACGTAACCTGCGATTACCACACCTTACAGAATAAGGGCCATTGTGTGTGTTAACGCCTAACATCTTGAGGAATCTTTGGGTCAGTGGTATATGTTAGGAGAAATGACAGATGGGGATCCCTCACTACTGCACGTGATAAAGTGATCCATCCATTTGTTTCTATTTTTCTTTTTGCTTTTACAAAATATCCCTTCTGAAAATAACGGATTTCACGTGGCAAAAATGAATTTAACCCTTTGCTGTTAAAAAGGAGCCAGCAACGCATTATAGCAGGGGTGCGCAGCTCCTGCCCTCAAGGGCTGGACATCCCTGCTTCAGCACAGGTGACTGAGTCTTCGGCTGAGCCACTGATTGAGCCACCTGTGCTGAAGCAAGCTCTTCGGCTGAGTCACCGATTGGGCCCCCTGTGCTGAAGCAGGCTCTTCGGCTGAGCCACTGATTGAGACACGTGTGCTGAAGCAGTCATATCCTTAAAGCCTGACCTGTTGGAGGACTGGAGTTGCCCACCCCTGCATTATAGGCTACGCTGAGAAAAAAAATGACTGCCCGTTCCCTTACATTTTCTGCCTGAAGGTAAAAACTGAGGATAACTGCGGTCTTAACAACTTTAACAACACGTTTCAAAACCCCTCCTTATTTACTATAGCTCCAATGTGATTCCTGCTCTGGGTGTGCAATACAACACGTATCCTTCTGTCATTTGCATACTGTACTTCAGGGATCCGTGAAAAATGACGGGAATGCTATTAGTGAGCCGTGTTTGACAAATGCAAGCAAAGACAAGATGCCCCTGAATATCCATCTCCCTGTCTCACACACCAATCCCATCAATCTTCCACTCTATCACATGAATCAAGTCTGTCACTTTCAGCTTCCTTCATTTTCCCGTATATTTCTTACATATCATCGCTTTTTCAACAAGACCATGTTAGTAATAATAATAATAATAATAATAATAATACTGCAGTTGTTTGTTCTTGTATAGCGCTGCTAGTTTTACATAGCACTTTACACCGACATTTTGCAGACACAGTCCCTGCCCTGTAGAGCTTACAATCTAACATTTTTGGTGCCTGAGGCACAGGGAGATAAAGTGACTTGCCCAAGTGCCAGGTCAGTGTCTTTATTCACTGAGAAGCTCCTTCTCTCAGCCCATGTATTGACATACTGTATGTTTGGGGCCCTTTCATCAATTCTGTTACTGTCACTAGCACTTTCCTTGTGAAAGAGATATGTTGGAACATGCCTCGGTAGCTAAGAGTTAGATGAATATTGCCTTGGGATTGTTTATGGGGGGATGAAACATTACATTTACACAACACATTTTCCATTTCAAAGAGTGGAAGTTCCTAAGCAAAAAGTCTCCTCTCTGCAAAGCTGGTGCTAAAAAGAATACCAGATTTGCCAATGGAGACATATCCTCCTGGTATACATTGGATTTTTCTTTTGAGTAATCAGGTGTTTTTTTCACCACTGTTTGCAGCTAATAGCATTGATAAACAATCAATGATAAACAGCTCCCTCTGCTTCTTAAGTAAACTTTCCAACCTTGAATTTCTGGCGAAAGCTTGTTAAATAAACCACAGACACCACCAACATGTCTCAATTGTGAATACACCCACCCATCAGCATCCCTTATATTGTGGATCACATGGGTGCATGGTCCGGTGTATCTAAAACAATCAGTACATTTTACACACTCAATTATAACTAATTAGAAAGCAGGTTTTATAAGTACAATATAATGTTACATTATATTTTGATTACACTTATTTACACTATTCCACCTATTCATGTCACACACACACACACACACACACACACACACACACACACACACACACACACACACACACACACACACACACACACACACACACACACACACACACACACACACGTATATATATATATATATATATATATATATATATATATATATATCCACAGAGAGGAAAAGACAGCACTAGGGCACTAACAATGACTCCATAGGAGTCAACAATATATAATGAAATGAATAACCAATAGCAAAAATGGTAGAAATATAGTGTCTGCTAGTGCACCATGCAGATCAAATCAATTAGGAAATACACCACATAAACAATTAAAAAATATATAAAAATCAAATATCCATGTAACAACAACAAACTTAGAGTTCAAAGTGAAGGGTATAAAAACCAAATGGTATCTTTAGGAGTCTTCAGGCAGCTTTCTTGGCGTGCGCTATATATATGTGTGTATATATATATATATACACATATATATATATATATATATATATATATATATATATATATATATATATATATATATATATAACGGAAATGGCTGTGTTAGTTCAGTTGCGATAGTGAGGAGAAAAACTCTCGAAAGCTTGTCCTATGACAAAAATTGGTAGTCAAAATAAAAAAGGTATCACCTAATACTGAACGCATTTATTCTGCACTATATATATAGATATAGATATATATATATATATATATATCTATATCTATACCTAATACTGAACGCATTTATTCTGCACTAGATATATATCGATACCTAATACAGAACGCATTTATTCTGCACTATATATATAGATATATATATATCTATCTTATACTATATTAGTGAAAGCACTGTATGCCTGCATGCATGCATGCCAGCCTGCCTGCTGGATGTCCGGTGTCCCTAGGGGAAATCTCATTGGTCCCTTGGGCCGCCCCCGCACACCTCTCATTGGCCTGAGGCGGAGTGACGGCCCAAAGGACACACAGGGACACAAACACACACACAGGGACACAAACACAGACACAGGGACACACACAGGGACACACACAGGGGGACACACAGGGACACACACACACACACACACACACACTCACACACTCACACACTCACACAGTAGGGGGGGGTGTGTACATTAGCAGCATTGTATAACCCGGGGGGGGGGGCTCACATACCCGCCTCCGCCTCCGCCTCTTCCTCCCCGAAATCAGCCTCCACACCCGCGCGCACGTCCTCCTCTCCCCGTGTCTCCCGCGCTTTCACACCCCCCCCCCCCCCGGCGCCGCTACAGTGAGCGGAGGAGCGAGTGCCCGGGACACAGCGGGGGAGCGGCAACAACAAGCTGCCTCCCGCCTCAGTTCCACGTGGGAGCGGCCGGACGGGTGAGTGAGCGGCCTTCACCCACCCCTCACCCCCCTTCAAATCACCTCCCCTCCACCCCCCCCCCCCCCCGGCGCCGCTACAGTGAGCAGACACAGCGGGGGAGCGGCAACAACAAGCTGCCTCCCGCCTCAGTTCCACGTGGGAGCGGCCGGACGGGTGAGTGAGCGGCCTTCACCCACCCCTCACCCCCCTTCAAATCACCTCCCCTCCACCCACCCCCCCCCCCGGCGCCGCTACAGTGAGCAGAGGAGCGAGTGCCCGGGACACAGCGGGGGAGCGGCAACAACAAGCTGCCTCCCGCCTCAGTTCCACGTGGGAGCGGCCGGACGGGTGAGTGAGCGGCCTTCACCCACCCCTCACCCCCCTTCAAATCACCTCCCCTCCACCCCCCCCCCCCCCCGGCGCCGCTACAGTCAGCGGAGCGAGCGAGCGCCCGGGACACAGCGGGGGAGCGGCCACAACAAGCTGCCTCCCGCCTCAGATCCACGTGGGAGCGGCCGGACGGGTGAGGGAGCTGCCGGACGGGTGAGTGAGCGGCCGGACGGGTGAGGGAGCGGCCTTCACCTCCCCTCACCCCCCTTCACCTCCCCTCACCCCCCTTCACCTCACCTCCCCTCACCCACCCCTCACCTCCCCTCACTCCACTTCCCTTCCCTTCCACCTCCCTCCACCCCCCCTTCACCTCACCTCCACCCCCCCTTCACCTCCACCCCCCTTCACCTCCCCTTCACCCCCCCCACCTCCCCTTCACCCCCCCCCCCACCTCCCCTTCACCCCCCACCTCCCCTTCATCCCCCCCACCCCCCCTTCACCTCCCCTCCACCCCCCCTTCACCTCCCCTCCACCCCCCCTTCACCTCCCCTCCACTCCCCCCCCTCACCTCCCCTCCACCCCCCCCCTTCACCTCCCCTCCACCCCCCCCTTCACCTCCCCTCCACCCCCCCCTTAACCTCCCCTCCACCCCCCCCTTAACCTCCCCTCCACCCCCACCCTTCACCTCCCCTCCACCCCCACCTTCACCCCCCCTTCACCTTCCCTTCACTCCCCCCTTACAACCTCCCACCACCTCCTCACCACCTCCACCCCCATTCCCACCTCCCCCACCCCCCTTCCCAACTCCCCACCACCTCCCCCCTTCCCACCACCTCCCCCCCCTTCCCCCCACCTCCCCCCCACCCCCTCCCCTTCCCACCACCTCCCCCCCCACCCCCCTCCTTCCCACCACCCCCCCCCCTTCCCTTCCCCCCCACCTCCCCCCCCTTCCCTTCCCCCCCACCCCCCTCCTTTCCCCCCACCCCCCTCCTTCCCACCACCCCCCCCCCCCTTCCCACCACCTCACCACCCACCCCCCCCCCTTCCCTGAGGCGGAGTCACGGGCCAAAGGACACACAGGGACACAGACACACACACACACACGTAGACACACACACACGTAGACACACACACACACACACAGACGTAGACACACACACACGTATACACACACACACACACGTATACACACACACACGTAGACACAAACACACACACGTAGACACAAACACACACACGTAGACACACACACACGTAGACACACACGTAGACACACACACACACGTACACACACACACACACGTACACACGCACGTAGACACACACACACGTACACGTAGACACACACACATGTACACGTAGACACACACACACATGTACACGTAGACACGTAGACACGTACACACACACACACACACACACACACACACACACACACACACGTACACGTACACACACATGTACACGTACACACGTACACACACACACATGTACACGTATACTCACACACATGTACACGTACACACACACATGGAGACATACACACACACACATGGAGACATACACACACACACACATGAGACATACACACACACACATGTACACATACACACAGACGTATACACTCACACACGTATACACACAGGTATACATACACATTATGTATACACACACACATGTATACACACACATGTATACACACACACACGTGTATACACACACACACACGTGTATACACACACACACGTGTATACACACACACACATGTATACACACACACGTGTATACACACACACACGTGTATACACACACACATGTGTATACACACACACACACATGTGTACACACACACGTGTGTACACACACATGTGTACACACACGTGTACACACACACATGTGTATACACACACACACACGTGTATACACACACACACATGTATATACACACACGTGTATACACACACACACACGTGTATACACACACACATGTGTATACACACACACACATGTGTACACACACACGTGTGTACACACACACGTGTGTACACACACATGTGTACACACACACATGTGTACACACACACACATGTGTACACACACACACATGTGTACACACACACATGTGTATACACACACATGTGTATACACACACATGTGTATACACACACATGTGTATACACACACATGTATATACACACACATGTATACACACACACACATGTATACACACACACACATGTATACACACACACACACACACATGTATACACACACACACACACACACACACTTATACACACACACACACATACAATGTATACACACAAACATGTATACACACACACAAACATGTATACACGTGTATACACACACATGTGTATACACACACACGTATACACACACACAATATATACATACACACAATGTATACACACACATGTGTATACACACACACACATGTGTATACACACACACGTGTATAGACACACACACGTGTATACACACACACGTGTATACACACACACACACGTGTATACACACACACGTGTATACACACACATACGTGTATACACACACACGTACACATACACACACACACACACGTATACACACACACACATGTATACACACACACACATACAATGTATACACACAAACATGTATACACACACACACCCCAGCACCACCACATCAGCACACCGGTATGCCCCCCCAGCACACTGGCATTCTCGCCTCCCCACCATTCCCAGCCCCCATCAACACCATCAGCACCCACACATCGCCACCTTTGCACCTCCCCCATCGGCACACCCACATCCGCACCCCCACATCAGCACCAAACCCTCCCAAATCAGCACACCAATACAATCACCATCAGTACAGCCACAGCAGCACTACCACCGCACATGGGCCGCGTGGACCACTCCCCACCCAAATGCCACACCCACACCACAAACATCCCGGGCAACGCCGGGGCTCTCAGCTAGTACCTAATACAGAACGCATTTATTCTGCACTATATATATATATATATATATATATATATATACATACACATACGCACACACATACTGTATATATTTACTCCTGAACGGAGTGGCAGAGTGAATGGTGCACGTGAATTTGAAGTGAGTAGATTATAAATGACAAGTGATACCACTGGGTTGCTGGTGTTTCCTGTCAATCACAGTCAGCCAATTAAGGTTGGACTAAAGGCAGCTGGGAGATGCCCAGGGGGCAGGAGGTGAAGTAGTATAGTGTCAGTGAGTGCATGGTGAGCCATTATTGTAAAGAAGGTTGGAGGAGAAACTTCTGTAAGGCATATGAGTATAAGAGGGTCATGGTGATCACCCAGTATGAGCAGTCACGGGGCAAGTATTAAGATTCCAAAATAATATTTAAACATGAGACTTGGGGAGGGAGGACTACGATCTTTATCTCTGTCGTGATGAGACTCTTTCCCCACGTGTATTATTCCCTGTTCTTCCCTCTCTTTTGCATGGGAAGTGATGATGTCGTCATTAGCAAACAGCTAATATGGTTAATTGGTAAGCGTTCAAACAAATAAAAGTTTGTGCTAGACATGCCAGTGTGCGAGTTTGTGTTAGACATGCCAGTGTGCGAGTTTGTGTTAGACATGCCAGTGTGCGAGTTTGTGTTAGACATGCCAGTGTGCGAGTTTGTGTTAGACATGCCAGTGTGCGAGTTTGTGCTAGACATGTCAGTGTGCGAGTTTGTGCTAGACATGCCAGTGTGCGAGTTTGTGCTAGACATGCTAGTGCGCTAGTTTGTGCTAGACATGCAAGTGTGCTAGTTTGTGCTAGGCATGCAAGTGTGCTAGTTTGTGCTAGGCATGCAAGTGTGCTAGTTTGTGCTAGACATGCCAGTGTGCTAGTTTGTGCTAGACATGCCAGTGTGTGAGTTTGTGCTAGACATGCCAGTGTGCTTGTTTGTGCTAGACATGCCAGTGTGCGAGTTTGTGCTAGACATGCCAGTGTGCGAGTTTGTGCTAGACATACCAGTGTGCGAGTTTGTGCTAGACATGCCAGTATGCTAGTTTGTGCTAGACATACCAGTGTGCTAGTTTGTGCTAGACATGCCAGTGTGCGAGTTTGTGCTAGACATGCCAGTGTGCGAGTTTGTGCTAGACATGCCAGTGTGCGAGTTTGTGCTAGACATACCAGTGTGCGAGTTTGTGCTAGACATGCCAGTATGCTAGTTTGTGCTAGACATACCAGTGTGCTAGTTTGTGCTAGACATGCCAGTGTGCTAGTTTGTGCTAGACATACCAGTGTGCGAGTTTGTGCTAGACATACCAGTGTGCGAGTTTGTGCTAGACATGCCAGTGTGCGAGTTTGTGCTAGACATACCAGTGTGCGAGTTTGTGCTAGACATGCCAGTGTGCTAGTTTGTGCTAGACATGCCAGTGTGCTAGTTTGTGCTAGACATGCCAGTGTGCGAGTTTGTGCTAGACATGCCAGTGTGCGAGTTTGTGCTAGACATACCAGTGTGCGAGTTTGTGCTAGACATGCCAGTGTGCGAGTTTGTGCTAGACATACCAGTGTGCTAGTTTGTGCTAGACATGCCAGTGTGCGAGTTTGTGCTAGACATGCCAGTGTGCTAGTTTGTGCTAGACATGCCAGTGTGCGAGTTTGTGCTAGACATGCCAGTGTGCGAGTTTGTACTAGACATAACAGTGTGCGAGTTTGTGCTAGACATGCCAGTGTGCTAGTTTGTGCTAGACATGCCAGTTTGCGAGTTTGTGCTAGACATGCCAGTGTGCGAGCTTGTGCTAGACATGTCAGTGTGCTAGTTTGTGCTAGACATGCCAGTGTGCGAGTTTGTGCTAGACATGCCAGTGTGCTAGTTTGTGCTAGACATGCCAGTGTGCGAGTTTGTGCTAGACATGCCAGTGTGCTAGTTTGTGCTAGACATGCCAGTGTGCGAGTTTGTGCTAGACATGCCAGTGTGCGAGCTTGTGCTAGACATGCTAGTGTGCTAGTTTGTGCTAGACATGCCAGTGTGCTAGTTTGTGCTAGACATGCCAGTTTGTGCTAGACATGCCAGGGTGCTAGTTTGTGCTAGACATGCCAGTGTGCGAGTTTGTGCTAGACATGCCAGTTTGCGAGTTTGTGCTAGACATGCCAGTGTGCTAGTCTGTGCTAGACATGCCAGTGTGCGAGTTTGTGCTAGACATGTCAGTGTGCGAGTTTGTGCTAGACATGCCAGTGTGCTAGACATGCCAGTGTGCTAGTTTGTGCTAGACATGCCAGTGTGCGAGTTTATGCTAGACATGCCAGTGTGCGAGTTTGTGCTAGACATGTCAGTCTGCTAGTTTGTGCTAGACATGTCAGTCTGCTAGTTTGTGCTAGACATGCCAGTGTGCTAGTTTGTGCTAGACATGTCAGTGTGCTAGTTTGTGCTAGGCATGCCAGTGTGCGAGTTTGTGTTAGAAATGCCAGTGTGCGAGTTTGTGCTAGACATGCCAGTGTGCTAGTTTGTGCTAGACATGCCAGTGTGCTAGTTTGTGCTAGACATGCCAGTGTGCTAGTTTGGGCTAGGCATGCCAGTGTGCGAGTTTGTGCTAGACATGCCAGTGTGCGAGTTTGTGCTAGACATGCCAGTGTGCTAGTTTGTGCAAGACATGCCATTGTGCGAGTTTGTGCTAGACATGTCAGTGTGCGAGTTTGTGTTAGAAATGCCAGTGTGCGAGTTTGTGCTAGACATGTCAGTGTGCGAGTTTGTGCTAGACATGCCAGTGTGCGAGTTTGTGCTAGACATGCCAGTGTGCGAGTTTGTGCTAGACATGCCAGTGTGCTAGACATGTCAGTGTGCGAGTTTGTGCTAGACATGCCAGTGTGCGAGTTTGTGCTAGACATGCCAGTGTGCTAGTTTGTGCTAGACATGCCAGTGTGCTAGTTTGTGCTAGACATGCCAGTGTGTGAGTTTGTGTTAGACATGCCAGTGTGCTAGTTTGTGCTAGACATGCCAGTGTGCTAGTTTGTGCTAGACATGCCAGTTTGCTAGTTTGTGCTAGACATGCCAGTGTCCGAGTTTGTGCTAGACATGCCAGTTTGCTAGTTTGTGCTAGACATGCCAGTGTGCTAGTTTGTGCTAGACATGCCAGTTTGTGCTAGACATGCCAGTGTGCGAGTTTGTGCTAGACATGCCAGTGTGCTAGTTTGTGCTAGACATGCCAGGGTGCGAGTTTGTGCTAGACATGCCAGTTTGTGGTAGACATGCCAGTGTGCTAGTTTGTGCTAGATAAGCCAGTTTGTGCTAGACATGCCAGTGTGCTAGTTTGTGCTAGACATGCCAGTGTGCGAGTTTGTGGTAGACATGCCAGTGTGCGAGTTTGTGTTAGACATGCCAGTGTGCGAGTTTGTGCTAGACATGCCAGTGTGCTAGTTTGTGCTAGACATGCCAGTGTGCTAGTTTGTGCTAGACATGCCAGTGTGCTAGTTTGTGCTAGACATGCCAGTGTGCTAGTTTGTGCTAGACATACCAGTTTTCGAGTTTGTGCTAGACATGCCAGTGTGCGAGTTTGTGCTAGACATGCCAGTGTGCGAGTTTGTGCTAGACATGCCAGTGTGCGAGTTTGTGTTAGACATGCCAGTGTGCGAGTTTGTGCTAAACATGCCAGTGTCCGAGTTTGTGCTAGACATGCCAGTGTGCTAGTTTGTGCTAGACATGCCAGTGTGCTAGTTTGTGCTAGACATGCCAGTTTGTGCTAGACATGCCAGTGTGCGAGTTTGTGCTAGACATGCCAGTGTGCTAGTTTGTGCTAGACATGCCAGTGTGCGAGTTTGTGCTAGACATGCCAGTTTGTGGTAGACATGCCAGTGTGCGAGTTTGTGCTAGACATGCCAGTGTGCTAGTTTGTGCTAGACATGCCAGTGTGCGAGTTTGTGCTAGACATGCCAGTTTGTGCTAGACATGCCAGTGTGCTAGTTTGTGCTAGACATGCCAGTTTGTGCTAGACATGCCAGTGTGCCAGTTTGTGCTAGACATGCCAGTGTGCAAGTTTGTGGTAGACATGCCAGTGTGTGAGTTTGTGCTAGACATGCCAGTGTGCGAGTTTGTGCTAGACATGCCAGTTTGTGCTAGACATGCCAGTGTGCTAGTTTGTGCTAGACATGCCAGTTTGTGGTAGACATGCCAGTGTGTGAGTTTGTGCTAGACATGCCAGTGTGCTAGTTTGTGCTAGACATGCCAGTTTGTGCTAGACATGCCAGTGTGCTAGTTTGTGCTAGACATGCCAGTTTGTGCTAGACATGCCAGTTTGTGCTAGACGTGCCAGTTTGTGCTAGACATGCCAGTTTGTGCTAGACATGCCAGTTTGTGCTAGACATGCCAGTTTGTGCTAGACATGCCAGTGTGCTAGTTTGTGCTAGACCACTTTGCTGTCAGAGAGGCCAACAATGCAGTGCAAATCAATGTGTCACTGGCCCCTGAGAAAGCAAATGGGTTAAGGAAGCTAAGAACACAGGTAAGATGTTTATAAGTAGGGTGACCAGATGTCCAGTTTACCTGGGACTGGCACAGTTTTTAGGGTTCTGTCCCGACTTTTCGGGTGCTGAGTTTTTTTGGATCCCCCTGGTGAGCACTGACTGCGGATGCGTGAAGAGCGCGTGCTGACTGCGCATGACGATCGGCACTTGCCGGCTGCTCGTGAGCATGCGCAATTGGCAAGTAGCCAATCGTGCATGCGTGGCCGGCAAGCGCAGTCAGCGCTTGTTGACTGCGCATGCATGACATTTGTCTCGTTTTTTTGCCGGGACAAATATGGTCACCCTGTTTATAAGGGGGACACACACACTATCTTGAATAAAGTCACTTGTATTGTGGCCCAGAAAGGATACCAATGTTTCAATCCGCTATGGGACCTTCATCAGAGTTATATATATATCTATATAGAATTCACACGTGTCTGTATGTCTGTCATGCTATGTCAACCTTTTTGCTACCAAGTCACCTTATACATAGACAGAATGCTCGTCACGAGTACGTTCTAGGAAAATTGCTGTATGTTTTCATTTCAAAAATGTTAACTCCCGAAAGTCCTCACTCTCCCATTACCGTTTGTCCTATACATTGCGTCAAAGCTTATGGTATAAAATATGTACGTAGCAGGGCCACCCCTGACTACTATTCTGCCCTAGGGCTGGCAGTAAATCCTGGTACTATCAGGTTTCCAGTAGTTGGTATGGAGTTTTCCCCTTCCCCTTGGTACTGCACTTGAGTGACAGCAGAGGATGGCACATCCTGTTGTAGCTGGGACAACGGGGTGCCCACCTTCTGGCTGTACTTAAGGGCAGGACCGCACTAAAGTTGGTAGGTTGTTCCTTCCCCTCTGCGGAAGGCAGGTCACACAACTGGGAACCTGAGATTGGGGCCTTCCCATGTGCTCTTCCCTCCGGGGGAGAGTGAGTGTGGACGATACCTCTGCCTCCGCTAGGGAGGTGGGGAAGAGCTAGGACGGCTGCGGGTGCCCTTGGCCTGTAGTGATGGTCCAGGGACCATCTTCAGTGATAGCTGACCTGACCGACTGTATCCGGCAGAAGACTGCCGTGTAACTGTTACTGCAGAGTGTAGTAATAAACCCGTTCCTGTTTTGCAATATACCTCCTGCCTGGTGCGTGACCTTACTGGGGGGAGAGGTAATAAGTTCTACCGTGGGAGATCACCTCCAGTTCGTGGAGTCCATGGCAGAAGAGGCGCTGCACTGCTAAAGAGATATGTGGGATATGAACCCCAGTAGTGTCCCCACTACCATCGGCGGATGACACAGCCCTCCTGTGTGCCAGCAGATATATGCACCATACACCCTGTAATGGCCCCTATCTGCAATTGGGTGGGGGAAACACCATTATATGTACATAATCACTATTATATTCTACAAACTGGTTGTACAGAATTTGTATCACTTGCGTTACATGTGTAAGCAGTGGTACTATGTATGTACTGTATGTGTGTGTGCATGTTTGTATGAATGTATGTATGTATGTGTGTGCATGTTTGTATGAATGTATGTATGTATGTGTGTGCATGTTTGTATGAATGTGTGCATGTTTGTATGAATGTATGTATGTATGTATGTGTGTGCATGTTTGTATGAATGTGTGCATATTTGTATGAATGTATGTATGTATGTATGTGTGTGTGTGTGCATGTTTGTATGAATGTATGTATGTATGTGTGTGTGCATGTTTGTATGAATGTATGTATGTATGTATGTATGTGTGTGTATGTTTGTATGAATGTATGTATGTATATATCTTTATTTATATAGCGCCCACATTGTACTCAGCGCTTTACAAAAGAAACAATACAATATGTGCAACAAAGTCAGACAATAGGAAAGGAAATCCCTGCCCCAGAGAGCATACAATCTAAGTATGTATATATTTCTGCTAAGTTGGGCTGCCTCTCTAACCCCTTTAGCAATTCATTGATAGGCAATGGCAGTGAAGGGAACGCACGACCAGCCCCCTGTACTCTATTGCATAATGCACACTGTTGGGGACTAAAGCTTTAAATTCTGAGACAATCTAGTATCTTCACTGCATTGCTGGCCCTCTGGCAGCAAAGGGGTTAATTTATAAATCTCCCCCTCTGAAGCCTTCTCTCCCTGGCACATTGATGTATGGTTGGATAGGGTTATAGGTCTCCCTCGTTTGTGTTCTCCTGGTGTTGGTAATAAAATGGGTGTCTGGAAACCTGTAGTGTTTTGTTGTTTTTCCAGTGACCCTTTTCTGTCTCTAATTACATTTCCCAGGCTTGCCTGAACTGGCGCACAAATATATAGTGTATGGTTATAAAACCTCGGAGCACAGGCATGGCACTGGGAATTTTACTTGGTCCACAGCGGGGTTTGCACTGAGCCAATAGGTGTTCAAACCTCCTCGGTTAAAGCTGCAGTCCAAGCAACATCCTACATGTGTTTAAAAATAAATAAACCAGTTCTGTACTATGAGAAAATACTGGTAGCATTTTTAATGTATTCTAATGTAACAAGCATTTTTGTTTTTATAGCAACCATTTACAAAGTCGTATCCCCTCCCTCTTCTGAAACAGGCTCTGGAACACCCCTTTTGCCCTCTCTCTAGCAGTGCTCCAATTGTATCTAGTGCCTGCCTGGTCACATGATCTTCCACACGGAACTTTGCATCTTGGGTACTCTTCTGCAGCACTGACAGTGATTTAGTGAACCCCCCCCCCCAGCCAAATCTTCACCGATCGATTACAGGAAAACGGATCGATTGGCAACTTAGCTAATCACTTATCAGTGTGCAGATTGTATTGATGCACATATTGAATGGAAAAAATAAATAAACATTTAAAAAAAACGACGGCTTTAAAGACCAGCTCCGATGCACAAACACGGAGACTGCAGCGTGTCCTCTGAAAAACCTATTTGGTTGTAGAGTTTTTGCACCAGCTATTGAATATTTAACACAAAACCTGCTATTAGGCCATAGGCATTTATTCCATATGATCTTACTAATAAAGGCATGCCCCCCCCCCAAGTGTCACAGTTTCAGCAGGACTGCCCCCAATTTCTCCCCTCAACCCGAAGTCCAGGGTAAGGGTAGTTTGTCTGCCCCTGGATCACCCCAATATCCTGCTGCCAGTCACTGCCAAATGCTTGTATTTGCCACCTCCCTTTCAGCTGACTTCAGTGGAAGGAGGAGGGTGGCCGCCTCTGGGAGCACGTTGGCTGCCTGTGCAGAAACAAGTGCCAGCTCCTATGCTGCAGACGTCTCCTTGTCCTCCATCCTTCATCTAAGGAAGCTTGTTAAATCCCGCTGATTCCACCATCAGCCCGGTAGGGATATGTCAGCCTTACAATACCTCTCCCCTCCTCCATACATTGCAGCCTGGGGGGGCTTGGAACCCTTCTGTCTCCCTTGATGCCAGAGCTGTCAACAGGTAAAGGGCTGGCCTCACAAAGTGGGTGAGTCCTTACTAAGACCCTTCAACTGAGAATCCATCAACCCCTTTCCTACCGGAAGAGCAGTTATTCATAATAAATTCCCCAGCAACGATTAACCCCGTCCCTACCGGAGACTGCAAAATTGATTAACTCCTTCCCGAGACCCCCAGAGCATTGATTAACCCCTTTCCTATCAGAAACTTCAGAGCTATAACTCCTTCCCAAGACCCCCGGAGCAATGATTAACCCCTTCCATAATGGAAAGTAACTGCAAAGCTATGATTAACTCCTTCCTTAGACCCGCAGAGCAATGATCATCCATTCTCAACAAGAGAAAAACCCGCATTGATTTCCTCCCATCTTATCAGATCCATGCAGAGCCATATTTAATCTTCCTAACCTGCCATAGACCCCAGGACAACAATTAACCCCTCCCCTAAACCTCAGAGTAATAATTAACCCCTTCTGTCAGCGACCTTCAGATCAGTAGTCAACCCTTACATGGGGTAATGTATGACTGAATATAAAGCAGTGTTTTTTCTGTCACCGCCTTGATATTTTTAGAGATATATCCTTGCGCCACCATGCTGTACACCCACAATAAATAATATGTTTAGTTCATTTGCCTTGCCCCGGATTGTTATTTCCTGGACCGGCTGTGCTTCGCTTCCCCCACGTGGATTTTCGCCTTGATATTTTGACATTTTGGGGGACATGCTAAAGGTTCCCTTGCCCTTCTCCTAGAGAGGATGTTCCCTGCAGTAGCCTTTATAACAATGCATTCCCACGTCCCCCCAATCTCTCCTACCTTCGACTTCACACCACGTCCGTTCATACTGATATGTCTTTTACACTGAAATATTCTTTCCACCTATGCCTTAGTTATACCCTGGGGACGTTTGAGCATTTTTTTGCATGCACTCAAGGCTGCTATCGCTGTACTTGCCAAACTGGAAACCAACATGCTAAATACCTGAAAACTCCCTAAGATTGTTTCTCTAGCAGAAAGGTGTTTGTCTGCACTGGACACTGTTGCTCTAGGAGTTACCTACAATGCGAATTGGTGCATTGCAAAAACACCCAAGTCTGAAAGGGGCTAAATTGTCACTAAACAATATTGCTCAATTGGCTACAGAACCGGTATTATTTGCAGAACATGTATTCAATATTTTAACATTGCCTATCTTTTTCTGTGTTTGTTTGATAATCATTTTCTATGATGTTATGCAAATTTAGATATAGCAAGTACCAAACCGTTACCAAGACTATGTCATTGTTGTAAAGGAACAGACTTTTTGGGGAACACTGGCTGGATTTATAACACAAATCATGTGCCCAGTAATGTACAGCACATCACTTTTCTCCCCTTGTAAAATATTGTGCCGTCTGCCCTCCTAATGTCAGCTACCAAACTCTTCCAATCAAGAACCCACTATCTGTCCACATGAGAAGAAAATGAAATCGAATTAATGTCAATCCGTCGCACACGGGCGCGCAGCGGACCCGAGCTTATGCATAATCACCTCTTTTATTCAGCAGATGTGACAACACAACGTTTCTGGGGTCGCAGCCACTGCGTCAGGTGCACATAGTCAGGAAGGGTCTGCGACCCCCAAAACATTGTGCGATCTGCTCAATAAAATTGTGATTATGCATAAATTCGAGTAGGAGGTGGGTCTGTGTGCGAAGGACTATCATTAATTACACTGTCTATCTTGGTGTAGTAAGGATCGCTTCACAGACCCTGTCTGTCTGAACCACCCACAACTACTACAATTCAATGTACCCCCAAAAGGAAACTGCACAGGCACTCACAATCCTATATGTGAAAAGAACATTTAAATTGGCATACATCCTAATCCACTGTATTTGTTTTGCATCTCTGCTAATAAGGAGTAGCTGCGCCATGAATCCATTTGCTATTAGAGAGGCAGTCGGTGTACTGGAAAGGTGCTGGTAACACAGGAGAAACAGGAACCGTGTGAGACCCAGGTTACATTTGCTTGTGATCGTTGGCAAGTCACTTTATCTTCCTCCCCTGCCTGAAGGGTTTGCAACACACGCATCATTTAGGCATGTGAACTCTCACTTATTGATCGCTACGCTCACTCATTGTTTGCTATGAAAGGGTTTGTAGGTTGTCACAAATGTATTCCATTCATATTTGTTTGTACTGTAAATCTCCCTCATTTTATTCCTGTGACAATAATGCCTTACAAAGCCTAACTCGTATTAAAACACTACTTGAGATCACTAAACATCTACGGATTAAAGTTCTGGTCTCAATTTAACCTCTTCACTGCCAGAGGTGCACCCAATGCCAAGGTGGCAAACACATCCCGAAACTTGCGGGGAAAATATTTTGTTTAGTCTATAATCCGGTATCCCTGAAAGTTGCACTCACCGTAAATTCTCCCTTTGTTGCTCCTCTGCTCTCCTAAATATTTCCTTCTTCTTCTTCTTTGCTCTGGGTACCAAACTTTGGAAAGCTTTGCTGTGCTCTTGGCTCTGGGCTCTGCAGCCTCTGATGGGTCTCTGCTCCACTCAAGACACTGCTCCTCTGATGCATTCAGTGTGTTTTCCCAGTACACCTGTCCATACTCTACTATGCTCCTGTGCAGCTCCCCGCAATTCTGGGTTTGGTTCCTCCACCAGTGGCGCAATGTGACAGTGAGGTCCCCTTGCCCAAAACTGAGCATCTCCAGGGGATGAGCCCTGTTTAAATCCAGTTCCACTGCACCATAATCTGTCCTTGGACAGAGTCTGTCCAATACTCCAGCCAGGAAATCCTCTAATGCAGAGTGTAGGGACCACCGCAGCCTCTGAGCACAGAGCACACTGTGTGCCTGCAGAGAGAGAGGGGGCAGAGAAAACAGAGAGAGGAAGGGAGAGGAGGAGGAGGAGGAGGAGGAGAGAGGAGTGAAGAGCAAATGTAATTAATCCAGAAACTCCCAAAAGCTGCTGCCAATCATTTTATCACACTTCACATTACATCATTTTATCCAACACATTATATACAGTGGCATAAAGTGTTGCAGAGAAAAGATAAGGACGGAGCTATACACAGAGATATGGCTATAAGAACAGAGCTATGTAGAGCAAGAGCAATACAGAGATACAAGAATGCAGAGACCAAAGGATATAGATACGGATGGTTAGATAAAGGGAAATGGCTATACAGAGTACCCTGAACATGAATACAGAGACAGATGTACAGCAACCAAGTGACACAAATACTGTATAAAGATAAAGTAAGAAACAGTTGCATACATGAAATAACTGCAGTATACAGTGATGGATATAGAGCAAAATGAACATAGCCATAGAGGTCTATAGAGCAAATAAGGGATCCAGTGTGACAGGGTTACATCCAGAGACACAGGGAACACAGACATACAGAGACATTCAGGAGAAGACCTCACATTGGGATACAGACAGAGACTTGGGGGATGCAGATATAAAGGCACAGGGAATTACCTCATTAATGTCTCTAGGGTCAACTGTCAAGGTCATTAGAATGACGCAAGAGCTTGGCTTATGTAAGTATCTTTCATCAGATCTAGGCAACATGTTAGATTACATGACTATAGATGCAAATTTCTTTCATTTGAAGGAAGTTTCATGATTACACACAAGGAAAACTTCTGGAGAACGTGAGTTGGTGACTTACCTTCCCAGAAACATGTGGATGCCGACAGACCGGAAATACAAAAAGCACAGACACAGAAAAAGAGGCGCCATGTAGAAAGGGGTGCAAATACCCATGGGTGCAGAGGAGCGAGATGTAGTAGGATACAGTGGGGATACAGATGTGCAGAAACACAAAGGTGACAGACATACGGAAGTACAGTACAGTGGTAATATAGATACTGACTCAGGGATTCACAGAGAGAGATGGGAGACTACGAGAAAGTATAGAGAAAGAGGGAGACTGCAGATACACACAGAGACATAGAGGGAGACGAGAGAGAGAGAGAGAGAGAGAGAGAGAGAGAGAGAGAGAGAGAGAGAGAGAGAGAGAGAGAGAGAGAGAGAGAGAGAGACTGCCGATACACAGAGAAAGAGACAGCAGATACACAGACAGTGGCAGGAGACAGCAGATGAGAGGGGCAGGAGACAGCAGATACACAGAGAGGGGCAGGAGACAGCAGATACACGGAGAGGGGCAGGAGACAGCAGATACACGGAGAGGGGCAGGAGACAGCAGATACACAGAGAGGGGCAGGAGACAGCAGATACACAGAGAGGGGCAGGAGACAGCAGATACACAGAGAGGGGCAGGAGACAGCAGATACACAGAGAGGGGCAGGAGACAGCAGATACACAGAGAGGGGCAGGAGACAGCAGATACACAGACAGTGGCAGGAGACAGCAGATGAGAGGGGCAGGAGACAGCATATACACAGATAGGGGCAGGAGACAGCAGATAGAGTAAAACACACAGAGCTAGAAAAGCAGAGGAAATTGATATTACCCAGAGATAAAGGGCATGGGGGGGGGGGGGGGGAGGAACAGTTATAGGCCGACAAATCAGATACCAATATAGAGACACTTTAGAATATAGGTACATGCAGACATAATAAACACATACAGAGACGTCAACTTCCAAAAAATGAAATCAATTACATTTACGGGCTCTGAATGAAAAAAATGGCATTTTAATGGAAAAGTGCTGATTTTATAATTGACATTCCATTGAAGTCCATGAGGCTCTGAAGGTAGAAATCAGTGAGTCTGACCCCAAATCAGTGAGACTCAGACAATCAGTGAGTGTTGACATTCCAGATCAAGCAGTAGGGGGTACAAACATACAGATGTGCAGGGGATATACAGAAGAGTGGGAGAGGGAGGGTGATATGCATTTTTGCGGAGTGAAAACAGCTAAACAGAGACAGAGGAAACACAGATAATCAGATACATATGCAGAGAGACATCATACATAGGGGCAGATTCACTAAGCTCTGATGCTTGGTATATCCCACCCGATCCAGTGTTATCTGCCATTGACTTGAGTAGCAGTTAATGCCAGATTGTGGGTGCGATACCCCGTATCAGAGCCCGATGAATCTGCCCAATAGATTGGGATATTCAGTCATTCTGCGGAGGCGGCGATAATACAGAGTGCCGTTTATACTGAAACACAGAGATAAAAGGGAAAATGATTGTACAAAAATGCAGACAAGTTAACGTTCATTTTGGGAGCCCGGAAGAAAGATGACCTGTTTTCTAGAACATTTAGGATTCTGTTAACCCTTTCTTCACAAAACCCAGAGATGACTGGTTGTGTAACCCCTTCAGTACCAACACAGCACATCCACGCTGATATTGTGTAAACTTGTTCAAACTTCTTGCTCTATTAACCCCCTCACAGACCTTCGTTGTGTTAACCCCTTCACTACATGCTGTGTAGATTATTTCTCTATAAACCTCTTCATCAATTTTTTTTACAGATCCTTGCTTTGTGAGCCACTTGCAGATTAACCAGCGATGGGCACATTTTTGGGGGCGGCTTTAGATCCGCCACGGATCGGCAGATCAATCTCAAAAAGGACGATTTGCCTTTTCGGGATTTTTTTAAATTATTGACAATCCAATCCATGGATTACCCAATTTGTTGGTGCATTTTAAGAATCCAACCCACGGATTGTTGATCCAATCCACGGATTACACAATCCACGGATTGTTGAATCCACGGATTGGATTCTTAAAATCCGCTAGCGGATTGCAGAATCCGCAGATTGGTAAAATCCCCCAGCGGATTGTATCTAATGGCGTTTGTTTTTAAATTAATCCGCACGGATTGAAACGGGCACCATCCGGCAACGGATTTTACACCGCGGAAGGGATTTTGAATGGAAAGCTCGGGAAATCCCGCAAAACGGAATATGACAGCTTCACCCATCTCTACCTGCAGATTACCGCTTTCTAAATCTCTCGCATCTACTGTGAGATCAATGTTCCAGCAGCATTATTAAACCTGCCCTTTTCCAACCTCTGATCTCCATATTAAGAAGAGACCCCGTTGAGTAGGGAAGGCGATCGCCATGTCACATTTGAAGGTTCTCTGTAACCATTAATTCCATGTTTGCGAGGCAGAAACAGCACACCGTTTTGGGTAGAATGAGAGCAACCCAAGAAGAGAAAATCGCGTCACAACCATGATTACTTTGGGCTCGAAGTAGCCCGAGGTGCGAAGTACTTCCATGTAATCAAACTGGTAAAGACGTGTGAAAATGAGGATCTCGTGTATTGGGCGTCAAGGATCTCTTGTGATCATTCTGAAGATCTCAGACTTCGCATCCTGCATGTTGCCAAGCTGAGAAATTCATCTGCTCAAAGTCCTGTGTGTGACCTGGGATCTCGTGTTGTTAGACCGAGCATTTGCATAGAATCACATCCTGGATTACCAGCCCTGTGATCCCATGGGATCAGATGTAGATCCTGTGGAGTTGGGATTCTTTGCTATCACAGTGAGGATATGATGCATTATTTCATATATCATTTAGTACCACCACGTTTGTATTACATCACAACAGTGCTTTGCTTCTGTTTTTTTTTTTTTTTTTAAAGAAATGGCTCACGTGGTAAGGTGGCCTCTTTGAAGTGGTTTGATAGCCAACTCTTGTGCTGTCGAAAAAAAATTGATTGTAAGCTCTTCAGTTAAGAATATTGGAGTCGGTGCTATGAATAAGGAGATGATAATAGAAACAGGATCTGGATTAGGATGCCACCCTCCTCCTCATATACAGTACCATTGCATTTTTAATGGTCGGTAAAAGGATGTGTAACCCTTTCACCACCAGAGGCACCAGCAATGACTTGCTCTGCAGTATGTTGCAGCTGCCCCACGGCCCCACAGCACAGGCATTAATAGGATGATGCCCTTCTGCATCAAGCACAATACTAGTTTACCAATGCGATGACCCTGTAATTATATTGTGAAATTCTGAAGAACCCCAACCCTCTCTAATAGCGCGTCTGAGAACAGATGCATTGTAAGGAACCCCAACCCTCTCTAAGGCCTCGGGCATGGTCAGCGCTTAGTCACTGACCTGTGCTGAGGCACGCTGATGCTTACCAGTGAGCCCCTGCAGCCGCAATGAGAGCGGCTTCAGCAGGGGCTTCTGCAAGCGTGCGGAAGCGTGGCTCTTATAAGAATTTTAGGGCCAAGCGCTCAAGGGAGCGCAGGGCCGGTCACGTGAGCGGTTCGCCCAATGAGGGCGAACCAGCTCCGTGACGTCACTGGCCCGCCCCCGACATGCCCACGGACGGCGCGCTAACCAAGGCCAGGGAAAGCACCCGCTTTCCCTCAGCCTCAGCGCGCCTCCGTACGGCTGCTGCAACCCTGGACGCAGCCTAATAGCGCGTCTTAGATCAGATGCATTGTAAGGAACCCCAACCCTCTCTAATAGTGCGTCTGAGATCAGATGTATTGTAAGGAACCCCAACCCTCTCTAATAGTGCGTCTGAGATCAGATGCATTGTAAGGTACCCCAACCCTCTCTAATAGTGCGTCTGAGATCAGATGCATTGTAAGGAACCCCAACCCTCTCTAATAGCGCGTCTGAGGTCAGATGGATTGTAAGGAACCCCAACCCTCTCTAATAGTGCGTCTGAGATCAGATGTATTGTAAGGAACCCCAACCCTCTCTAATAGTGCGTCTGAGATCAGATGCATTGTAAGGAACCCCAACCCTCTCTAATAGTGCGTCTGAGATCAGATGTATTGTAAGGAACCCCAACCCTCTCTAATAGTGCGTCTGAGATCAAATGCATTGTAAGGAACCCCAACCCTCTCTAATAGCGCGTCTGAGGTCAGATGGATTGTAAGGAGCCCCAACCCTCTTTTATAGCGTGTCTGAGATTAGATGCGCATTGTAAGGAACCCCAACCCTCTCTAATAGCGCGTCTGAGATCAGATGCATTGTAAGGAACCCAACTCTCTCTAATAGCGCGTCTGAGATCAGATGCATTGTAAGGAACCCCAACCCTCTCTAATAGCGCGTCTGAGATCAGGTGCATTGTAAGGAACCCCAACCCTCTCTAATAGCGCGTCTGAGATCAGATGCATTGTAAGGAACCCCAACCCTCTCTAATAGCGCTTCTGAGATCAGATGCATTGTAAATGCTTCGGTATTTGGTGCAATTTTCAAATGACCTGAAAATTGCAGGGAACCCTTTAGGGATGCCCGGGGAACCCAAGGGCTCCTAGGAACCCCTGTTGGAAAATGCTGGCTTAGATGAATAAGGGAACTTAATATATCAATAGGTCAAAATATATATATATTTTTTAAATAAAGATTTGCAGAAATTCTAAATCATTTATCCTCACCCCATTTTTTTAAATACACCGCCTTAACTCCTTAACTACCAGAGGGGATGAGCAAAGCATTGCTGGCCCCTCTGGCGGCGAAGGGGTTACCAGAGTATGTCAGTCTGCAGAGCCTGATTTAGAGCAGTTCTGTGCTACAAGACCAGTTACCTTCACTGTTTACCCAAGTCTCTCCCTCCCTGGCACACACACATAAACACACTGCAGCTTCCTACTTGTATACTTTGTGTATGCCGATACGTCCCTTCATCGTACCGTTTACTCAAAGTCATCCAAACCTCAACAACGCGCAAAGCGCCGGACACTGCGTACGCAAGGACTGCGAAGAGTACGATGGAGAGGTAAAAGCAAGACCTTGCAGGTAGGTTGCGGGGATAGACAAGGATGGCTGCTTTGGCATGTAGGGGTATGGGGGTTAGGGAGGGTGGTATGAGGGGTGGGGGGGATATGGGGGTGGGGGGGGCAGGTAGGGTGCTGCCTGTTTGGTTTTTAAAGGTAACAATAAAGTCACCTATACTTATTGATAAATTAAAGCCATGGGGTGATTCCCACACAGGCACAGTCAGCTTATGAATCTCAACTCTCCAGCTCCTGACTCAAAGTATCACATACACTATGCTTCCCTCTTCTTTCACTACAGCCCCAAACTTGTACTTGTGTTTTTATCTCTATGTTATCTCCTTGTCCCCTCTTCCATTCCCAGCGCCTGTCGAAGTGGTTGTAATGACACCTACCTTGCTTGCTTGCCTTCTCTTGCACACAGGCTGCTGCTGCTTCTCTGATCCACCCCATGGCATGCTCTGTAATAGAAAGGCTTGTGCTGATCCTATCCTATGCTGAGCTGTTAGGAATTGCTCCCACCTCCCAGGGGGATCCCTCCCTGCTGCCTGCTTTCTAGCCTCGCAGCTTCCCCTACCTCTCAAACTCAACTGTATTTATGATGCAGTTTAAAAAAAAAAAAAAGGAATACAAACGGCAAGTCCAACAGTTTAAGGTTTCCAGATGAAAGCAAAAAGCTTGAAGTGTGTCCAGCAATTGTGGATTTTCCATATTAAAGTCTTGTTCCATTTAACAGGTTTTTTTTTTCTAATTTACATGAAAAGATTCCACATTCTATAAATGTGTCCACTATTACTAAGTATTTCTGTTGTATGCTGCCTTGCATTATATGATGCAATATGAAGGAATAAATGGGTCTTATTATATTCAGTTCACCGCCTGATCTTATGTTGTTATATATGAAGTAAAAAAAAAAACAGAAAAAAGTGTACTTTTTTTCCCCCTGTATCTTTTCCAAATGTATCAATAACAATAAAAAATTCCCAGTATCATACATTATTTACTTGGGGGGTTTGAGGGGAATATATATATATATGTATGTATGTATGTATGTATGTATGTATGTATGTATGTATGTATGTATGTATGTATGTATATATATATATATATATATATATATATATATATATATATAATCGTACAAGCAAGAGGACTAGAAGATGAATTATATATCTGTGAATCATAACATACATAGCACATACTGTATGAAGAAAATACCTTTGTTAGAAAAAACAAAAGGAAGAGAGACTCTTTCTAAAATAAAACAAGTACAGTATTAGGTGATGGCTTCTTTATTTGGACTAACAATTGATATTTTAAGACAAGCTTGTGACAGCTATACTCTCTTCCTCAGGTCAGCAATTCTGATTTACAAGAATTCCATGAGTTGCAAATCAGAATTGCTTGTCCTGATGGATTACCTCCAGCTTATGTTTCGTTATGCTCCTTCACAAACCTCAACCTCTCCAACACTAACTCCTGCTTCACCCCACATGGTAATAAACATTCCTATACCATTCTCAATAAACCAGACCCTCACTCCCCAACCATACAAATCCCCAGATAACTGAACTCTTTGACTGCACACTTCACCTGACCCCATGGCCCTAACCTCATTACCTAACCCCATATATCATCTTAAAACCGAAAGATGAGAACAGTCCACCCACCCACAACAGTAGATGATGATATACTGTACACGGAATCTATCTGCATTGTTGTGCAGTTACTGTACTGTATTTCTATATAAGAATAGCAAATAGAAATATCACTTGTGAGCACATTCACATGTCACAAACATGTATGAATACAACCAGACACCCCAAAAAGTTATCGTGGGTAAAAAAAAGTGAGAAAAACCCTCCCTTATACAGTGTACAATAAATATAAATACCCCTTGTGCGCACCTTCACATGTCTCAGACAGGTCCACCAACCTGCCTTCCCCATTATCTCTTAGCATACAATGCTTCAACTGTAGCCAAGGATTCTAGGTAATAACATGCAAATGGGCTCTCATTTGAATTGAAAGAGATTCCTATAAAATGTGAGCCGGGGTTGAAATGTCATGATATTCAAGTCAATGGAGCATCTCTTCCTTGTTCCTCACTTGCATTCAGGCACAGTACAACTAATTTTTTGTGCCAAATGAACCTTGACCAGGTGCATGACAACAGAGCACATCTCCTACCTCTTAAAAAAGATACTCACTGACAGAATGACAAGGTAGATCCCTTAAAGAAGTTTATTGAATATTCAATTGGATGTGTGACCAACCCAGATGGCATAAAAGATGGTCCCAAGTGACCATCCCAGATGGCATGAAGGACGGTCCCAAGGGACCCACTTAGACAGCATGAAGGACAATCCCAAAAGACCAACCCAGACGGTATAAAGATCATACTGCTTGTAGAGGGAGAAAGGGGGTGGCCCGGTATTAAAGGGGTTGCACCCCATATGGCCATCCCCTGACCTCACCAGAGAGACAAGGGGTTAACTGGACTGCGGTCCAGGGATGAGATTTGCACCTTGTTATACCTTGAAAATGTATGTTCCCCTGTTCCCATGTTTCATTATAAGCATGTATTTTAATGTTTTAAAGTGCATTTCTGTATCTCCAGTTCTGGAGGTCGCAGAGAGTTCATATTTGACCAATATGTGGAGTCACTGTAGGCATTAAAAACTGGCAAAGGTTGACCCACTGAGCCTACCAGAATGGAACTTATTAATATGTGTAGATATTAAAGTGAATATGTATTTTATTTTGGATCTGTTCTGAAAATGCAGACGCCATTTGCTAGGCTAATAGGTCATGAAGGGCAGACGGCTGAGTAGCCTAAGCACGGTGATCAAAAAGTAACTGCCTTGATTGTTACCCAATGTCTAGGGATTAAGTATTAGTCAATCAACAAACTCTGCCAGTCTAATTGTTACCTGAGGGCATGGGTTAGTCTGTTAGTCTGTGTCTCCACATTAGAGAGTGGATACAAATAATTGTTCACCAATAGGCTGTGTTCAATGTTAAGAATAGGGTTGCACAGGTATATAAACTGTGTCAAACCTACAGTTTTTAGTTGTGCTTCTGATTCCATCTTGAATGTCACTGGACTGCTGGAGAATTGCTAGAGGATACTTCTCCATTCCCCAACCCTAAGTAAGTGTTACCTTCTTGTCTGTTAATTGTACTATATTGATGTGTTCACCTTTTTCAAGGAATAAATTATATTTTATTATATCTAAGCCTCGTTCAGTTCAACCCAGATATTTGGTGTTCATTATATCTTGTCATAAGCTACCGTGAAAACAAAAATATGGGATAGAGGACCCCAATCAGCCAGTGCTGCAGAGCTTTGTATTTAACCTACAATGATTTGAAAATGAGTATATCTGACTGCATTTAAACCGGATCACTTGGTGTGATAATGCATGCTTGAGGCTGTATGCATAAAACCCCTAGATGGCACAAGGTATAGCAGAGATATGCAGAGTTGTGAGGGGGGAGTCTTTAAACCCCCCCTGACCTCTCCAGTCTCTCTGAACTGAATTAACCTATATGCCTGGGGCAGCTCTCATGGGGCAGCAATTGTACTCACATATATATGAACGCCGGTTCTGTGTGCTCCATGGCTGATATAATGTGCAGAAGGAGTGTACCTGTTCCGGTGAGGAGAGGCAATTCAGCGGGCACCACGAGGCAGGAGAAAAAAGTTGCTGAAGCTGGACTGAACCATGCTACAATAAAGGAATTGTTATACAGCACAGTCCAGCTTTAGCAACTTTTTTCTCCTGCCTCATGGTGCCCGCTGAATTGCCTCTCCTCACCGGAACAGGTACACTCCATAAGCTACCGTGACACTGCTCCCGGAAAAAAGATAATGCAATCATTTTTCGAGGAGATAGTAGATGAGCGTGTGTATCATTCAGTGCCAACAGATTTGCATTTCCTCCTCTGTTTTCCCAGACAGAGAAACATGAGAGCCAAAATCTGCCATAGACAAAGGAGAAGAGAGGCTCTGCAAGAACAAGGACAGTGGATTGGGTGATGTTCGCACATTGAAGACCCATTGCCAGCATCATGTATTAGCAGCGATAATGGTGTAGATAAACAAGGTGCTGGAAACTCAAAACAAGAAAAGGTTTTGGAACTCTGTTTCTGGTGAAAATTAAAGCAAATAGAACCATACTTTTGAAAGAAAAGGATACCCATTGAGATCCCCCAATGAGATTGTTTTCCTCATAAATCTAGTGCAGTCTTGTAGCCAGGAGATAAATATTATTACTTATTATTGAAGTGCTTGGAGGATACAGCCTGCTTGTATTAGTCAGCAGAGAATGTAGGAAATTCAGCGCTCGTGCTGCAGGTATACAGTTTGCTGGAAGCATTAATCCCCTTGCAGCATGTCTGTAGAGCATCTCCCCAATGAGCTCCTAAAATCAAGGTGACCCCCAAGATGGGGGGCACCTTGAGATGAAAAAAAGAAAGAAAAATGCACACAATGCGCACCACTGAAGTCCAAAGCGGGTTCTGCAGGTGAACGTATGAGGGTCCGGACCACGCCACCGCAGAGATGTTGCCACCGCCAGAGCTCCCTGCAAACACCGTCTCAGCCTATCATCATACGCGTAGAGTAACCTGTCGTGACCTCTACGCGTTTCGCACAACGTGCTTCGTCAGTGCTTGTATTACTCGCAGCTTTTGATACTGTGGATAACCTCTTCTCATTCTCCATACTCTTGGTATCCGGAAGTGAGCTCTATCCTGGATCTACTCTTACCTCTCTCATAGTATTTTCAGTGTATCGTTTGCCAACACCTCATTCTCCTCCGCGGTCTATCTCAAATCAAATCAGCTTCAGAGTATTTTGTGCAGCACAGTAGGAAATATGTTTAATCTTATACCTCTCCTTGCTCACATCGCTGGCACAGTCTCATTTCCCGGGGCTTCAAGTTCTGTCTGTCTGCCTGTTGATATTTCCAGGCCATGGGCGCTGATTCTTACTGGCACAAGGTTTGTCTCTGCTTTGGGTTCCTAACCGTCAGTACTGTAGGTAGGGTGCGTATTCTCTCTGTAGGCTGTGATAGGTCTCCAGCTTCTTTGAGCGCTGGATATCATTTTCCCACATCGTTGCATACTATGCCTTCATTTCGCTGGTGATTGAGTTGATTTGTTTTTTTGGCATGTGTTGTTGATCTGTGTGTGGTTTTGTTCTGGCAGTGAGATGACAAGTTCTTTGATGGCACAGGGTTTAGTGAGGAGCTCATGGTTTTTCATTGCTCTGTAGCCAGGCATGCACTGTTTGATACTGTTTAATACTCCTGTGTACTTGGAGAAGATGTTTGCAGAATTCCAGATGCAGTATTTTGGTTGGGCGGTTATCCCATTTTGTAAAGTCTGGGTATATCACAGGACTCCACACCTCACTGCCATACAGAAGGATGGGCATGATGCTCTGTTGAAGATTTTAATCCAGACTCTTATTGGTGGTTTGAGGTGGTATAGCTGTTTCCTTGTTGCATAGTACGCTTTGCGGGTCTTCTCCTTGAGTGTATTTATGGCTAGGTTCAATCTCCCTGATAAGCTGATTGTTACACCGAGGTATGTGTAGCTCGTTGTCTGTTCCAGTGTATTATCATTCAGTGTGAATTGTGATTTGGTTGCATGTTTTTTAAGATTTTTTCTAGAATACCATTATTTGGGGCTTGTGCCCAGGTCTGGCTGAATTTTTCTATTATCGCTAGATTGTTGGAGACCCTGTTCAGTTGGTGACAGCAAGAGAAGATTGTTTGTGTAGAGACTTAATCTCTGGGCCACCTAAGCGGACCCCAGGTGCTGAGGAGGATTCTGGGGCTGCTGCCAGCTCATTGATGTATATGTTACAAAGTGTGGGACTCAGGTTGCAGCCCTGTCTAACTCCACACCTTGACGGAAGAAGTCTGTCCCTTTGTTATTTATTTTCCCAAAGCATTTGTTTTCAGAGTGCATACTTTTGATGGTGCCATAAGTTCTCCCCGTATAGCTCTTTGTCGGTGTACCCTAAGGGTCTGTCCTGGGACCTCTTCTCCTTTCTTTCTACACACTCCCTATAGGTGACCTTATCACATCTTTCGGGTTAAAATATCACCTCTATGCTGATGACGCACAAATTTACCTTTCAACCCGTGATCTTACACCTGCTGCTGACTAAAGTCTCTGAATGTCTGTCTGTTATCATCCTGGATGGTCCTCCACTGAGTCAAACTTAACATGTCAAAGACAGAGCTCCTCATACTTCCTCCCAAGCCTGTCCCTAAAGCACCCATCTCCATTACTGTTGGCAGCACTATCATATACCCAGTATCACAAGCACCCTGCCTAGGTGTCACGTTTGACTCCTTCCTCACATTCACAATGTAGCTAAAACTTGTTTATTTTTCCTCTGTAACATTGCAAAGATACGCCCTGTCCTCTGTCACTCTACTGCTAAAACTCTAACACATGCCCTCATTCTATCCCATCTCGACTATTGTAACCTTCTACTGTCCGGCCTTCTTGCCTCTCACCTGTCTCCCCTACAATCTATGCTAAACACTGCTGCTAGAATCACTTTATTCTCTCCTAAATCTGTCTTAGCATCTCTCCTGCTGAAATCCTTCCCCTGGCTTCCTATTAAATCCCGTAATACTTAGAACATTTTCCTCTCCTCTGCCCCTCTACATCTCAGCCCTAATTTCTCGCTATACTGTACACCTGCCTGACTTTTGCATTCTTCTCAAGGATGTATTGTGTCTACCCCATTTGTATCTTAAGCCATCTCCCACCTAAAACCTCTCACTCACTGCCACACACCTCTGGCTCTGGAATGCCCTCCCCCTCAATATCCAACTAGCACTCTCTCCACCGTTATCTTGAAAGTCACCTCTTTAATGAAGCATTTGGGTAGCTCCGCTGGCTGATATTATGCACCTCATATGCACTGACCTTGGCACTGACCCCTGCAAACGCACTTACCAGAACACTCTCCTACTGTCTCTGTAAATTGTCCCTACTTACCACGTCGATTATAAGCTCTTCGGGGCAGGGACTCCTTTTCCTAATGTTTATTTGTAATCTATTACGCGCTTCTTCCTCTTATGTCTCCTATTATCTCATGTGTATTACTGCTGTAAAGGGCTATATACAAGGATGGCGCTATACAAATAAACATATACATACACAGCATGTTATAAATGCCTCCTTTCCAAAACTCGCCTTTCCCCCAACTCCATGACATGGTTGCACCCCTGTCACTAGTGTCTTACTAGTATAAATCAATTCCACTCTGCTAGGTTTTATGGAGTGGGGAACTAACTCTCGCTCTCAGCCAGGGAGGAAACAAACTTTGTATGCTTACTCATAGCACCCCAGGGCACTCTCTTTGGTAGGACGGCAGGTTTATCTAGCATGGATTAGTCACTACCGATCAAGACCCAACCGTAGCAAAACTTCAGGAGTTGGCACTTTTGGTCCTTTTAGAGGCTTATACAACACTTTCCCCATTGGATTGTATGTTTTTTGTGAGCCTGGGAGTTACATAAAATAATTAATAAGATCTTATGCCGGTGTATATGTGTGTTTCTCCATAGAGCTAAGTAGCTTTTATACAAACCTTCACTTTAGCCTTCCACCGTGGCCATAAACCATAATAAATTAGAGGAAGCATCATTTTGATGGTGTCTTTTGATACAAAGAGGACATTGGGGTGGTGAGTGCTCTGATACTTACATTTGTGGTTCTTTCCCTTAGGGATAAAAAGCTTCACAAGGCTGAAATGTTACTGTCAGAGCTGTTTTATACTGCATCATATAACCTTCAGTAGCTGGTGGGTGGGATTAAACATGATCTGATGCTTTAAGGTGCAATGAGATATTAGGACATTTGTTAATCCTCCCCCCCCCCCCAAAAAAAAAGATTTAAAATACCACCACTTATGCATCATTATGAATTATGGTGCTAATAAGAGCTCAAAGGGTTGGATTACATGTTGGCTCCCTAAATACCTTTGTGAATTAATGTGAGATTTCAAAAGTTTACGGGAGCACAATTTAATTCCCAGAGTGTGCATAACTTTCACGTACAGATGTGATCTTTACCATCGGACTGAATAGTATAAGGTGATATTGTATAATATATCACAGCGTATTCTACCTTTTCCATAGGATCAAATGCCAAATCTTGCATAGTACATGACAACATAAACAATGATGTGGCCTTTGAAATGAGGGGTTAAGTTATCAGCTGTTAATGCCATTTCCAGGACAATGAATAGAATTGAGCTGCTTGGTGGTTTAACGTTCTGTTTGACTGATGAGGATACACGTGGCATGAAGATCATTGCTGCATAACCCGGCAATGAGAAATGAATCTGGCTGGTGACACAGAGCAGGAGGAGGCATGGTCTTCCCATGTTGGGAGAGAAAAATAACACTGGAAAGTGTAAACCAGGTGAAAGAGAAAAATATAACACATATTATGACCTTAATGGGAGACTAACTGAGAATGGGAACTGACACTGGGGAACATCTCCTTGTGTTTCCATTCCTCAGAGCCTCATAAGACAAAATTCTTGTAAAGATTTGCATTCCAATGCTGTTGCCTCAGAAAGAGCAGCGATGCCAGTGTTTTCTTCCACATTATAAAGAGAACCCCTTCCCACAGACCCATGACCAGCTATAAACATTGCTTGTTGTGATCTGCAGAACATCTGGGGAGTGCTTTTAGCCCTTATTTTTGGCCATAAATCCAAGGCATGTTGACAATTGCAACATTTATTTTGAATCTAGGGCAGGGGTTCTCAACTTCAGTCCTCAAGACTCCCCAAAAGGTCAGGTTTTCAGGATATCACTGCTTCAGCACAGGTGGCTCAGTCGAAGTGGACTGGAGTTGAGAAACCCTGATCTAATGATCTTATAAAACCGGTGTCCATACTCTTGGGTTTTTCTTGTCACACCCCCTAGGAGAGAGAAGTATGATGGCCCTGTAATCACACTGAATGTTACAGTTTCTCTTGTATTTAAATATTGTACATATTATATTCATCTTTCCAAATTCAGAGATGGCAAAGGGGCCCTTGTTTTACCTGGTATTATCGGAGGACGCTTCCTGATTATTTTCTGAAGGAAGGATTAACCCATTCAGTACAGTACTCATTCATTCATTTTTTTTCTGCCTGGAGCTTAATTGATTACATATCCGTGCAGCTGTCTGCCCTGATCCCTCTTTTTTTAATTTGTTACTTAGAGATCTCTTCTAGCCCGTCCCAACGATTTTTTTTCTTTTATTAAAATCAATACTGCTATTCAAAAATATTAACTGTGCAGGAGATCAAAACATAGCTCTCACCTACGCCCAGTGTAGTAACTTCAGACACTAGAGATTAAGAAAATCATGATTTTAACAATAAAAAAAAATTAAGAGCAGGTCATGCTCAGGGGGAAATATACAAACATATTAGTTAATCTCATATAAGCTTTAAGAGGGGTTGTTGCTTTAAATATCCTTCACCCAGTCCCCTATCAACATCAAAGCCTGAATTATACCATTTAAATGCTCACTTATCGGTTCAAAACGGTCTCACTTATCGGTTCAAATGTAAAGAACAGACTGTGATGGTAGGGGCAACCTGGCCAGCGTATTAAAAGTTAAGCCCGGCAGTTGCCCCAACCAATCAAGATGGATACCAGAATCCTGGCATTTTACTGTGGCCAAAATGGCCGACTTGTATATTACTGTGTGCCCCTGTAACCATTTATTCTGTCAATGTGATATGCAATGTAAATGTATGTCTGTCTCCTTTGTGTGCTGTGCTGGTAATTCACTTAGCCAGCCAGCAGACAAAGGAATCTGGGTGTGTTATCTAAATGTGGGTTGAGTGAAGTGCTTGAGACACTGTAGTAGTGGGGAAGGGTGTATACTCACGTCTGGGGAACATGGACTTCAAAAGCAGAGCCACTGTTAATCCCAGACACTGAGGCGCAGATCTCTGTGGGAGGTATCAAGCTGGCCCTGGGAGTCATTGCTGGGTCCTAGCCCCGTCAGCATGATTCCTATTGGTTGGTTAAAATTTCCAACTACTCTTAAACCAGCCTCTGTAGCCTGGCTTGGTCCATCACTGGCAAGCCCTCGCTCTATGATTGGCCGGCGCATAGCATCCGTGCTTTGATTGTTTGGCACCCCGTCTTTCATGCTTGATAGAGATGGGGAAACTATGTAAAGTGATTTCAGATTTCAGTTCCACAGCCTTTGTTGGATTCAGTCAGTTGGTGTTACTCTGAGGTTTTTGCTGGAGACACCCAAATCAAGGCTCGGTCGTACAGACGAGCGGGACTTTCAAACTTGCTAGGATGCAAATAGCATCTCTACGGTACTGTGGTACCCAGAGACTCTCAGTGTGTGGACAACATCCTGGGTAAGCCTACTGAAGTGGTGCCCAGCTCCTAGCGAGCTGGGATTCCTCCAGTAAACTCTGTTTGGTGAGTGTAATCCTGAATCTGTGTATTGTTTTGCTCCTGTTGGCTACAGCCGAAATAAACTTGTTTTATTTAACTCCTCCGTTCTGTGTGTTTCCTGCGATCTCGTGTATTTATCCTGCTCTCCCATGAAACAGACTTTCAAAGTCTCCAAAGCTCATGAACAAACTACCTGCTGTTCTATTAAAAAGTATCACTGCCTACAAAGAAATCATTTGGTTAATTTAACCTTTGGAGCATTCATTTGCAGCAATGTTTACTGAAGCCCAGAGTTCATCCTGGACTTCTATTCATGTAGGTACAGTATGAGCTTTAATGCTGCCATAGAATGTTCACTCCTGTACATGAAAGGGTGCTGTTGTTATAACAGAACTCACGGCATAGAAAGGGACAGGGTGGGGCGTTGGGGAGATGTTCTGGAATGGATAATGTTCTTTGCCGAAGAACAAGTCTTTCAGGTCACTTGATACTTCCCCTTTCACCAGAAAACATTGTGTGATCATTGCCACCACCAGAGTCCTTTGCAATTACTCTTAACATTGTGAGGCATTAACATCCTTAACATTTGAAAACAAAACATTGCAAACTTTATCATCCACTTGTACCGCAAGGGTTATAACAACAGCTACTAATTCTGAGCAAGTGAGTAACCCTTTATGCCCAGGTTTGGCTCTCCTACTGTAGTATATAATCCTACTTACCCCATGTCGACAATAGGCCTCCAATTAGTGGTAGGCCATAGTTTTGATAAGATAATATGGAGACAGAGATGGCAAGTCCATATCGAGACGACCACAGTTTAGTTCCTTTCATTGAAAGGATAACAAGTTTAGGAAAATCTGCAATATATTGAAGAGGGTTAAAAAAAATACTAACGAATGTGGAGGGATAATGATCAGTAGCCACAAGGTTCTTAAAGAGTCTATACCTGGCCTTGCTGTAATATTTTATTTATATAGCTTTAGTCCGGTCCCTAATAGCTCCCCGGTCCTCCGTTTCCCCCTTACCTCCTCGGACTGTGGGGGGATGTTGCGGGTGGCGACGGGCTTGTTGGCGGCTCCCTCTGCAGGGCGCTGCCATGTTCGTTGTACTCACGCATGCGCGGAGGCATGCGCAGAAGGATCGCGTATGGGCAGATGTGGCGCTCCATAGCCCAGGGCTACCTCAGGTTCGCGCGTGCGCAGAAGGTATAGCGGCGGCCATTACAGTGTTGCGCATGCGCAGCATGCTAGGCACACGCGACACCAATAGAGGCTCCGCGGGGACTACAACACCCAGCATCCACTGGAACTGCCAACCATGCGATGACCCAGCAGCCAATAGGGCTTACAGATTCCCTGCAGACAGAGATACACTTTGGCGCGCCCAGGGTTTTACAGGTCAGTCGGAGCTGGGACACAGACAAGGAGGGTGTAGGTGTGCAGGGGTCTGTGACCCTCTGCACTAGACCTGACACCCACCTACGCCCCGAGTCCCCTGGTGAGAGTGAAGCAGCGACAGGGACAGGCCCTTAGGTAGGGACAGGCCCCATTAGCTGTGTATACCAGGGATACAGTTGTGACGTTGCGCAGCACTGGAGAGCTGTGGTCTGGGACCAGATCACCTGAGCAAGAGAGAGAGAGAGAGAGACTATCTGCGTGTGGGACCATTCTGCGGGATATCACACCACGCGAGGCCGGACATCATGTTGGAGGACATCGCTGGATCGGCGGATCCCAGTGTTTACTTAGTCGGCACGCCCGGTTGCTGGAGCACCCGGCAGATACCTATATCTTAAGTGCACCAACAGAGTACATACACCATAGTGGCAGCGCTGACCACATATAAAGGGTGGGGGCTGTTATGCTTGTGGACACCAGGGTGGTTGGGTGCCCAAGGGCCCCTCAGGTACGGTGGACACGGTGTGGTTTACACGGTGGTGGGATCAGGCCCTGCGAGGCGAATGGGTAGCTGTAACTCTAGTAAGTAGAGTTATTACCCGGTTATCACTGTTTATTATATGTTCATCAGTAAAAGGTTATTCTTTTCACATACTGTGTGTGTACATCAGTGTTATGTTTCCTGTGAGGGGCTCCTCCCACTACGTTGGGATCCCTCCCAGGTGGAGGCTCTGTACTAAGTTATATTATTGTATCACCCCGGGCTCCCCGTGGCGGAGGTTTGTGGTCTCTGCGAGCCAACAGGTAAAGCCAGCACCCGTAGACTCCTTACCCTAGGGCGAAAGAGGGCTACATAGCAATGAAAGTCTACGCAGCACTGTACATACAATTTTTCAGGCACAATATCCCTGTCTCGAAGAGCTTGCAATCTAATTGTGGTGCCTAAAATCACAAGAAGAGCCGACAATGTTTCAAAGGCGGTCTTCTTATCATTCCGGTACTACTTCAGCCCAGAACAAACCCACAACACTGAGAATTGGGCCAAAGTATATTTTTAATAATTTGAAGCCCTCCTGTTCAGAGTGGAATTCAAACTACAGCATGAGATAGTTATCCGAGTGCCTATTCCCTGAGCTACACACTGTGTTGATTCGGAAGGATGAGCAGGGAGGGGGTTGGCTGAAGAAGCCAAGAGGACAGCATGAATGCTTTTAGGAGATGGAACTGTGTTATGACTCCTCCCTCCAGCGATCTGGCAGGAGCTCCGAGAGATATTATTATTCCATAAATATTTGTCTTTGCAGTTTAAGAAGGAGGGGAGTGACTCAGTCTTGGCTGCATGTATTCATTCAGAAAAAGGGGAGTCTGCTCTGATCTTTGCACGCGAGGGAGTGTTCCCTATGGTGATTTACCCTCTGACAAGAATGCTCACTTTTTCTTCAGGTGTAGGCCAAATTCCAGTAACACCCTCCTCTCCACTCCCTGCTGAATACAGCCCCAGGTCTTACATTTTCTGCCAGTGCAAAGCAGTTCCATTGGGCGTGGATATACCATCCTAGATTGGGATCATACAAGCGAACTTATAACCTCTAGGCACAATCGGCATAAAAATAAACCCCTGCGCTTGCGGACCCATTGTAGCACAACCCTGTCTGTGTTGCAGTACTCAAACTGCAATACTTGATGGCTCTTTGCAATCTTTGGCAACTCTGTCAGGAGCTGGTTCATGTAGAAGAGACCCCTGGTTTAATGGGAAACATTTGCAAAAGGTAATGCATACTTTTCTTATCTGTGTCCTGCAGATGATCAGTTTTATTTGTTTACAAATTCAACTACAGTATTTTGGAAGAATTCTGCAAAATGACCTTACCTTTTCCATCTTCAGGGAAATGTTCTATAGGATGTGTGAAACTAGACAAGAAAAGAGTACATTGCAGTTTCCCATATAATACAATTACATTTTATGTAATAGGAGTATTTATAGAGCCCTTGTGATTTATACATGTTGTGATTTTGGTCACCATAATGTATTCATATAACTAGCTGTGTCTTTTCCTTTAGCCACTTAAAAGCGGCAAACCAAGAAGTTTTAATATATGCATCCTTTGATTACCTTTATTGAAGACCAACTACCTAAGTTGCTGATCAATTAGTTCTCCCATGATCGATAAGCAAAGATCCTGCTGTCCAGGGTTCACTAAATGGCTTCCTTTTTGGTTTCAATCAATCCTTCATTTAGTGTAACTCAGCAGCTACAATGTATCCTTATATTAACCAGGGTAACATCTATTGTTACAGTTTGCAGCTTAAACTGCTGGGAACATTTGCAACAAATGATCACAAACAGAAAAGTGTTGCAAGGGTCTTGCAATGCTGGGAAGTGTGCTAAAACCTGCTATAGAAATCAAAGGATGCTCAATATATTAAAACGCATGAGAAATGGCATTAAGAATTGAATTTTTTTTTAATGTAGTAAGTATTATCTAATACTACAGAAGTGATTTATTAAAAACCAACATGTAGAATATTGCATGGATTGTCTCTTTAGAGCAGGAGGCAGACAGTGGAACTCTCAGGTCTGAACATTCGAATTGACAAACAGCTCACAAAATCATCTCAAACAGCAAAACAGAACGGAGGCAAACCATAGCAAAAAGTAACGGCATAAATGCAATATATGATGAAGGGGAACACTGAACAACAATTTTAATTATCACAGATCCATGCTGCCAACTGGTCACCATTTTTGGTTCCAGTTAGACAGTGGTGCGCAAACTGGGGACAAGACTTTATTGGGGGGGGGCGCGGGATGCGCGGCGGTTAGAGGCCCTGCGCTAAGAGCGCGAGGCCTTTGTAAATTTACTTATCGGCTTCTTGTCCATGTGTCTCCATGGCAACGCGGCATCAAATGACGCCCGTTACCATGGAGACGTGATGTTAAATGACGCCGCGAGTCACGTGACATCACATGACCCCGCAGAATCATTTGACGCATCATTAGAAGCGAGGTGGGGGCGCGACCGAGGAAGCAACAGGTAAGGGGGGCACAGGAAGTTTGCGCACTGCTGACATATGATGTATATATTATTTGCAACAACAACACAAAAATTTACAAATGAAACTGACATCAAAAGGGCATGAAAGGCCAAAGGTTGGATAAGTCTCAACCAGGTCATACGAGCATTTTGCATCCTGACTTAAAGATTAACCGAATCTCAGAGCTGCTTAGTGCAAAATAAATGAGTACTTCAATATTAGGTGATACCTTTATTATTTGGACTAACACTTGATATTATAAGACAAGCTTTCGAGAGTTCTCTCTCTTCCTCAGGTCAAGCGATTCTGATTTACAAAAGATTTCATGAGTTTAACACAGATATAAAATCCCACATATGCTAATATCCCACAGCCAGTCCCAAATATAGAACATTCAATATTAACGGATCACACTGCTGCACATCCAGCAATGTGGTATATATGATTCAATGCAGCAAATGTGACCAAGGATGCTACATTGGTGAAACTAGCCAAAAATGTCAAACCAGAATGAACCTACACAGACACACAATAACACACCATGAAGGAAGATACTGCACTCCAGTGGGACACCACTTCTCACAGCCAGATCATTCCACAAATTATTTAGAAATCCAAATCCTCAAAGGAATGTTTAAAAGCACTCAAGAACGGAAAAATGTTGAACTAAAAATGATAATGCTCTTTGACACTAAAAAGAGAGGACTTAATACTGACCTGGGGTTTCTTACACGCTATCAGATTTTTTTTTATAACAATTCTCCCTGCCTCTGTTAATTTTACCCATTCCCCTTCACACTGCTGATGGGTGTATGGTCCTACATACTGTCCACATTTCTTACTGTCCCTTTCATCCATTTATTGCCCTGTGTTTATTTAGTATCCCTTCCCACATCACTTCTCTGCCTCATCTGCTTTAGATTGTTATCTTGGATTTCACATCTGTGTTAAACTAGGAGATAATGGTAAAGAACCTATCTGAGACATGTGAATGTGCTCACAAGTGATTTTTGTAGTTGCTATTAAACTCAAAGGGCCTCATGCAGTAAAGTCTGATAGAAAAAATCACCAAGGTTTTTAAATCGCCATTTTTGCAGCGTTGCTATCAGTGTATGCAGAAAGCCCTGAATACCAGTGATAGCAACTTTTCAACAAATGGCGAGTAGCCGGAACAGAGATGATCTGCCCTATGAAAAGGGCTTACCCGGCGAGTTGATTCTGCTGCAGAGAGCTGCCTACTAGTGTAGATGAGCAGGGGGTCTCCGGAGCAGAACGTCTTTGATTTCAGGTCCGGGGACCCCTGCATCCCGAGATACAGGCCCCGTTATGAGATGCCGGAATTTCCTATGTATTGAAATGTCCCGGTCACGTGACGCGGGACATTTACATGCATAGGAGATACTGGCAGCCTATAATGGGGCCTGTATCTCAGGAAGCAGAGGGCCCCCGGATCTGACATCAACGCGGTTCTGCTCCAGAGACCCCCTGCTACTCTACACTAGTAAGAAAATTAAAAATAAAATATGTAGTAAAACCAATACACAACCCACACCAACTATGCCCCCACATAAAACCATTATTTATTATTTTAGACACTGGATTAATACCACAGGCCGGCGGGGGTCCCCACGGGTGGTCCCCGCGGGTGTACGTGGGCCCCACAAGGCATCCCGGGTGGTCCCCTTGGGTGTTTGGCGGCCTTCGGATGGTCCCGCGAGGCTCCGTGGGCCTCTAGGTGATCTCCACGGATGTCCGGTGGTCCTCGGGTAGTCCCCGAGGGTCCCCGCTGGCCTGCGGTACCATTCCTTTATTTATAAAAAAAAAAAACATGGCCCACATTTCAATAAATACACCTCCCCCACCAAACACATACAGTACAGTAATGTGCAAAATAACTATTATCCATCTCCATTCTAGAGCGGCGATCAGCCTCGATAAGCTGATCGGGGCTACTAGAGTTGAGCGAGTTTGAGAAGCTGGCGATAAGTGGCTTATCGCCGCGCGTTTGGCGAATTTTTTATCCCAGCAAAAAAACCCAGCGATTTTTGCTTTTATCGCCAGCTTATCTTGGCTTACTGACTTGCTGTAGTTTTTTTTGCCGATAAGGGGCTTATCGTTGCTTATACTGTAGCATGAGGCCCATAGAATCTCTTGTAAATCCGTATTGCTTGTCCTGAGAGCTGAAGCTTTCCAAATCTTGTCTTATAATATCAATTGTAAATCCGAATGAAAAATGTATCATCTCATACTGAAGTAATTATCGCAACTGGACTAACACGGCTACATCTACTTAATTAATGATGCAAGAGTTGCCTTACAATGATTAACACTTTCTCTGTCGGAGAGTCCAGCAATGCACATCTAAGTGTTGAAAACTTTCATATTACTTGAAATACAGTAAAAAGAATAACTACATTCTGAAATCTTTCCTTTTCCCCCAAAATGCCCAGCATTTTAGGATTGCATGCAAAACTAAAGTTTGCTGCAGAAAACTCACTAGATATATGCTGTATGTCTTCGTTTTTTCTCTCTAAAAAATAAATAGCTTTTTCTATCAATAAATATATTTATCTTAGGAGAATAAGAGGGTGAGAAACAAAGATGCCAAGACAGATAATCAAATTAAAGGAGGTCTAAAATCCTGAAATAGAATGAAATTAGAGCTTTAAAGTGGGATCCTCGCAAAGGCCCCTTTCAATATGCTGTGAAACGTGTGTGTGTGTGTGTATGTGTATGTGTATATATATATATATAATCAAAAAATAAATAGATGATACCGTTCTGTGGCTAACGAAATGATTTTATTTGTGCGAGCTTTCGAGATACACTGATCTCTTCTTCCGGCGATGTTACAATGAATGAAGCAAGCAAAAGCTATACTATAAACAGTGTCTATGTAGAGGTATCAGTACCGTGTTAGCCGAGCTTCAATAATCAAAAAATCAAAAAATAACGGTATCATCTATTCATTTTTTGATTATTGAAGCTCGGCTAACACGGTACTGATACCTCTACATGTATATATATATATATATATATATATATATATATATATATATATATATATTTATATATATATATATATATGTATATATATATATATATATATATATAATCAGTGGTTGACAAATCACCAAAAAATCTACTCGCCACACAAAAAAATCTACTCGCCACCTAGTACCAAACGTGTGCTGCTTGGGCCAATATTTACTCGCCCGGGGGTTAAATCCACTCGCCCGGGGCGAGCAAATGTATAGGTTTGTCGAACACTGTATATAATATATATATATATATATAGCAAATGTGCTCACAAGTGATCTTTTTATTTGCTATATGCTATATGGTGGAGGTTTCTTGTTGCCTTTTTCAACCACCATAACTTAAAATGTGTATGGTATGTGTGTGTATATATATATATATATATATATATATATATATATATACACACAGTGGCCGACAAATCACAAAAAAATCTACTCGCCACCTAGTACCACACGTGTGCTGCTTGGGCCAATAGCAGCTCGCCACGATGTTAAATCCACTCGCCCGGGGCGTGCAAATGTATAGGTTTGTCGAACACTGTATATATGTATATATATATATATACTTTGCAATTGAAAATTGCAAAGCCAGTTCAACAAACCTCACACATGAGACCCATAAAGGTCGGAACAGCTGTCTGTGAGTGGGTTGACTGGCTTTGCATGTAATCCCATGCTGTGCTTTAAAGCTGTGTGAACAGCAGAGCATTTGCTTATAAGGGTTCTGTGTAAAAATGGATTTCAGGCAAAAGGTGACAAATTGTGTGACCATTTGCATGTCATTAACCAGAATCACTTGCTGCAGTGAAGCACTGTATGCTAGGTGATAAGGGTGAAAGGCAGGGTTGCAGACCTGTCTAATACATCTGAATGTGCTCACAAGTGATATTCTTTATTTTATATATATATATATATATATATATATATATATATATATATATATATATATATATATATATATACACATACATACACACACACACACACACACTATACAATGTAGCCGCTGCTACAAATATATGTATACAGTGGCCAATACATAATTGATCTGCTCCACCTATCACATAGTGCAATAAAGAATGAAACACTGTCCTTTTTCTGCCTGGCAACACATGACAGAAGATATGGGACTGGCTAAAATAAAACCAAATAGACTGTTGAAACAAACTGTCAGTTTGAGATACACAGAGGGAGTCCAATGAAACCCCTTTTTTCCACAGTCTATGTGCTGTGGCGGGGCCTGTCCTTCCTCCCTTAGTACATCATAATTGGACCCCTTGAATTAAACCAGATGAGATTTGTGTACAGGAGGGCCCCGGGTATACGGCGGGTTCCGTTCCATTTTATATATATATATATATATATATATATATATATATATATATATATATATATATATATATATACATACACACACACACACACACACACACACCACTACTTGTTCAGGATTCTGGAGATACTGTGCTATATAACTAGATCAGTATATACTGTAGGAGTGAGAGTAGGGGTACCAGTTTTTTTTATATAAATGCAATTTGTACTAAAGATCTGCTCACATCTAATTCCGATTATGATACAATGAGAAGCCTTCATTGTTGAGGTAACAAACATTAATGTTGGTCCTTCTCACTTCTGATATTCAGATTTTGCCGTCTGAAAGAAAACAAATGTACCATTGAACAGTGTCTCTTTTTGCAACACAAACAACTCCACACTGCCATCATTTTTAGGTAAGTCAATAAAAATACAAAACAGCAGCTGCAGCACAGTATGGAGTTTTAATGATAATTCCTATTACTTGTGTTGATTTCAGATTGTAGTGGAATGATTTCTCTCACGGGTCGCTCAGGACTGGAGTGTAGCGGAGGAGGATCCGATTGCCAGCCCAGGTGAGTTTTACGACGATATGAAATGTATTGCTGATGTCTCTGTGCGAGTCACATACACCTCGGGGTCAGGAGCCAGGCATGCTCTCTGTCGTTAGAAAGTCTGTATCCTTTGCCCTTTTAATATTGCAGGGAGTAGACATGATTAAGGTCGCAAGCTGCCTGCTATTAGTGTTTCCTAGGTGCAGGGGTTTCAAACACTGATCAACGGCGCAATCGTAACACTGATCCATGATCTTGGAGTATACAAGCCATCAAATAAAAACCCCTCCCCCCACCCCCCACCCCCCACCCCCCATAAACATTTTAAAACACTCTTCAAAGACAGACAGATAGAACAAACATTTGTCCATCTAGATAATAGCAGCACCAACAATGCCCCAACCCTGGACGGTTCTAGGCCCTAGTTTGACATAGGCAGGATTCTGCATGAAGCAGCGAGAGATATGTTATGTGCATTCATAAGCATGTGTATTAGTATCTGTGTCTTTCTATCCATATCTCTGTCTCCCGTGCAGAATAGCCCCATGCTTGTATCTAAAATAATACTTTTATACATTCAAAATGCATGTGGCGTCCCATCCGCACCTCGCATCCTAAACCCCGCGGTACGTTTGGCACGGCAAATTGTCTTTAACGTTACAAGTGTTTTTTGTTTGTCTCCATATTGAAGTAATAACTACTACTACAAAACAAAAAACGTTCTTCTGAAAGAAACGGGCGAGCGAGACAGCTTTTCCACAGCTTCCTCCTCCTATGGCCGCTGGCTTGTGTATAGTATGGAGCCATAACACAGAAGTGCAGACACCATGAGGCATGCAGCCTATCTGCTCTTCCCTCTGCCGGGGCCTGAAGATCAGCTCTGGTGATGGCGAGTGTCCATGTTCAGCTCTGAGTCACTGTTTGCTTCGGCCTTTGCTCATGCAGCTTCCCTCAGATGCCGCTAGTGAGGTCATTAATCACATGCGCTTTCACCAGTTTCCTCAGGAACTCTTTCTCTTTCTGGATGTTGTGGGTCCAAGACTGAAACAGAGGAGGGGCGGCTGTTAGTGGTTTCATGAGCGGCCTTCCAGCTCTACGATCTTTTGCAAGGACCTCACACAGTTCACTGGCTTCACTTAAAATAATGCAGGAATTTTACCTATTGGATCACGCATGGTAAATACAGTGGGAGCAAAGAAACACGAAAAACAATGGTTAATGGAAACGGGATATTGGAGGTGGAACGATCACCTTACCTCTTTAATGGCTGCCATTTTGATGGTCTCGTAGTAGTGAAGAGGAGCATTGGGCAGGTTCATGTCGTATCCAAACCCTGCCACCGCCACCTCATCACAGTTGTGTAGAGCCATGGTGATGGCAACACTGCCCAGAGTCGGGATGTTCTACACAGATATAGGGGGGGAAAGACAAGAATGGAAGAAAAGAATTAGTCGGATTATCAGGAAAGATGCACTGGGTAATGCCCGTAACAATTAGAGTTATACATACATATAGTAGCTTCCCAGTTCATTTAAATACCCTCAATTGCAGAATTGCTGTTTATTGTTTTGCCACGGATGTTTTTTAAAATTAACAAAACAAAATGACTTTTTTGCTATGATTGCTGGAGATCTTTGTATACCAAATATTGATGCATGAGGACCATCACCACCAGCACCATAGACGCTCAACTCCAGTCCTCAAGACTCCCCAACAGGTCAGGTTTTCAGGATATCCCAGCTTCAGCACAGGTTGCTCAATCAGTGGCTCAGTCGAAGACTGAGCCTCCTGTGCTGAAGCTGGGATATCCTGAAAACCTGATCTGTGGGGTGGTCTTGAGGACTGGAGATGAGCACCACTGCCGTAGACCATATATTTGTGGTGACTGACTATCGAGCAGGGCTGTTCCTATTTCCCTTTATTAATCCTTACATGACAGCACGATGTCACAGCATAAAAATGTATTTCTCCACTGAAATGCCTGGAAGATGTAGATGCAAGTGTATAAAGTATACAGAATTATCTTACAATCTACCTCCATAGCTATGGGATTAAGTATAGTTTATGAAGCAGGGTTTAGATGAATATGTTATTCTACCATAAAAATGATAAATGGGCTTAATTAGTTGGTACCTCTAGGTATAGAATTAGTAACAAAAGCAAATAATGTAATGATCTCGTCAAGTAATTACAGATGATATTATTGACTGTTCCGAACTGAAAGATAAACAAAAATGGGTAAGTCAGTGGTTCTCAACCTTTTGTGAGCAGTGGCACACCTGAAGGATTCTCATGCACACCTACCACACTCACATCTACACACTCCACAATTGTCCACCTTCTCACACAACGCACTCACCCCCTTTCCCAATAAGGCACACCCCATTCCTCTAACTTAAACCAAACAACGTCCTCCTTCCCCACACTTACCTCTGTTGGGGGTGCCAGTAGCCGCTTAGCTAGTAGGGTTCAGGTATTGGCCGAGTTTCAAAGCTCCCACACTCTGAGGCCAATAGGAAGCCATGATGTCATCCAGTGCAGCTCCCTATTGGCCCACATGACATGGGAGCTGTAAACTTTGGCAAGGCACCCCCTTCGGAGGTCTGTATCTCGGGAAGCAGGGGGTCCTCGGAGCTGAAATTAATGCGGTTCAGCTCCATAGAAACCCTGCTTCAAACCGATGTTAAAAAATAATTATCAAAAGCCCATGAAGTGATCCTTTAATACAATGAGGTGCTATGGGCATCCACCACTTTATTTTTATGTAGTCAGAAAATGGAAACAGGCTTAGGTGGAACTAAAAATCTGTAGGACATGTTACTGCAAGTAAAAATCTGCATTAAGCACAAAACACAGGTGGGGTACGCTCAATATTCCAAATAACTTGTCTGTGTTGCTTGCGGATATGGGAAGAGCAGACTCCAGAGACCAATATGGTCAGTATGGATGGCTGATTATTTAGAGTTCATGGTATGCCATTATCATATGAGGTTTCCCTACTGATACCCGCCTTGTTCACCTCAATATATTCAGGATACCGAGGTTGCACATGATTCCTTAGTGCTAATCTTGGCCTATGCAGAGCTGAAGAAACAAGATGATCAGATGGAAACACCAAATCAGCTGTGGAAGAGATGTATCACCCATGTGTCAGGATGTAGAGCTGAGATGTATAACTGAAACTCTCCATCTATTTCTCCTATCCCAAAGAGTCAGACACAACTTTAATAACCTCATGCAACACTTCCCAGGGAAGCCAGATCCTGTTTGTCAATGCGACCACATAACATGATGGCAATATCAGAGAAAGTGAAGGAAAAGGAGAGAATTAGAGAGATAGAAATAGACACGAGAGAATGACTTGCACCATTTACAGATATTTCTCCTTTGCTCCCTTCACTGCTGTGAGTATATGAAATGCATTCAAATTAGGACTACTAACGTTAGTAATTCCATATGTAGCCAGCCCACTCTTTGGGGTCTACTAGTTAGTATAAGAGGTTAACAGCCTTAATGCGTTAACTGTGTGAGATCACTCAGGTTAGTCCCCTCCCCATCATGTGATGCAGGATCACTATGTAGAAAGGGATAGACCCACCTTTGTATATCTTGTGACCAGTATATCATTATAGGGAGATAGAAGGGTATACACAGCTCCACCCAATGTTCTAGAAACAGGTTCACCGTGAGTCCTGTAAATAGGTTGTATAGTTATGTGTATTAAGGATGTCCTGTCACCATTTATTGTATTCAGTTAAGGAACGTGCCCTATATAGTTAGAGCTAGGGATGTACCGGATAATTACCTGGTTCCCGTCCCAGCACCAGGGGGCTGGGACCGGCGCCGGGTAAGAACCGGTGCCAGGGCAATTTCCGTTCTGCTCCCTCTTACCTGCAGCCAGCATTGGAGGGCGAGGAAGACCGTTTCAGAAAGTAAAGAGGGCCACGGCGACATCAAGGGAGCAGCGGCAGACATCCTGGTGGCGGTGGCAGCAGAGGACGTCCTTGTTGAACCGGTGGGAGCAGCGGAACACATCACAGCTGATGCCAGTGGGAGCCGGGGAACATGTGACCGTAGAAGGAGCGTTACTATTGGACAGCCAGCTCCTCTCCGGCTATCCAATAGTAACGCTCCTGCTCCGGTCACATGGTTCCCCGGCTCCCACGGCAGCAGCTGTGATGTGTTCTGCTGCTCCCACCGGCTCAATAAGGACATCCTCTGCTGCCACCGCCACCAGGATGTCTGCCGCTGCTCCCACGATGTCGCCGTGTTCCTCCTCACCCTCCGCAGCGGTCTTCCTCACCCTCCACCACCGGCTGCAGGTAATTGAATGCTATCCGGACAGGACCCCCAACAAGGGTCCACCTGCGATAGGAGTGTGAGAGCTACCAGGGGAAGAAGCACAGAGTAACCACATTGTTTGATGTCTGAAGTGAAGTCTTTCTGTTCTATGACGAGCATTATTAACAGCTATGAACAAAGCTCATTTGTACTATAAAAGTTCCTGCCGCCCATCATTATTCTATCTGAATATCCACACTCAGCCTGCACAGACCCAGCAGCCTGAAAGGTATGAGAGACTGAGCAAAGCCACGTGTATATATACAACTCGATGTAAACTCCTTTAGAGCCGGCAAGGAGGGTTACACATACATTTAGGATCTCTCTGGCAATAGTTTCTATTGCTATTAATGCATATTTGCTGAATATACTTCATTCAACATCCAGTACTCATCAATTGCCGCCTCCGGTTACTTTACTATGAAGGCAACACTAAGAGTGCGGTCACACACATGTAAATAAATCAGGCTTTGGTGGTCTACATCATTAAAGTGGTATTTTTGTATTACCTTTGGGATTTAAAGGTTGTAGAAATCAACTATTGTATCACTTTAGCCTTTTTAATCTCTGGTCAGTCACACAACTTTTGAGACCCACTGTCCGCTTTATATAAACTTGAGCAAGTCCATTTCCCCCTAAGACACAAGTAGTGGTAAACAGAGTTTAAGCATTTCAGAACTTACTTTGTCAATACAGTTCTGTGCACACAGGCAGCACAAAAACATATTAAAATGTCAATGTAAAAATGGATGTTAGAGTTTAAATCTTGTGTGCTTGTGTAGCCCCTAGGGGTAGAATTACCTTTTGATAATAAATTAATAATAATAACCCCATTGACTGTATTACCCGGAGGGTAAGATTACATATTTTGTATTGTCAGACCTCCTTCTAATGTATCTGGGTCATGCCGGTTAGCAATGCTTGGCTATTTGTCTTCTTGACACCTCTTTTTTCCCAGATGTGTGGGGAGCTGGGTTTGTTGAATGTGCGGGCTTTCTCTGTGTCACTTTCCAGATGTATATTGTAAATACATTTTGCTCTACCTGCAGCAGGTCACATCTGAAAAGCATTAACCTACCAAATCAAAGGATGTGTATAGATCAGCTCTTTATTAAATTTGGCTAAAGCTGCTCTTGGGCCTGACCCCACTCTGAGCTGGACTCCACAATAATCCAATGGAATGCAAAGGCAAAAATCATACATGATGCAACCAGTGTCAATACTCAAACTGTAAATACTAGTAGGAAATGCCAAACACATCCATGACAGGTCTTTTGACACTTGGGTGAGGTTTTCCTCTACAATAAGATAATGATTCCCTCAGCACAGGCTTCCTGTGCTGTAGGCCTGTTAAACAGGGAATGTATAGTATATACATATATGTAGTGTTCGACAATCCTATACATTTACACGCCCAGGACGGGTGGATTTAACCTCCGGGTGAGTAAATATTGGCCCAAGCAGCACACGTGTTTGTTTTTTAAATTTCCCTGCTCGCGCTGAAATTTCCCTGCTCGCGCTGAAATTTCCCTGCTCGCGCTGAAATTTTCCCTGCTCGCGCTGAAATTTTCCCTGCTTGCGCTGCCTGAATAAAAAAATAAAAAAAACTCCCCCTACCTGACTGCTGATTGGCGCGCGCTCCCAGGCTTTGTGGGTGCGCGGCCAGGCTCTATATGAGCCCGCCCCAAACGAACGGCCATTTTTTCCCCCGATCCTCGCGCGGGGCTGGAAATGGTAGCGGGGGTGTTCCCCCCTTACCTACTTGGTCTCCACTTCCCCACGGT